>NC_029777.3:50383134-50393734 GCF_000817695.3 Arachis duranensis | reverse complement strand
CCATTGACAACGGTGAAACCCTACATACAGCTTGCCATGGAAGGAGCCTTGCGTGTTTGATGAAGAAGACAGTAGGAAAGCAGAGATTTAGAAGATGGAGCATCTCCAAAACCTCAACCTATTCTCCATTACTGCAAAACAAGTAATCATTTCATGTTCTTTTGTCTATCACAATCAATCCTGATAATTTCTGATATCCTGACTAAGATTTACAAGATAACCATAGCTTGCTTCAAGCCGACAATCTCCGTGGGATCGACCCTTGCTCACGCAAGGTATTACTTGGACGACCCAGTGCACTTGCTGGTTAGTTGTGCGGAGTTGCAAAAGTGTGATTGCAATTTCGTGCACCATTTCTGCACTCAACACTTATTCTTGATTAGCTTAACTAATTACCCTAATAACTAAAGTTGTTTAATCATTCAATCCTCGTGGGATCGACCTCACTCTCAGTGACTTTTTTACTTGATGATATTTCGGTATACTTGCCGAAGGAGTTATTGTAATCATACAGTAATCTCAAGTTCATCAAGGAGCCTCAAGCATATGATCAATCTTCATTGCAACAACCTCCTCCATGTACTATGAGCAAGAATTATTCCATGATGCATACCAATCCAATGGTTATGGTGGATCTCCTTGTGGTTATCAACCATAACCACCATATGCCTATAAACCCCCTACTCAATATACTCCTCAACCATCATACTCACAAGCCTCATACCACCAAACACCTCCATATGTCCCTAACCCATATCCACCATACTAACCACCTTATGAGCCATATGAACCATACTTAGAGCTACAACAATTCTAACATAATTACTTCCAAGAACCACCTCCATGTACACTATCTCCATATCCTTACCAAGATGCACCACCTTCTTATTATAAACCTTTTTTCCCACATAATGAGCCTTCCTATCCACCCCAAACCCCAATGAATGACGCTCTCACTTCAATACTTCAAGAGCAACGTGAATCTCAAAGGAGGAAACTAGAATTCATGGCCACCTTAACTGAGGTAGTAAACAACTTAGCCTCCCAATGCCTAAGCAATCAAAGTACTCCCATGGTCACATGTAGAGAATCAAATGAAGAACGGAATGGTACACGAAATCGTGATCTCACACACTTTTTTCACAACTCCGTACAGCTGACCAGCAAGTGCACTGGGTCGTCCAAGTAATACCTTACGTGAGTAAGGGTCGATCCCACGAAGATTGTCGGCTTAAAGCAAGCTATGGTCATCTTGTAAATCTCAGTCAGGCAGATTCAAATAGTTATGGGGTTTTGATAATTAAAAGATAAATAAAACATAAAATAAGATAGAGATACTTATGTAATTCATTGGTGGGAAGTTCAGATAAGCGTATGGAGATGTTGTGTTCCTTTTGAATCTCTGCTTTACTATTGCCTTCATCTAGTCATGCATACTCCTTTCCATGGCAAGCTGTATGTTGGTGGATCACCGTTGTCAATGGCTACCATCTGTCCTCTAAGTAAAAATAGTCCTCTACGGTTTTCTGCATGGCTAATCATCTGTCGGTTCTCGATCGTGTCGGAATAAGATCCATTGATCTTTTTATGCACTGTCACTGTGCCCCACAGTCGCAAGTTTGAAGCGCGTCACAGTCATCCCATCCCGGATCCTACTCGAAATACCACAGACAAGGTTTAGACCTTCCGGATCTCAAGAATTCTGCCAATTGGTTCTAGCTTATACCACGAAGACTCTAATCGCACGGAATGGAAGGCTCTGTTGTCAGGAGAGTCAACCATGCGTCGTGAACCAGGAGGCCAAGAGATACACACTCAAGCTATTGCATGTAGAACGGAAGTGGTTGTCAAGCACGTGTTCATAAAGGAGAATGATCATGAGTGTCACGGATCATCACATTCATCAGGTTGAAGTGCGAGTGAATATCTTAGAATGAGAATAAGCTTGAGTTGAATAGAAAAACAATAGTACTTTGCATTAATTCATGAGGAACAGCATAGCTCCACACCTTAATCTATGCTGTGTAGAAACTCCACCGTTGAAAATACATAAGTGATGAAGGTCCAGACATGGCCGAATGGCCATGGCTTCCAAATAACATGAAACAATCGAAAAAGGGTTCAAAGACCTGATTCCAAGATCAAAGATAATCAAAAGATGAAAATACAATAGTAAAAGGTCCTATTTATAATGAACTAGTAGCCTAGGGTTTACAGAAATAAGTAAATGATACAGAAATCCACTTCCGGGGCCCACTTGGTGTGTGCTTGGGCTGAGCATTGAAGCTTTCACGTGCATAGGCTTTTTCTGGAATTAAACGCCAGCTTTGGTGCAAGTTTGGGCGTTTAACTCCAATTCTGGTGCCAGTTTGGGCGTTTTACGCCAGAATCTTTTATCCTGACTTGAATTGCCAGTTTGGACCATTAATTCTCGGACAAAGTATGAACCATTATATATTGCTGGAAAGCCCAAGATGTCTACATTCCAACACAATTAAGAGCACGCCGATTGGGCTTCTGTAGCTCCAAAAAATTCATTTCGAGTGCAGGTAGGTCAGAATCCAACAGCATCTGCAGTCCTTTTTCAGCCTCTGAATAAGATTTTTGCTCAGGTCCCTCAATTTCAGCCAGAAAATACCTGAAATCACAGAAAAACACATAAACTCATAGTAAAGTTTAGAAAGGTGAATTTTTCATAAAAACTAATAATTATATACTAAAAACTAACTAAATTATACTAAAAACTACCTAAAAATAATGCCAAAAAGCATATAAATTATCCGCTCATCACAACACTAAATTATGTGAATTTTTTCTTTTGAACAGTTTTGACAGTTCACTTTATCCTTTAAAATTCAGAATGATTGGCTTCTATAGGAACTCAGAATTAAGATAGTGTTATTGATTCTCCTAGTTCAGTATGTTGATTCTTGAACACAGCTACTTTATGAGTCTTGGCCGTGACCCTAAGCATCTTGTTTTCCAGTATTACCACCGGATACATAAATGCCACAGACACATAATTGGGTGAATCTTTTCAGATTGTGACCCAGCTTTGCTGAAGTCCCCAGTTAGAGGTGTCCAGAGTTCTTAAGCACACTCTTTTGGTTTAAAGGGCTATTGGCTTTTTCTGCTTGCTTTTTCTTTTTCATTCTTTTTCTTTTTTGCCATTTTTTTGTAAGCTTTGTTATTCACTGCTTTTTCTTGATTCAAGAATCAATTTTATGATTTTTCAGATTATCAATAACATTCATCTTTATTCATCATTCTTTCAAGAGCCAACAATTTTAACATTCATAAACTTCACTATCAAAAAATATGTACTATTCAAGCATTCATTCAGAAAAACAAAAAGTATTGCCACCACGTCAAAATAATTAAGCTAATTTCAAGACAAAATTTGAAATTCATATACTTCTTGTTATTTTGTAATTAAGAACATTTTTCATTTAAGAAGGGTGAAGGATTTATGGAATTATTCATAGCTTCAAGACATAGACACTAGACACTAATGATCATGTAATGGAGACACAAACATAGATAACACATAAAGCATAAAAATTGAAAAACAGAAAGATAAGAACAAAGAAATCAAAGAACGGGTCCACCTTAGTGATGGCGACTAGTTCTTCCTCTTGAAGATCCAATGGAACGCTTGAGCTCCTCTATGTCTCTTCCTTGCCTTTGTTGCTCTTCCTTCATGGCTATTTGATCCTCTCTAATTTCATGGAGGATATGGAGTGCTCTTGGTGCTCCATCCTTAGTTGCTCCATATTGGAACTCAAATCTCCATATTTCAGGGATTTCTTGATGAGGGACTTTCTCATGCTCTTGTTGAGGTCCATGAGTGGGCTCTCTTGTTTGCTCTATCCTTCTTTTAGTGATGGGCTTGTCCTGTTCAATGAGGATGTCTTCCTCTATGACAATTCCAGCTAAATTGCATAGGTGACAAATGAGATGAGGGAAGGCTAGTGATTTAAGAAGAAAATTTGTCCTGTCGGTATAGAATTTCACAAATGAAATCTTCGTTGCAAGTATAGTTCTAAACCAACAAACAATCCTCCCAATAAAAAATTTGGTTGTCACAAAGAGCAAACCCCAAATATGAATTAACCGGAGTATTTGGACTCTAGGTCGTCACACGAGGATTGCAATGAAGTGAATGATTATTGGCTATGAAGGAACATGGGGTTTGATTTATAAAGGGACAAGAAATTAAATGGACAAGAATAGTAAACTAATAGCTAAAAGGTCTTGGCAAAGGTTGATGGTCAAGGATCTCTATCCTTATCACTAACCACAACATGAGAATTGGCAAGGATCAACCCCATTAAGTCATCCTCTAACTAATAAAGGAGAGTCAAATGAGCTATGTCAATCCAAGTCCATAAGTCCTAGGTCTCCACTAATTCAATTAGTGAGATCTAGGGTTAATGGCTCCCAATCATTAATCACTTGGACATTAGCAACTCAAGAGTTCCTAAGTTATCTTCCCAAGCCAAGAATACTCAAAATATACTCTAAAGCCCAACCAAGAATTTTGTGAAACACTTGGTGGGTATAAAAGGAAAGCATGATAAATTGCAAGGAAAGATAAAATCTAACAACTACTAATTGCAAGAAAAGTAAGATCACAACTCAAATCAACAGTAAAAGAACATCAAACATTAAATTGCACTAAAAGTAAATCAAATCCAACAAGAGCATCCATGAACATAAAAGAGAAATCAACATGAAAACAAAGCGAATCAAATAGTAGGAACAAGAGACCATAAAAGAAACAAGATGAAAACATGTAATTGAACCTAGATCTAACATGGAAATGTCCTAAACCTAACCTAATTCTATAGAGAAGATGGAGCTTTTCTCTTTAGAAACTAACCTACATGATGCCAAAACTACTAACAATTACTCCCCCTCTTTGCCCAAGCTTGGATATTGCATGAAATAGCATTATAAATGAGTTGGATTGGGCCCAAAATGCTCTAGAGATCGCTGGTGACGAGTTGATTTTAGTAAATCACGTGCACCAATCAGTAGGCACACGTACAGTGTGCATACGAATCCCTAGACATCAAGCAACTATGGCAAATTTTAAATCATTTTAAAGCCCCAGTTGTTACCTTTCCAATGCAACTAGAACCGCCTCATTTGGACCTCTGTAGCTCAAGTTATGGTCAATTGAGTGCGAAGAGGTCAGGCTTGACAGCTTTATGGTTCCTTCATTTCTTCATGAGTTCTCCCACTTTGCATGCTTTCTCTTCATTCCTTCAATCCAATCTTTGCTTTCTAAACCTAAAACCACTTAACAAACATATCAAGGCATCGAATGGAATTAAAGTTAGTTAAAATTAGCTATTTTAAGGCCTAAAAAGCATGTTTTCACATTTAAGCATAAATAAAGGGAGAATTGCAAAATCATGCTATTTCATTGAATAAATGTGGGAAAAGGTGATAAAATCCTCCAAATTAAGCACAAGATAAACCACAAAATTGGAGTTTATCAGCTAGCCTTGCTAAAGTGGAGGGTTTGTCAGCAACCTTGTATAGTTCTAGAGGTATAATGTCATAAAATTCCACTTCCTCTCCAATCATGATGTTATGGATCATGATAGCCTGATCCACAATCACTTTGGACCGGTTGTTAGTAGGAATAATAGAGCGTTGGATGAATTCCAACCATCCTCTAGCCACGGGTTTAAGGTCATGCCTTCTCAATTGAACCGGCTTGCCTTTGGAGTCTCTTTTCCACTGAGCTCCTTCCACACATATGTCCATGAGGACTTGGTCCAACCTTTGATCAAAGTTGACCCTTCTAGTGTAGGGGCGTGCATCTCCTTGCATCATTGGCAAGTTGAATGCCAACCTTACATTTTCCGGACTGAAATCTAAGTATTTCTCCCGAACCATTGTAAGCCAATTCTTTAGGTTCGGGTTCACACTTTGATCATGGTTTTTGGTGATCCATGCATTAGCATAGAACTCTTGAACCATTAAGATTTTGACTTGTTGAATGGGGTTGGTGAGAACTTCCTAACCTCTTCTTCAAATCTCAAGTCGGATCACCAGATACTCATTCCTTTTGAGCATAAAAGGGACCTCAGGGATCACTTTCTTCTTGGCCACAACTTCATAGAAGTGGTCTTGATAGACCTTTGAGATGAATCTCTCCGTCTCCTATGACTCGGAGGTGGAAGCTTTTGCCTTCCCTTTCCTCTTTATAGTGGTTTCTCCGGCCTTAGGTGCCATAAATGGTTATACAAACAAAAAGTAACGCTTTTACCACACCAAACTTAAAAGGTTTGCTCGTCCTCGAGCAAAATAAGAAAGAAGGGAGGAGAAGAAGAAGAAAATGGAGGAGATGGAGAGGTGTGAGTGGTTCGGCCAAGGGGGGAAAGAAGTGTTTATGATGTGTGAAAATGAAGGAGGGATGAGGGGTTTATATATGAGTGGAGAGAGGGGTGGGGTTCGTGTATTAGGGGTTGGGTTTGGGAGGGAAAGTTTTTGAAATTTGAATTGTGGGGTAGGTGGGGTGTTTGGGGAAGAGTGGATGGAGGTGATTGGTGAAGGGTTATTGGGGAAGAGAAATGAAGGTGATTGGTGAGGGGTATTTGGGGAAGGGTGTTATTGGAATGTGTGAACAAGAGAGAGAGTGAGTTGAGGTAGGTGGTCCACAGATCCTGAGGTGTCAAGGATTTCTCATCCCTGCACCATTTTGGCGTGTAAACGCCCTCTAAGTGGTAATCTTGGCGTTAAACGCTAGGTTGCTGCCCATTCCTGGCATTAAACGCAAGCTTTTCTTCCCTTTCTGGTGTTTAACGCCAGCTTAGTGCCCTTTTCTAGCGTTAAATGCCAGTCTGGTGCCCTTTTCTGGCGTTAAACACCGAGAATGGTGCCAGACTGGGCCTTTAATGCCCATTCTGCTACCCTTACTGGCGTTTAAATGCCAGTAAGATCCTCTTCCAGGGTGTGCTATTTTTAATGCTGTTTTTGAATTTGCTTTGATTTTTACAGTTGTTTTTGTGACTCCACATGATCATCAACCTAAAGAAAACATAAAATAACAATGGAAAATGGAAACTTAACATAGATAAATAAAAATTGGGTTGCCTCCCAATAAGCGCTTCTTTAATGTCAATAGCTTGACAGTGAGCTCTCATGGAGCTTCACAGATATTCAGAGCATGGTTGGGGCCTCCCAACACCAAACTTAGAGTTTGAATGTGAGGGCTCTATTTGACTCTGTACTGAGAGAAGCTTTTCATGCTTCTTATCCATGTGTACAGAAGGAGATCCTTGAGCCTTAAACACAAGGTAGTCCTCATTCACTTGAAGGACCAACTCTCCTCTGTCAACATCAATCACAGCTTTTGCTGTGGCTAAGAATGGTCTGCCAAGGATAATGGATTCATCCTCATCCTTCCCAGTGTCTAGGATTATGAAATCAGCATGGATGTAAAGGCCCTCAACCTTCATTAAGACATCCTCTACAAGTCCATAAGCCTGTTTCTTTGAATTATCTGCCATTTCCAGTGAGATTTTTGTAGCTTGTACCTTAAAGATCCCTAGTTTCTCCATTATAGAGAGTGGCATGAGGTTTATGCCTGATCCCAGGTCACACAGAGCCTTCTCAAAGGTCATGGTGCCTATGGTGCAAGGTATTAATAACTTTCAGGAGTCCGGTTTCTTTTGAGGTATCTTCACCTAAGGCAATGCGTTTAGTTCATTAATGAGCAATGGAGGTTCATTCTCCCAAGTCTCATTACCAAATAGCTTGGCATTCAGCTTCATGATTGCTTTAAGGTACTTAGCAACTTGCTCTTCAGTAATATCTTCATCTTCTTCAGAGAAAAAATACTCATCAGAGCTCATGAATGGTAGAAGTAGGTTCAATAGAATCTCTATGGTCTCTGTATGACCCTCAGATTCCCTTGGTTCCTCAATAGGAAACTCCTTTTTGTCCAGAGGACATCCCATGAGGTTTTTCTCACTAGGAATCACGTCCTCCTCACTCTCTCCAGGTTTGTCCATGTTGGTCATGGTTATGGCCTTGCACTCTCTCTTGGGATTTTCTTCTGTATTGCTTGGGAGAGTGCTAGGAGGAGCTTCAGTAACTCTTTTACTTAGCTGCCCCACTTGTGCCTCCAAATTTCTAATGGAGGATCTTGTTTCATTCATGAAACTTAGTGTGGTCTTAGATAGATCAGAGACTATGGTTGCTAAGCCAGAAAGGCTCTGCTCAGAATTCTCTATCTATTGTTGAGAAGATGATGGAAAAGGTTTGCTATTGCCAAACCTGTTTCTCCCACCGTTATTGTTATTGAAGCCTTGTTGAGGCTTCTGTTGATCCTTTCATGAGAAATTTGGGTGATTCCTCCATGAAGAATTGTAGGTGTTTCTATAGAGTTCTCCCATGTAATTCACTTTTTCCATTGCAGGATTCTCAGGGTCATAAGCTTCTCCTTCAGAGGAGGCTTCTTTAGCACTGCCAGATGCAGGTTGCAATCCATCAGATTCTGAGAAATTATATTGACTTGCTGGGTCAATATTTTGTTTTGAGCCAGTATGGCATGATGACAAGTCATCATATACCCATTTTTCAAGCTAATTTCACTTGTTTAGCTAGCATTTATGCACTTTCTTGTATCCTAAGTAAGTGATTTGGAGTAAAAATGCATAACTTCTTTAAATTAAGCAACACCATGAAATTAATGTTAAATCATGAGGTTTAAGCTAATTTTGATTGAATTTTAATTGATTTATAAGCCTCTTGAATTTAGTGATACTTTGAGTGGTTGTTTGGTTTATTGTAGGTGAAGAAAAGAAAAGAAAATGAAAAGCGTGGCCTAAGAAGCGTAACAAAAGAAAAGGAAAGCGTGGCCAAAGAGGAGAGAAGCGTGCCGCAACTAATGGGGAAGCAACATTGCCCTCCACAAGGGCAGAATGCCCTCTAGGAGAGCAACATTAGGTGACCAAGCCAAGGAAGGCAACTCTGCCCTGCCCACTACAAGGGCAGAGCACAAAATGGTGCCTTGGAGCCAAGAGAAGCAAACTCTGCCCTGCCCTTGTGGAGGGCAGAATCGGGCTCTATAAGGAAGAAAATCAAGGGGAAAATATCAACTATGCATGCTACAAGGTTCGAACAAGGAACCATGAGGGAGCCAAGCACTAAGGTCCACTACCGTGCCAAGAAGCCAAGAAAAAATTGTAGCGTGTTTGCCTCCTCCCAGTTTCGAACACGGGCCATGAAGGAAAGGACCTTGCCCTGCCCTTGGCGCGGGCAGGGCAGCATTTGGATGGCACAAGAACTTGGCGCACCAAGCAACAAATTTGGCGCACCAAGTTTTGTTCCTGGCAGCACCAACCGCACGCACCAACGTTCCCTGGCAGCACCACAAATTTCTTCCCTGCCCTTGGCGCGGGCAGGGCAGCATCTCGTCGCACCAAGTTTCTTCCTGGCGCACCAATTTCCTCCTCTGGCAGCACCAACGCACGCACACCTCAAATCTGGCGCACCAACTTTCCTGCCCTGCCCTTGGCACGGGCAGGGCAGCCTCTGACGCACCATGGCCGCACCAGACTCGCACCTACTCGCACATGGCCGCACCAAATCCACGCACCAAGCTTCATTTTTCTGCCCTGCCCTCCACAAGGGCAGGGCAGCCTCCTGGGAGTGACTTTTTGGGCCAAAATTCAAATTAAAAATTCATTTGAATTCATTTCTTCACCAATTCAAAAGCCCATCCAAATCCCATTATCCAAGATTAGAAAGTGTATAAATAGGAGTTAGTTTGATGTAATTAGGACCTTTACTTTGAGCTTTGAATTTTTACTTTTATTTTGAGAGCTTTTGAATACTTTCTTGAGAGACTTGTCCGAGCACTAAGAGGATCAAGGGAGAATTGATTGATCTCCTTCCTCATTTCCCTTGGGCAATTCTACTCTTCTTTTTCTGAGTTTTGGGTGTGTGAAATTGGGGAAATTCTGTCCCAATTCCCATTCAAACTCTTTGCACTTTGTTCTCTGCATAATTCAATTTCAATTCTGTCCTTCTATTACTTCTTCTTTAACTTTCTGTCAATTGCTTAGTTACTTCAGATCTGGGAAGGAAATTGGGTTTCAGGCTCTGTTACCTAAGCCCTTGGGATCCTGAGATCATAATTCACTCTTGGTTCTTCTGTGAACCTTTGCTGCATTTTACTTTCTTTCTTTTTGAATGTTATTTGCTTCTGATTTAAATTCTGCTCAATCAATTGCTGCAATTTACTTCTTCTTTGTTTAGATCTTGCAATCCCATTCCTCAATTCCCTTTTATATTCAAGCCATTTATCTTTCTTGCCATTTAAGTTACTGCAATTTAAGTTTCTTGCACTTTAAGTTTCAGTCATTTACTTTCTTGCACTTTAAGTTTCTGCAATTTTACTTCCTGCACTTTAAATTCCTTGTCATTTATATTCTGTTGGTTACAAATCACTCAAATAATCAACTGTTTACTTAACTAAATCAACCACCTAACTGAAATTGCTCAATCTTCAATCCCTGTGGGATCGACCTCACTCATGTGAGTTATTATTACTTGATGCGACCCGGTACACTTGCCG
>NC_029777.3:50379882-50382339 GCF_000817695.3 Arachis duranensis | reverse complement strand
ACAGAGGAAGCTCAAAACCTCATTGATATGGTGGCTAACAACCAATATTTCTTTGCTCATCAAAGACAACGCCAACCATCACAGAGAAGAGGAGTAATGGAGTTGGAAGGAGTGGATTCAATTCTAGCTCAGAACAAGATAATCCAGCAGCAAATTCAACAACAGTTTGAGCAAATGGCCAAAAGGATTGATGGCTTGCAAGTTGCATCAGTAAGTGCCACAAGCCAACCATCAACTACTTGGGGTCAGAATGAAGAATTTCAAGAGGAGCAACAGCAAGAGCAAGTCCAATACATGCACACCCAAAATCCTGGAACTAATGAAGTCTATGGTGATACTTACAATCCATCTTGGAAGAACCATCCCAACCTCAGATGGGGAGACAACCATAATCAAAACCAACAATCATGGCAAAGAAACACAGGCCAGAACAATTGGAAAAACACAAACCATAACCCCCAGCCAAACACTAACCAAAATACATATAGAAAACCACAAAATAACTACCCAAATTCTAACCAATACCCACCCAATAACCACCCAACTAACCAAAACACTTATCTTCATCCATCAACACCCCAAAATCAACCCATCTCACAAGACTCACAGAGAATCACCAATCTAGAGCTGCTCATGGAGAAACTAATGAAGAGCCAAGAATTGACCACCAAGAATCAAGAAGCCTCCATGAAGAACCTAGAGAGGCAGATTGGACAAATCTCTAAGAAGATCTCTGTTGAGAAGCCATCAAGTTCACTACCTAGTGACACCATTCCCAACCCAAAGGAAGAATGCAAGGTTGTGCAACTAAGAAGCGGAAGGGTGTTAACAGATGGTAGCCAAGGAGCAACAAAGAAGCTTATGGAGAATGACACTGAGCCAACAAAGAATGATGAAACCATCAACAAAGACAAGATAAGCAAGAATGCTCCAGAAAAGCTCACAGAGGAAGACAACAAGCCACAGAATTTGAAGAAAGGAAAGAAGATCTTGGAAGAGGCAATTCCAAAACAACATCAAGGGGAGAAGAACTCAACATCACCACTGCCTTATCCATAGAGATTTCACAAGGAAACAAAGGATCAGCACTTCCACAAATTTCTTGAGACTTTCAAGAAGCTAGAGATTAACATACCTTTGGCAGAGGCTTTGGAGCAAATGCCCCTGTATGCCAAGTTCTTAAAAGAACTCATCAACAAGAAAAGAGATTGGAACGAGAAGGAAACTGTGATGCTCAGTGAAGAATGCAGTGCTCTCATTAAAAAGGGACTCCCTCCCAAGCTTGAAGACCTTGGAGGTTTTTTCTTACCATGCACTATTGGAAACCTGTTCATTAACAAAGGAATGTGCGATCTAGGAGCAAGCATAAATTTAATCCCATATTCTCTAGTGAAAAAGCTTGGCATAGAGGAGGTGAAACCAACAGAGATAACTTTGGAATTGGTGGATCAATCAACAGTCTATCCTAAGGGGCTGATTGAGAACCTTTTAGTTAAGGTTGGCAAGTTCATCTATCCAGCAGACTTTGTGATCCTGGATTCTTCAGAAAATGGAAATGACTCCATAATACTTGGTCGACCATTTTTGGCCACTACTAGAGCCATTGTGGACATAGAGCAAGGAGAGTTAACCCTTAGGATGCATGAGGAGAGCATCATCCTGAAAGTCTTTCCAGAATTACAAATGGATGAAGAAACAAGCAGAATGAGTGATGATCTCCTACCAAAGCAATCAACTGAAAAGGAAGTGGAACAGATAAACAAACAGATACAAGAAGAAAAGGGGATTCACAAGGAAGCAGGGGTGATCAGCAAGAAGGAAGGCATCACAACTCAAGTAACTGTCAAGAAAAAAAGATCAACAAGCAAGAAAAAGGTAAAGAGCAAGAAAAAGGCTCACAAAGGGTGGAAGAACAAGAAAATCCCAACTGAAGGATTCTCTAAGGGTGATAAGGTGCAATTAATATACCAACAGCAGGGAGCAGAAGATTATTACACTGTCAACCAAATTCTTTCTCTTGAGCATATGGAAATTGAGCATCAAAGCACACAGAGAAAGCTGACAGTGAGAGGTGACAAATTGAGACATCACCAACATCAACCACCTTAAAGGGAGGTCAATGTCAAGCTAATGACAATAAAAGAGCGCTTCATGGGAGGCAACCCATGGTTTAAGATTTCTGTCTTCTCTTTTATCTAATAAGCTATGATTCTTCTAAATATGGTTTTGAATTTTCATGCCTGGTAAATGCATATGTCATTTTGAAGCACATAGCAAACTTCTAAGTTTGGTGTGCCTTAAGGCACACTCAAGTTCATTGCTCAAAGAAGAGGATTGTCTTTTAGAGCATATGCATAAGTCTTTTGATAAAGCATATGACCAAACACTAAGTTTGGTGTCCGCATATGCAACAAGGTTCAGAGGATCATTTTCCAAGCATGGACTCAAAACCATACA
>NC_029777.3:50378473-50379557 GCF_000817695.3 Arachis duranensis | reverse complement strand
AAAAAAATTTTAATAACTATTAAACAAACCAAAACAATCTATTTTATTATTGCAAATAAGTTGTCACGGTTATATTATACTCTAAGCTTGCTGTTTTGATTTATGTAGGAGAAAAAGGTTAAGACAAACACAAGGAGGGGCCACGGCTAGGAGGAGCTATGTGAGGGAGGTCACATGTGCCTAGGAGAACGTGCTCATGGGGAACAAAATTTGCATGCATGCAACATTGGACACCAAAGTGCATGCAGCCAATGGGAGGAGAATCCTCGTCAAGCCTCAACCATGCATGCAAGCCGTCCATCTCATGCATTCCTTGAATGAGCAAACCAATCTCAGCCCTTCATGAACACTAACGGTTCCTTCTTCATTCATTCATTGTGGTTTTGTTGAAAAGCTTGGAAACATGGCCTATATATAGCCGTTGCACCAACACGGCATACACTTTCTTTTATTCAAGCCACTTTCATATTAAAACCATATTCTCTTCCACTTCCAAAAACTAACATAATCCCCTCACCTCACACATCAAAATCGAACCAAGATTCACCCCAAACACAACACATTTTTCTTCTATTCTTACTTCCTATTTCTTCTCACTTTAATTTTCAATGGCCTCCTCAAGCTCAAAAAGAAGGCCGGGAAAAGAACCAATGGAAATCAAACCTCCACCATTTGATGCAAGGAAGTTTAGATCCCAATTCCATGAAGGGAGATATCATAGGTTCATGGTGGCAAAGAATGTTATCTATGAGAAAGGCCTTGATTTTAGAGAAGGAGAATACCCCATTATGAGGCAAATTACTAGAGAAAGAAGGTGGGAACTCTTGTGTGCTCCTCTGACTGACATCAGTGCAGTAATGATTAGGGAGTTCTATGCAAATGCTGCCAAAGAAAACAAGAATAGTGCCCCTTACACAAGCTATGTCAGAGGGGTTGAAGTGAGTTTTAGCCCTGCTGCTATCACAAGAGCCCTCAAGTTGAGAACCATAACCTATCCAGAGCTTAGTTATGGGGCTAGATTGCAACGGGAAAATAATCCTGATGAGATCCTGCAAGGGATATGCATGGAAAATACAGATTGGGA
>NC_029777.3:50356936-50360395 GCF_000817695.3 Arachis duranensis | reverse complement strand
AAAACAAAGATTTCGAAAACGCTTACTAAAAAGTTGCTATACATAAACAACTAAAAAGTACAAGCGAAAGAACGAAATCAAAGGAAGGGGTAAAACAAAAGTTTCAAGCGCTAGCTAAAAGGTTGTTATCCAAAAACAACTAAAAAGCATAAAAGCGGAACTAAG
The DNA here is from genome assembly GCF_000817695.3 of Arachis duranensis. NCBI lineage: Eukaryota > Viridiplantae > Streptophyta > Magnoliopsida > Fabales > Fabaceae > Arachis > Arachis duranensis. The sequence continues at coordinate 50,360,230 of NC_029777.3, read as the reverse complement.
AGTCAAAACGCGAACAAACACCGCATAATAAGCTAAAAGTTACTACAAGTAGCTAATAGCAAAAGGGTGTCCAAAGCATTAAACAGAAACCATCCAAAAAGAGCCCACAAGCTGGGCAAAAAACCAAAGATAAAAGGATTACAGAGAATCAAGATCCTTTCCAGACTCCACATCGGCAGAAGGCTGCGGAGGAAACATAGAAATCGGGACAACATTGACGGCGCCATCATCTCGGTTTAAAACCTCCACGCCAGATCCATCCCCGGCCAAAGGTAAAGTCAGGTTCGCAACCGAAACTTTGGGGTCGGACACCGGAACCTCATCCTCGTTGGGAGCAGGAACAATCTTTCCCTCCACAACAACGTTATCCGTACTAAATAAGCTCAGATCCAGGTCAGGAGCAAGCACCTGGACCTGAGCCTTCAAATTTTCAAACATAGCATCCATACCCTTAGCCACATGACCTTCTAGCTCGTAAAAATCATCCTGAGCGGATTGCCTCTCCTTTGTCTCCACAAGCTTAGCATATGTCCGAGTATAACTCTCCCTCGCCGCCTTCGCCATCTCCTCAGATGCATTCGCTACCGCGACAGCCGCGGTAACTTTAGCTTTCTCTTTCTCCAAAGATGCCTCCAGCTCAGCAATCCTAGTAGCCTTCAGTCACTAATCCTCTCGAACTCAGACTGAGCCTTCTCAAGTCGGGAACTGGTCACACCAAGGGGGGATTTCTTGAACTCCCGGGCAATAGCGGCATGAAGACTAGCCATCCGGACACAGCTCCGCGCCATATACTGAAAATGATGCTCCATAGACGACACAGCTCCGCGCCATATACTGAAAATGGTGCTCCATAGACACATCATCAGTAGAAATAAAGGTCTGAGGGAGAATATGTTGTTCAATCCAACCAAGAGCATCAAAATCCTTGTCATTAAAACCCGCAAGCTCTTGAGAGGTCTTCTGTTTCTTGGGAGGAGGACCCGAGGACGAAGGAGGAGAAGAGGTAGCAGGCCCAGAGGTCGGGGGATCTTGATTTATAGCTCGGAACTGGGGAGTCGGGATAGTCTTCGACTGAGTAGTGACACCCACAGTAGTCTTCTTCGGAGAAGATCGGGCAGAAGCCTCCCCAGCCTCGATATTTTGAGCAGCCACAGACTTCTTCGTCCGACGAAGGTACTTCATGGAATCCGCCTGAGAAGACATCTCTGCAGAAATAAAAGAAAAGGATTACCACAACAGAAATTCCACCAAAACAAGCAAAGCCAAAATACTAAAAAAAAAGATGAATCTCGGAGAGGTTGGGAACTACCTAACTCGGAACGGAGAAGGCTTGGATCTCCCAACATTTTCTTCGTGTCCAAGTGAGGTGCCCGACCCCATAAACTGCTTACCACACCCATAAAAGCCTGCTCCACCTCATCTAGACTCTCAAAGGTATACTTAGTAGACACTACATTCTCCTGCCAACAAAGAGGAAAAGAAGGCTCCCCACTCTCATCGAGAAAGAAAGGTCGGGCGTCTCCAGTAGCCCGGACCTTGAAATAAAAGTTCTTAAAATCATGAAAGGACTCATCATACAGGGTACAAAACTTCCTCCCCTGGTTAGCTCTAAAAGAGACCCAATATACCTTCCCTCCACCCGAACCCGGCTTCGTCAACACAAACAAATAGGAAAAAAGAGAAATAGAGGGAGCAACGCCCAAAAACTGACACAAAAGTTGAAACAGCTTTAAAAACGCCCAAGAATTTGGATGGAGCTGCGTAGGGGCAAGGTTACAAGACCATAACACCTCCGACTCCAGATCAGTAAAGGGAAGTCGGACACTCAGCTTAGAGAAAAAACAATCATAAGCATAAAAGAAGAGCTTCTCGGAACTATCTAGGGGCGGGAAGCACACTCTCTCCTCGGAATCCGGCGCTACTAGTTCATAATCCCTCTCAGACTCTCTATTTTCACATATGCTACAATGCCTACGGAACCTAACCAAATACTCAGAATCTACCACAGAAGGGACTCTTAGAGGAAGAGGGTCTACCCAATCAAGACCACATGGAATTTTAGTCGACATCGCTTGAAGAACCTTTCGAGACATAAAATTCTTACCTACAAAGAAGAATACAACAGCAAGCAAAAATCACATAAAGAAGACAGCGAAAACCCATTCAGCAAAGCAAGAAACAAAAACCCCACGAAGAAAATGGGGCAACCCAGAACAAAAACACCAGAGAACAAAAAAGAGCCCCTCCATATACAAACAACAGCAATGGCGGCGCCTCTTTTTGGGGCAACACCAGACATAAAGAAAAAGAAACAAACAAGAGCCACACAAAGAACAGAAGCATATGATCACAAGAAAAGAGAAACAGGGGAACAAACCTGGAAGAAGAAACGAAGACGAAGAGCTCCGAAGCAAGGAGAACGAAACGACGGCACAGAGGAAACCCCAGAAAGACACACAGAAAGATTCGGGAAAGCAGAACAAAGAGAAAGAAGAAGCGGTGCTCGTAAAAGCATAAGAAAAACAAAACGCAGAAAAAGAGGAAGGGAGCAAATAAATAAAGCCTTCACAGAGCCCGAACGGAAATCGAGGAAAAACGGTAAAATGCAATAAATGAAAATATCCAATGTTGCATGAGTATGAAATGAAGTTAATGGTGGTATATGTGTTTGATTAAATGCATAACTCATGAAATAATTGTTGCATAATATCATTCTCATTCAATTGTGAGTTAGCTTGCTGTTATAAAAACTCCTATCAAGAATGAAACAACCCTTGGTAACAAAAACAGAAAGAAAAAGGGAAGAAAAAGCCAAAGTGGCAAGAAAAACAAAGAATAAAGGTTGGACACCAATGGTTTGAACCTTAGGACAAATGCCTGTGGTGTTCTTGTACTAAGATCTGCTTGGATGAGTAAATTCTAAGGGGTATTTTGAAACCCGGTCACTTAGATCAACTGATTTGGGATGGCCAATTGAAAATCCACAATAAAGAGCAACTCAGATACAAGGCACTTAGTGATCCATCAGAACACTGGGCATCAATGATCCTAGGAAGAATTAATGAGCTAAGTGTCTGTGGTGGAAAGATGCTGAGCAAAAAGAAAAGAAAATAAAGCCAAAGGCTATGCTGCAGCATTTGACACCCAACCTCAAAAAAAATAATAAGCTTGTTAAAGCATTATAAGCCAAGAAAAGTTAGCAAGGGAGTGAGTAAAAAGTGAGTCTTATAACAGCAAGTTTAGCAAACCTTTGATACAAAATGTATATCATGTAACAGCAACAATAATTGAGTT
>NC_029777.3:50339240-50355744 GCF_000817695.3 Arachis duranensis | reverse complement strand
TTGTTTTCTGCATAATTCAATTCCAATTCTGTTCTTCTATTACTTCTTCTTTAATTTTCTGTCAATTGCTTAGTTAATTCAGATCTGGGAAGGAAATTGGGTTTTAGGCTCTGCTACCTAAGCCCTTGGGATCCTGAGATCATAATTCACTCTTGGTTCTTCTGTGAACCTTTGCTGCATTTTACTTTCTTTCTTTTTGAATGTTATTTGCTTCTGATTTAAATTCTGCTCAATCAATTGCTGCAATTTACTTCTTCTTTGTTTAGATCTTGCAATCCCATTCCTCAATTCCCTTTTATATTCAAGCCATTTATCTTTCTTGCCATTTAAGTTACTGTAATTTAAGTTTCTTGCACTTTAAGTTTCAGTCATTTACTTTCTTGCTCTTTAAGATTCTGCAAATTTACAATTCTGTTTTTCAATTTACTGCACTTTTCCCTTCCCCCTTTACATTTACTGTCATTTACTTCTTGTTAAACACAAATCACTCAACCAAAACTTGATTCGCTTGACTAAATCACCCACTAAACTAAAATTGCTCAATCCTTCAATCCCTGTGGGATCGACCTCACTCATGTGAGTTATTATTACTTGATGCGACCCGGTACACTTGCCGGTGAGTTTTGTGTTGGATCATTTTCCACACATCAAGGCATTCAGAGTATCAATCTCAAGAACTCCTTTCTTTTGAGTTGTCCCATTGTTCACAAAATTTCTTTCAGAAGTGTAAATGAACTGGTTATTTGCAACCATTTCAATGAGTTCATGGGCTTCTGCAGGCGTTTTTTTTAGATGAATAGATCCACCTGCAGAATGGTCCAATGACATCTTGGATAACTCAGACAGACCATCATAGAAGATACCTATGATGCTCCATTCTAAAATCATATCAGAAGGACACCTTCTAATCAATTGCTTGTATCTTTCCCAAGCTTCGTAGAGGGATTCACCTTCCTTTTGTTTGAAGGTTTAAACTTCTACTCTAAGCTTACTCATCTTTTGAGGTGGAAAGAATTTAGCTAAGAAGGCATTGACCATCTTTTTCCAAGAGTTCAGACTGTCTCTAGGATGTGAGTTCATCCATATACTAGCTCTGTCTTTTACAGCAAAAGGGAAAAGCATGAGTCTGTAGACCTCAAGATCAACTCCATTGATCTTAACAGTGTCACAGATTTGCAAAAATTCAGCCAAGAACTGATGAGGATCTTCCAATGGAAGTCCATGAAACTTGCAATTCTGTTGCATCAGAGAAACTAATTGAGGCTTAAGCTCAAAGTTGTTTGCTCCAATAGTAGGAATAGAGATGCTTCTTGATAAACCTCGATTTTGTGGTTTATCTTGTGCTTATTTGGGGGTTTTATCAATATTTCTCACACTTATTCACAAGAAATGCATGGTTTTGAGTTCACTTCCCAATGTTGTTCCATTGTGGAAAACATGCTTATTTTGCCTTCGAATTGCTATATTTTGATTCTCTTTATTGCCATTTGATGCCGTGACGTATTTGTTGAGTGATTTCATAATTAGTAGGGTAAGAATGGCCTAGAAGAGAGAAGGAAAGCATGCACCAGAGGAAGGAACATGAAGATTTGGATTTTGGGAACTGCAGCATCGGCACGCACATGCACATCACGCGCACGCGTGGATGAGGACAGCTGGAAGCGACGCGCAAGGATGGATGCATCCGCGCAGGCCAGAGAATTTTCACTGACGTGAACGCGCAGCTGGCACGCACGCATGGATCACAAAAGCAATCGGCGCGGGCGCACGCGCAGGAAGCTGCACGTGACCTCATTAAAAGAAATCATGCCTGGTGATTTCTGAGGCTCAACAGGCCCAATTTCAGGCTGTTTCTGCATGGAAAAGACCCAAGGATGCTATGGAGAAATGGGGGATCAATCATTTTACACTAAGACACAATTTTTCTAGTTTTGAGGCTTTTTGTTCTTCTAGAGGAAGAAACCCTTGTTCTTCTCTAGATCTAGCTTTAATTTGATCTTTCCTTATTGAATCTGAATTGGGTTTTGTTAATTACTATCTTTGATTGCTTAATTTGAATTTCTTAGTATATTTCCACTTAGATCTTGTGTTAATTTATGGATTTTTTCAATTGTCACTTTATACCATTTCATGAATATTGTGAATCTTGACTTGTTGATGTTACATTGATGATTTTTATGCTTCATTGTGTTGTTTAAGCTCTTATAAGTTGATAATTGTTAGTGGGTATTTGTTGATTTCAATTCAATTGCAATTTGAACATATCTTTTATTAATGCTTACCAAGTGTTTGATGAATTGTTTACCTTGACTATGGAGTAGTCCTTTTTACTCTTGGCTTAGGCTAAAGGAATTGGGTAAACTTGAGTCGTTAGGTCTAATGGATTTGATGATTTGAGAGTCCTTAGTGGTCAATTTGATATCCATTAACACTAGCCTACTACTAGGTTAATTAGTAGTGAGGTTAGGCCTTATGGGTTGATATTGACCAAACCATTTGACGTACTTCAAGTGTAGAAGTAGACTTAATGAGTTTGGCTCCTCATAATTGTCAAGATATGGTTATTAGACAAAGATAGTGACCCCAATTCCCATGCCTAACCAAGAGTTGCTTTTATTATTCATATTTGAAAATCAATTTCTCAATTATCTTGCTTAGTTGTAGTTATTGTTTAGTTAAAAGTAAAGTTAGATTGAATGTTGGTTCCTTATTTTGAAATTATTTACACCTTGCTTGTTGTTTGAATTAGTTCCTTTCACTTTAGATTGCTTAATTGCTAAGATTCTCAATTTACTTTCTTGTTAATGAATCACAACCCCGGACTTCTAATCAATGTTAAATCACATGTTTACCCATTCTTCGTGAGACGACCCGAGGTTTGAATACTTCGGTTATTTTATTGGGGTTGAACTTGTGACAACCAATTCTATTCTAAATTTGATTCGCGAGGATCGTTGTTGGGGGAGCTATACTTGCAACGCAATTTCATTTAGAAAATCTCTTCCGACACGGTTCCCGTGCGTCCATCAAATTTTTGGCACCGTTGCCGGGGAATGGTTGCAACATATGCCTTAATATTGGTTATGTGAATATGTGAATATTGTAGATAGCTTGTTTGTTTTCAATACCTAGTTATAGTTTAGCTTCTTTTATTTTTGTGCTATGACTCTCAAGTGTGATGACTCGGTCCCAACCGAATTCTAGCTTAACTAATTTTGATCCCGAGATTGAAAGAACTTTGTTACACACTCGGCAAGCTAGACGGCGGTTGGACTATACGGCTAATACTTCGGTCTCTTTTGAGGAACATACCGAAGCATTAGACGGTACCGAGAGCGACTTGGAGTCCGATACTTCCTATTCTTCTGTTGGCACTACTAAAACATCTTTGCATCCTACAGGTGAACTACACATGGCGGAGCCACGCCGGATCACTTTACATGAGCAAGGAGCTCAGGATATTGTGCTTCAATCATTGTAAGCAAGATATCCCAACCTTGATCCAAACTTTGAATTGAAGAGTAGCTTGATAAATCTACTACCTAAGTATCATGGGCTGCCGAGTCAAGACCCCATCCGACATCTAAAGGATTTTCAAGTTGCTTGTTCTACTACTCGAAGGCATGGAGTCGATGTGGTGGCTAACATGGTCTTTGCTTTCCCCTTCTCCCTTGAAACTCAAGCAAAGACATGGTTTTATTTGCTACCGGATGAGATTGCTACCAATTGGGATTTCTTGAGAAGAAAGTTCTTAAATAAATTCTTTCCACCAGAGAAGACCGACTACATCCGGAAGGAGATTTCGGGTATAATGCAAAGAGATTAAGAGAGCTTGTATGAATATTGGTCTCGATTCAAGAGGCTACTAGAGTCTTGTCCACACCATGGAATGAATACTCACTTGCTCATTAGGTACTTCACCGGAGGTCTTTGTGTAGAAGATAGAAGATTGCTCACCGCTTCTAGCGGTGGTTCCCTTTCGAAAAACAAGACGGAGGGAGAAACTTGGAGTTTGATAGAGGATGTTGCTGAAGCTACGCAACATACAAGAGTGAGAAGTAATCCTCTCAAGGGTGTGGTAGAATCGTCCCCTCCGAAGCAAGCCTAACCAAAGCACTTGGGGAAATGACCACCATTCTCACCCAAATACGAAAGGATCAAAAGGAGTTCTACTCCATCTAAGCCGTCCAAGCCCCACCTCCAGTGGCCCAACTTGAAGGCCCTCCTAGAATTTGTGGTTTGTGCTCTAGCACCACACATTACACCGATCAATGCCATCAAATTCAAGAAGAGCATGCTCTTGTAGTGGCCAATGTGAATTACAACAATCATCCACCCTACCCTTCTCAAAGCCAAAACTACTACCCTCATGGTAGTAATCAACACCAAGGGTTGAGAGATAATGCACAAGGAATAATCAAATCCAAAGATGGAACAACTCCCCTTCTCATCACAACAACAATTACCAAGCCAACCAAAACCATCACAACTAAAACCAAAACAACTACACTAAGTACCAAGCACCACACTATAGACAACAATCCAACCACACCTCTCCACCTTCCACCAAACAAATTGAAGAGCTTAAAGCCGCTGTGGAGAAATGGGATGAGGGCTATAAGGCTCAATTCGAGGCTATGAATGCTCAATTGGCCAATCTTGCCGACATGATTTCAAAGATGTCCATATCCCCCTCTAACAATACCAACCAACCCTCAAGTTCTTCCAACCTTCCATCCCAACCCCAACCAAACCCAAAGGGCAGTCTCAATGCCATCACCCTATGGTCAAGAACTACATTGGAGGAGATACCTCCAAGGATCTTGGAGGACATTCATGAGGAAGAAGTAATTGTTGAAGCTCCACATGAAGAAGAGGAGGTAGGCAAGAGGCATGAGGATGAAAGAGTAAACCTCAAGGAACCCAAGAGGAAAGCTCTAGTGGATGAGTCCATCCCTATTCCATTCCCTTCCATGGTGAAGAAAGCAAAGAAGACGCTGGAATTTGATATGAACATGCTTCAAGTGTTCAAGAAGGTTGAGGTAACCATACCACTTCTTGATGCTATCCAACAAATTCCAAAGTATACAAAATTCTTGAAAGACTTGTGTACACACAAGGATAGGATAGGGGAATTGGAGACATTATCCTTGGGAAGTTCAATTTCTTCCTTGATGGAACCTATACCAAAGAAATATGGTGACCCTGGGCCTTGTTTGGTGTCTTGCTGTATTGGTGGACATACTTTTCATGATTGTATGTGTGATCTTGGAGCTTGTGTAAGCATCTTGCCGCTTTCTACCTTTGTGCGGTTGAATTTGGCTCCATTAAAGAGGTCGGCAGTGAGGTTTGTCTTGGCCCATAAAAGTGTGATCACGGTAACAGGAATAGCCAAAGATGTACTTGTGGGAATCAAGGATTTGATCTTTTCGATTGACTTTTACATCCTTGAAATGCCTCTAACAGAAAATAGAAGCTCATCCTCCATTCTACTTGGTAGGCCTTTCCTTAAAACCTCTAAATTCAAGTTAGATGCCTTCACCAGTACATATTCCTTTGAGGTTGGGGATAAGACTATCAAGTTCAATTTAGAAGAAGCCATGAAACATCCTCCCGAAAAGCATTTCGTTCTCCGAGTGATGTAATTGATGAAGTGGTAGCGGAAGTGTAAGAAGAAGACCATAACAAGTTGTGCTACCATGCTATTGAAGATATGGATGATGAAAAGGGTGAACATGAGAAAGTTGTTGAGAATGAAGTCCATGAGCTTGACGAAAAAGAACCTTAGCTTGAGGCAAATAGTGAATTGAAGCCTCTCCCATCTTATTTGAAGTATGCTTTCTTAGAGGACAACCAAAAGTTTCCGGTCATCATCGCTAGTGAGCTCTCTAGTGAGGAAGAAGATAAGCTCCTAGATGTTCTCAGAAAGTACAAGAAAGCGATTGGGTGTATTGATCAAAGAAATCATGAAAGGATGAAGTCTAAACTGAGTTATATGGCTCCTTTCTCAAGTTCACCACACAATTCATATAGATTCAATCCTTCTCTCAAATGTGATTGAATCTTTGAACAAAAAGAGTCTCCTCTTGGATGAACCACTTGAATTGAGAAGGAAAAGAATAGTTGTCAACTCATTTAAAATAAACAGAGCTCCTCCCCCTAGTGAAAATGGGGTTTAGTGAATCATAGCTCTCAATTCAACAACAAGTATAAAAGTAAGCATTTAAAAATTGAATAGTGAAGAAATAAAGAATGAAGTTCTTAAAACTGAAATTCCAAATTGCTTCCAAGAAGTAACTAAAAATGATGTAAGTGTAAAAGTATCTAAAGGTGTCTAAAAGTCTTTAAAAGTAAAAAGTGCAAAAAGTCTCTGAGAAAAGTTTTTTTCAAGTACAAAACTCTACTCTATTTATACTACTCCTAAAACTCATTTGGAGATCTTCAATTGGGTTAGCAATGTGGGCTTTTCCCTTGTTGAATTCTTGGTCCAATGGAGGAAGTATTCCCCTTTGAGGAGAGCAAAGAGAGCAGAGCAATTTTTCATCAATTCTGGCCCAATGGGAGTTACTGGAAAACACGCCAGTTCACAGCACGTTGGCAACATGCTATTGAATTTCCTGGGCTAGGAGCTTGGTGCTTGTGCGTTGTTGCCCAAGTTGCCCAAGTTGCCCAAGTTGTTGCCCAAGTTGTTGTCCAAGTTGTTCCCAACCATTCGGCCCATTCTTCCTTCTTAGCTTCTCTTTTCATGCCTAATGTTGCCTGAACTTTGAGCTTCATTCCTTTGCTTCAATATGGACTATTATATATCCTTGGAAAGCTTAGGATATCTTCTTTCTAATGCACTTGAGATCATCTCAATTGGATCTCTGTAGCTCAACTTATGCTCCATTTAAGAGAGTAGGTTAAGCTGCCAAATTCTTTTGCCGGTGTTGTTGCTGAAGTTATTGCCAAACACGCCAGCAACAATGCCAGACTCCCCTAGCCTAGTTTTTGCATGGGCGTTGTTGTTGGAGTTGCCAAGGAACACGCCAGTTCATCATTTCCTTGGCAACGTGTTCAAGCCCTTCTTTTTGGTTCATTCATTCCTCCTTAACTTTCAACCTCATTTCCTTGTTTTTGGGCTTAAAGATGGCTCTGATTTGAGCTTCCATTTCATGCTACATTATGAACTATTATATATTTTTGGAAAGCTCTTGATGTCAGCTTTCCAACACAACTACGAGCATGTAAATTGGATCTATGTGGTTCAAGTTATGCATCCTTGAATAAGGTATGGTCAGGCTGCCAACTTTGCTGGAGTTGTTGGTGAAGTTGTTGCCAAACACTCCAGCTCCAACGCCAAAGAACTCCCCTAGCCTTGCATTACTGGGCGTTGTTGCTAGAGTTATTGTCAAACACTTAGCCAACAACGTGCTCGAGCCTCTTCAGGGGTACCTTCCTGGCGTTGCCAACTTGGTTCTCAAGTTGCCAACGTGCACTCTGCCTCCTTGCTCCAGGATTTTCTTGCTTTATTGCTGCACACATTGGCATTGCCAACTTGGTTCTCAAGTTTCCAAGGTGCACTCCAGAGTTGGCAATGTGCTTCCTCTGTTCCCTTGCCAAGATTGATGCATCTTCAAGCCTTCTTGCTCCAATTCTTACTCCATTGTTTTCTTGCTTCATCACCTAACATAAACCAAAGAATCTTCCTCAAAGTCTTGCCATCTTATGCAATGAATTTCAAGGGAATTATTCACATTAACTTGTTTATAAACTCCTTGAATCATTTGCATAGATTATGCCAAATTTCACTTAATTCTTGGTTCATGAATGCATGGAGAGAAAACCCACAAAATTGCTTGTTTATTTCAAAGAAAGTGAATGAAATTAAGCTAAAACTAACTAAACTAACAAGCTAATATAGCAAAGATGCAAATGCATCACCTAGCCGATATTGTGGGGATTGACCCTCGCAATTGCATGCATCACATAGTTCTCCAAGAATGAGCTAGGTCAGTTAGACAACCGCAAAGGAGGCTCAACCCAACCATCCTCGATGTGATAAAGAAAGAGGTCACTAGGCTACTTATGCGGGTGTCATATACCCAATTTCTGATAGTGAATGGGTAAGCCCGGTCCAGGTTGTTCCAAAAAAATCATGCATCACTGCGGTAAAAAAGGATGATGGTGAAGTGGTCAACAAGAGAGTACGAAATGCATGGCGAGTGTGCATGGACTATAGAAGGTTGAATGCCGCTACAAGAAAGGACCACTACCCTTTGCCCTTTATCGATCAGATGCTGGACCGTTTGGCAGGTAAATCCCATTATTATTTTTTTGATGGATTCACTGGTTACTTTCAGATTCACATTTCTCCTGAGGATCAGGAAAAGACCACATTTACTTGCCCTTTTGGCACCTTTGCCTACAAAAGGATGCCATTTGGACTATGTAATGCACCCGCTACTTTTCAGCGGTGCATGACCAGCGTCTTTTCTGATCTAATGGAAAATTGTCTGGAAGTCTTTATGGATGACTTCAGTGTTTATGAAACTTCTTTTTATTGTTGCTTGGAGAACTTGTCCAAGATGCTAGCTAGATGCGTTGACACCAACCTTGTCTTGAATTTTGAAAAATGTCATTTTATGGTGAGACAATGTATAGTGTTAGGACATGTAGTATCTCATGAAAGAATTTCTGTAGACCCGGCCAAGGTCGATGTTATCACCACTTTATCTCACCCCTCTCATTTTTAGGACATGCAGGATTCTATAGGCGCTTTATCAAGGATTTCAGCAAGATTGCTTTGCCATTGTCGCGCCTACTCCAAATAGATGTGGATTTTGAGTTTGATGGTGAATGTGTGAAAGCTTTTGAAGAGTTAAAGAGATCTCTTACCATAGCACCGATTGTGCGAGGCCCCAACTGGACGTTGCCATTTGAGATAATGTGCGATGCATCAAACCAAGCTATAGGTGCCGTGCTTGCACAGCGTGATGGTAAACTCCCTTATGTCATTGTATACTCTTCTAAAATAATTGATGCAGCACAATCCAACTATACCACTACCTAAAAAGAACTCCTAGCTATTGTTGATGCTTTAGATAAATTCAGATCTTATTTGCTAGGATAAAAAATAGTGGTATATACGGATCATGCAGCTCTGAAATACTTATTGTCAAAGAATGAGTCAAAACCTAGACTCATACGTTGTATCTTACTTTTGGAAGAATTCAACATTGAGATTAGGGATCGGAGTGGATCTCAAAACTTGGTTGCAGATCATTTAAGCCGCCTTGAGAATTTAAAATCTGATCCATTCTCGATCAATGACTCATTCCCATAGGATAGTTTGCATGCTGTGTCGGATAGCTTTCCTTGGTTTGCCCCAATGGCGAACTACTTGGTTGCGAAACTCTTTTCCTCCAACTTTTCTAAACACCAAAGGGATAAGTTGAGGAGTGATTCCAAATATTACATTTGGGATGACCCTCACTTGTGGAAGAGGGGAGTAGACCAAGTAATTCGAAGATGTGTCTCGGAGTCCGAAATCCAACCCATTCTTGAAGCCTGCCATTCGTCCGAATGGGGTGGCCACTTTGGCCCACAAAGGACCGCAAAAAAGGTGTTGGATTGTGGATTCTGGTGGCCAACTTTATTCAAGGATGCTAACCGATTATGTGTGTCTTGCCATCAATGTCAAAAGTCGGGAAACACATCCCAAAGGGATGAAATGCCTCAACAACCTATGTTATTTTGTGAGATATTTGATGTGTGGGGCATTGACTTTATGGGACTGTTTCCTAACTCAAGTGGGTATCTATATATATTGTTAGCGGTTGACTACGTATCAAAGTGGGTAGAAACCATACCTACATGCCTTGACGACGCCAATACCGTCATTTCTTTCATTAGGAATAACATTGTATGCCGCTATGGGTTGCCACGAGCAATTGTGAGTGACCAAGGATCCCACTTTTGTAACAGGAAGGTAGAGGCACTGCTCAAGCACTATGGAGTGGTGCATAAGGTTACCACCGCTTATCATCCGCAAACAAACGGATAAGCGGAAGTGTCCAACCGGGAGATTAAAAGAATCTTGGAGAAAGTAGTCAATCCTCAAAGGAAGGATTGGAGCGTCCGGTTAGGAGATTGATGAGCGGATAATTTATACGCTTTTTGGCATTGTTTTTAGGTAATTTTTAGTAGGATCTAGTTACTTTTAGAGATGTTTTCATTAGTTTTTATGCTAAATTCACATTTCTGGACTTTACTATGAGTTTGTGTGTTTTTCTGTGATTTCAGGTATTTTCTGGCTGAAAATAAGGGACCTGAGCAAAAATCTGATAGGAGGTTGACAAAGGACTGCTGATGCTGTTGGATTCTGACCTCCCTGCACTCGAAATAGATTTTCTGGAGATACAGAACTCCAAATGGCTCGCTCTTAACGGCGTTGGAAAGTAGACATCCAGAGCTTTCCAGCAATATATAATAGTCCATACTTTATTTGAGATTAGATAACGCAAACTGGCACACAATGCCAGTTCCATGTTGCATTCTGGAGTCAAACGCCAGAAACACGTCACGAACCAGAGTTGAACGCCAAAAACACGTTACAACTTGGCGTTCAACTCCAAGAGAAGCCTCTGCACGTGTAAAGTTCAAGCTCAGCCCAAGCACACACCAAGTGGGCCCCAGAAGTGGATTTCTGCATCAATTACTTATTTCTGTAAACCCTAGTAGCTAGTCTAGTATAAATAAGACATTTTACTATTGTATTAGATATCTTGGGATTATTTTTGGATTACCTTATGATCCTTTGATCACGTTTATGGGGGCTGGCCATTTGGCCATGCCAGGACCACTATCACTTATGTATTTTCAACGGTGGAGTTTCTACACACCATAGATCAAGGGTGTGGAGCTCTGCTGTACCTCGAGTTTCAATGCAACTACTACTATTTTCTATTCAATTAGTTTATTCCTGTTCTAAGATATTCGTTGCACTTCAACATGATGAATGTGATGATCCGTGACACTCATCATCATTCTCACCTATGAACACGTGACTGACAACCACTTCTATTCTACCTTAGACCGAGCGCATATCTCTTGGATTTCTTAATTAGAATCTTCGTGGTATAAGCTAGAATTGATGGCAGTATTCATGAGGATCTAGAAAGTCTAAACTTTGTCTATGGTATTCCGAGTAGGATTCAGGGATTGAATGGCTGTGACGAGCTTCAAACTCGCAATTGTTGGGCATGATGATAAACGCAAAAGAATCAACGGATTCTATTCCGACATGATCGAGAACCGACAGATGATTAGCCGTGCTGTGACAGAGCATTTGGACCATTTTTACTGAGAGGATGGGATGTAGCCATTGACAACGGTGATGCCATACATATAGCTTGCCATGGAAAGGAGTATGAAGGATTGAAAATAAGAAAGTAGTATGTTGCAGAGATCCAACAGGGACAAAGCACCTCCATACACTTATCTGAAATTTCTACCACTGAATTACATAAGTATCTCTATCTTTATTTTATGCTTTGTTTATTATTATTTTCGAAAACTACTATAAACCATTCGAATCTGCCTAAATGAGATTTACAAGATGACCATAGCTTGCTTCATACCAACAATCTCTGAAGGATCGACCCTTACTCACGTAAGGTTAATTACTTGGACGACCCAGTACACTTGCTGGTTAGTGATGCGAAGTTACGAAGAAAGTGCTGAGTTAGTAGATGCGCATACCAAGTTGAATACCATTGTTAGAGATCACAATTTCATGCATAAAGTTTTTGGCGCCGTTGCCGGGGATTGTTCAGTATAGACAACTGACGGTTCATCTTGTTGCTCAGATTAGGTAATTTTCTCTTTGTTTTATTTTCAAAAATTTTTCAAAAATATTTCAAAAAATTTCTCACCTATTTTCGAAAATTATTCAAAATTTTTAAGAATGAATTCTAGTGTTTCATGAAGCATGTTGAAGCTTGGTTGGCTGTAAAGCCATGTTTAACTCAATTAGATTGAGGCTTCCCCTTATCAGTATATGAAGTTGGATGAAGTATCAGCCGTTGTATGTCTGATTTGTATGCTAAAGCTTGGCTGGCCATTGGCCAGGTCTAATTCCTGGACCGGAGCTTTAGACTAACATTGCAAAGATTCCTGAAATTCTTATTAAAAATCTTGAATTTCTTATTTTCTTTTTCCAATATGTTTTTCGAAAAAAATCATGAAATCATAAAAACCAAAAATATTTTGTGATTCTTGTTTGAGTCTTGTGTCATATTTTAAGTTTGGTGTCAATTGCATATTCATCTTGTTCTTGCATTTTTAAAAAATTCATGCATTCATAGTGTTCTTCATGATCTTCAAGTTGTTCTTGATAAATTTTTCTTGTTTTGTGTTGTATGATGCTTTTCATGTGCATTTTTGCATTCATAGTGTCTAAACATGAAAGATTCCTAAGTTTGGTGTCTTGCATGTTTTCTTTTCATTAAACATTTTTCAAAAATAAATTCTTGATGTTCATCATGACCTTCAAAGTGTTCTTGGTGTTCATCTTGATATTCATAGTATTCTTGCTTGCATCATTGGTTTTGATCTAAAATTTTCATGTTTTGGGTTATTTTTGTGTTTTTCTCTCTCATCATTAAAAATTCAAAAATCAAAAAAATATATTTTCCTTATTTTGCTCATAATTTTCGAAATTTGAGTTGACTTAGTCAAAAATTTTTAAAAACTTAGCTATTTCTTATAAGTCAAGTTAAAGTTTCAAATTTGAAAATCATATCTTTTTGAAATCTATTTTCAAAATCTTTTTCTTATCTTTATTTCAAAATTGAAACTTTACTAACAATTAATGTGATTGATTTAAAAATTTGAAGTTTGTTACTTTCTTGTTAAGAAATGTTCAATCTTTAAATTCTAGAATCATATCTTTTAGTTTCTTGTTAGTCAAGTGATCAATTTTACTTTTAAAAATTAAATCTTTTTCAAAATATCTTTTTCTTAAAAATCATATCTTTTTATCATATCTTTTAAAATTATATCTTTTTCTAAAATTTGATTTCAAATATCTTTTCTAACTTCTTATCTTCTTATAATTAATTTTCAAATCTTTTTTAACTAACCAATTTACTTTTTATTTGTTTGACTATCTCTTATCTTTTTCAAAACCACCTAACTACTTTTATCTCTCTAATTTTCAAAAATCTCTTATTCTTTTTCAAAATTCTTTTTAATTAATTAATTGTTTCAAATTTTAATTTTAATTTTATTTCTTCTCTTAATTTTCGAAAGTCACTAACTCTTTTTCAAAATTAATTTTTCGAAAACTCCTCTCTCTCATCTTCTTCTATTTATTTATTTATCTACTAACACTTCTCCTCTACTCAAGAATTCGAACCTATCCTCCCCCTTGTGTTTGAATTCTTACATTTTCTTTCTTCTATTCTTCTTTTCTTCTACTCACATAAAGGAATCTCTTTACTGTGGTAAAGAGAATCCCTATTATCCTTTTCTGTTCTCTTCTCTTTTGTATGAGCAGGAACAAGAAAAAAAGCATTCTTGTTGAAGCTGATCCTGAACCTGAAAGGACTCTGAAGAGGAAACTAAGAGAAGCTAAATTACAACAAGCCAGAGACAACCTTACTTAAATTTTCGAACAAGAAAAGGATATGGCAGCCGAACCCAACAATAATAATGCAAGGAGGATGCTTGGTGATTATACTATACCTACTTCCAAATTTGATGGAAGAAGCATCTCAATCCCTGCCATTGGAGCAAACAATTTTGAGCTGAAACCTCAACTGGTTGCTCTAATGCAACAGAACTACAAGTTTCATGCACTTCCATCAGAAGATCCCTACCAGTTTTTAACTGAGTTCTTGCAGATCTGTGAGACTGTTAAGACTAATGGAGTAGATCCTGAAGTCTACAGGCTCATGCTTTTCCCTTTTGCTGTAAGAGACAGAGCTAGAACATGGTTGGACTCACAACCTAAAGATAGCATGGACTCTTGGGATAAGCTGGTCACGGCCTTCTTAGCTAAGTTCTTTCCTCCTCAAAAGCTGAGCAAGCTTAGAGTGGATGTTCAGACCTTCAAGCAAAAAGATGGTGAATCCCTCTATGAAGCTTGGGAAAGATACAAGCAGATGACCAACAAGTGTCCTTCTGACATGTTTTCAGAGTGGACCATGTTAGATATATTCTATTATGGTCTATCTGAGTTCTCTAAGATGTCGTTGGGTCATTCTGCAGGTGGATCCATTCACCTAAAGAAAATGCCTGCAGAAGCTCAGAACTTATTGAAATGGTTGCAAATAATCAATTTATGTACACTTCTGAGAGGAATTCCGTGAGTAATGGGACGCCTCAGAGGAAGGGAGTTCTTGAAATTGATGCTCTGAATGCCATATTGGCTCAGAACAAAATGTTGACTCAGCAAGTTAACATGATCTCTCAAAGTCTGAATGGATGGCAAAATGCATCTAACAGTACTATAGAGGCATCTTCTAAAGGAGAAGCTTATGATCCTGAGAACCCTGCAATGACAAAGGTGAATTACATGGGTGAACCCTATGAAAACACCTATAATCCCTCATGGAGAAATCATCCATATTTCTCATGGAAGGATCAATAGAAGCCTCAAGAAGGCTTTAATAATGGTGGACGAAACATGTTCAACAATAGCAAGCCTTCTCCATCATCTTCTCAGCAACAGACAGAGAATTCTAAGCAGAGCACCTCCAGCTTAGCAAACATAGTCTCTGATCTGTCTAAGTCTACTTTAAGTTTCATGAGTGAAACAAGGTCCTCCATCAGAAATTTGGAGGCACAAGTGGGCCAGTTGAGTAAGAAAATCACTGAAACTCCTCCTAGTACTCTCCCAAGCAATACTGAAGAGAATCCAAAAAGAGAGTGCAAGGCCATCGACATAATCAACATGGCCGAACCTAGAGAGGAAGGGGAGGACGTGAATCCCAATGAGGAAGACCTCATGGGACGTCTCCCAAACAAGAAGGAGTTCCCTATTGAGGACCTAAAGGAATCTGAGGCTCATACAAAAACCATAGAGATTCCTTTCAACCTCCTTCTGCCATTCATGAGCTCTGAGAACTATTCTTCCTCTGAAGAGGATGAAGATGTAACTGGAGAGGAAGTTGCTCAATATCTAGGAGCTATCATGAAGCTGAATGCCAAGTTGTTTGGTAATGAGACTTGGGAAGATGAACCTCCCTTGCTCATTAGTAAACTAGATACATGGGTTCAGCAAACTCTATCTCAAAAGAAACAAGACCCTGGTAAATTCTTAATATCCTGTACCAAAGGCACCAGGACCTTTGAGAATGCTCTTTGTGACCTGGGGTCAGGGATAAATCTTATACCACTCTCTGTAATGGAGAAGCTGGGGATCATTGAGGTACAACTTGCCACATTCTCATTACAGATGGCATACAAGTCATTAAGACAAGCTTATGGATTGGTAGAGGACGTGTTAGTAAAGGTTAAAGGCCTTTACATCCCTGCTGATTTCATAATCTTAGACACTAGGAAGGAGAAGGATGAATGCATCATCCTTGAAAGACCATTCCTAGCCACAACAGGAGCTGTGATTGATGATTAACAGAGGAGAATTAGTCCTTCAATTGAATGGGGACTACCTTGTGTTTAAGGCCCAGGGATACTCCTCTGCTACCATGGAGAGGGAGCATGAAAAGCTTCTCTCAGTACAGAGTCAAACAAAGCCCCTACAATTAAACTCTAAGTTTGGTGTTGGGAGGCCGTAACTAAACTCTATGTTTGGCGTTGAACCCCCACACTCAAACTCTAAGTTTGGTGTTGGGAGTTGGTGCGCGAAATTGTGAACAATACTTTTTCACAACTCTCATAATCCCCGGTCATGAACCCCAAAAACTTGGTGTTCAATACCATGGCATTACACAACTTCGCACAACTAACCAGCAAGTGCACTGGGTCGTCCAAGTAATAAACCTTACGCGAGTAAGGGTCGATCCCACGGAGATTGTTAGTATTGAAGCAAGCTATGGTCATCTTGTAAATCTTAGTCAGGCAAACTCAAATAGTAATGGTGATGAACGAAAATAACAAAAAGGTAAAGATAGAGATACTTATGTAATTCATTGGTAGGAACTTCAGATAAGCGCATGAAGATGCCTTCCCTTCCGTCTCTCTGCTTTCCTACTGTCTTCATCCAATCCTTCTTATTCCTTTCCATGGCAAGCTTAAGCAAGGGTTTCACCGTTGTCAGTGGCTACCTCCCATCCTCTCAGTGAAAACGATTGCATATGCTCTGTCACAGCACGCGGAATTCAGCTGTCGGTTCTCGGTCAGGCCGGAATAGAATCCATCGATTCTTTTGCGTCTGTCACTAACGCCCCGCCCTCAGGAGTTTGAAGCTCGTCACAGTCATTCAATCATTGAATCCTACTCAGAATACCACAGACAAGGTTAGACCTTCCGGATTCTCTTGAATGCCGCCATCAATTCT
>NC_029777.3:50336377-50337323 GCF_000817695.3 Arachis duranensis | reverse complement strand
AACAAGGAAATCAAAGAACGGGTCCACCTTAGTGATGGCGGCTTGTTCTTCCTCTTGAAGATCCTATGGAGTGCTTGAGCTCCTCAATGTCTCTTCCTTGTCTTTGTTGTTCCTCCCTCATGATTCTTTGATCTTCTCTAATCTCATGAAGGATGATGGAGTGTTCTTGATGCTCTACCCTTAGTTGTCCCATGTTGGAACTCAACTCTCCCAGGGAGGTGTTTAATTGCTCCCAATAGTTTTGTGGAGGAAAGTGCATCCCTTGAGGAATCTCAGGGATCTCATGATGAGTGGCATCTCTTGTGTGCTCCATCCTCTTCTTAGTGATGGGCTTGTCCTCATCAATGGGGGTGTCTCCATCTATGTCAACTCCCACTGAATAACAGAGGTGACAAATGAGATGAGGAAAGGCTAACCTTGCCAAGGTAGAGGACTTGTCCGCCACCTTATAGAGTTCTTGGGCTATAACCTCATGAACCTCTATTTCTTCTCCAATCATGATGCTATGGATCATGATAGCCCGATCTATAGTAACTTCGGACCGGTTGCTAGTGGGAATGATTGAGCGTTGGATAAACTCCAACCATCCTCTAGCCACGGGTTTGAGGTCATGCCTTCTTAATTGAACCGGCTTTCCTCTTGAATCTCTCTTTCATTGGGCGCCCTCTTCACATATGACTGTGAGGACTTGGTCCAACCTTTGATCAAAGTTGACCCTTCTAGTGTAAGGGTGTTCATCTTCTTGCATCATAGGCAAGTTGAACGCCAACCTTACACTCACCGGACTAAAATCCAAGTATTTCCCCCGAACCATAGTAAGATAATTCTTTGGATTCGGGTTCACACTTTGGTCATGGTTCTTGGTGATCCATGCATTGGCATAGAACTCTTGAACCATTAAGATTCCGACTTGTTGAATGGGGTTGGTAAGAACTTCCCAACCTCT
>NC_029777.3:50334508-50335579 GCF_000817695.3 Arachis duranensis | reverse complement strand
AAAACATTGGGTTGCCTCCCAACAAGCGCTTCTTTAATGTCAGTAGCTTGACAGTGGGCTCTCATGGAGCCTCAGAAATGCTCAGAACCGTGTTGGAACCTCTCAACACCAAACTTAGAGTTTGAATGTGGGGGTTCAACACCAAACTTAGAGTTTGGTTGTGGCCTCCCAACACCAAACTTAGAGTTTGACTGTGGGGGCTTTGTTTGGCTCTGTTTTGAGAGATGCTCTTCATGCTTCCTTTCCATGATGACAGAGGGATATCCTTGGGCCTTAAACACCAAGGACTCTTCATTCACTTGAATGATCAACTCTCCTCTATCAAGATCAATTACAGCTTTTGCTATGGCTAGGAAGGGTCTGCCAAGGATGATGGATTCATCCATGCACTTCCCAGTCTCTAGGACTATGAAATCAGTAGGGATGTAATGGTCTTCAACTTTAACCAGAACATCCTCCACAAGTCCATAGGCTTGTTTTCTTGAGTTGTCTGCCATCTCTAGTGAGATTTTTGTAGCTTGCACCTCAAAGATCCCTAACTTCTCCATTACAGAGAGGGGCATGAGGTTTACACTTGACCCTAAGTCACACAAGGCCTTCTTGAAGGTCATGGTGCCTATGGTACAAGGTATAGAAAACTTCCCAGGATCTTGCCTCTTTTGAGGCAGAAAACTTCCCAGGATCCTGCCTCTTTTGAGGTAGTTTCTGCCTAGACAAGTCATTCAGTTCTTTGGTGAGCAAAGGGGGTTCATCCTCCCAAGTCTCATTTCCAAATAACTTGTCATTTAGCTTCATGATTGCTCCAAGGTATTTAGCAACTTGCCCTTCAGTGACATACTCATCCTCTTCAGAGGAAGAATACTCATCAGAACTCATGAATGGCAGAAGTAAGTCCAATGGAATCTCTGTGGTCTCGTTTTGAGCCTCGGATTCCCATGGCTCCTCATTGGGGAACTCATTGGAGGCTAGTGGACGCCCAGTGAGGCCTTCCTCAGTGGCGTTCACTGCCTCTTCTTCCTCCCCTAATTCGGCCATGTTGATGGCTTTGCACTCTCCTTTTGGATTTTCTTC
>NC_029777.3:50333992-50334197 GCF_000817695.3 Arachis duranensis | reverse complement strand
TTTCCATGAAAGATTTGGATGATTCCTCCATGAAGGATTATAGGTGTTTCCATAGGGTTCTCCCATGTAATTCACCTCTTCTATTGAAGGGTTCTCAGGATCATAAGCTTCTTCCTCAGATGACGCTTCCTTAGTACTGCTTGGTGCATTTTGCATTCCAGACAGACTTTGAGAAATCATATTGACTTGTTGGGTCAATATTTTA
>NC_029777.3:50331782-50332526 GCF_000817695.3 Arachis duranensis | reverse complement strand
TTTCCTCTGCTGTATGTTCTGAATCTTCAATTCTCTTTATTATTGACTTGAAAAGACACAAACTAAAAATATTTTTGGATTTTTAATAATAAGGAAAAATCAAAATGCAATGAGAATCAAATAACAATGCATGCAAGACACCAAACTTAGCAGTTTGTATACTACTGACACTAACGGGATGAAAATGCATATGAGACACACAAAACACTCAAGTCAATAGAATTCAAAGATTAGAGCAAGTAAATCGTCAAGAACATCTTGAAGATCACCAAGATACATGAATAAATGCATGCAATTGACACCAAACTTAAGATGAGACACTAAACTCAAACAAGAAATTTTTTAGATTTTATGATTTTTTTAAATTTTTTTTGTGTTTTTCGAAAATTAAGTGGAAAAAGGTATCAAAATTCTTAATTAGAATTCCAGGAATCAGTGCAATGCTAGTCTAAGACTCCGGTCCAGGAATTAGACATGGCTTCACAGCCAGCCAAGCTTTCAAAGAAAGCTTCGGTCCAAAACACTAGACATGGCCAAAGGCCAGCCAAGCCTTAGCAGATCACTGCTCCAAAAGCAAAATTGATAAAAATCAACAAGCTCTTGTGGTGATAAGTTGAAACCTCGGTCCAATGAGATTAGACATGGCTTCTCAGCCAGCCAGATTTCAACAAATCATCATGAAACTCTAGAATTCATCTTCAAGAATTTCGAAAAAAAATAAACACCTAATCTAAGCAACAAGAT
>NC_029777.3:50313557-50330698 GCF_000817695.3 Arachis duranensis | reverse complement strand
TCTTGGAGTTAAACGCCAGCTTTGGTGCCAGTTTGGGCGTTTAACTCCCATTTGGGTGCCAGTTCCGGCGTTTAACGCTGGAAATCTTGAAGGTGACTTTGAACGCCGGTTTGGGCCATCAAATCTTGGGCAAAATATGAACTATCATATATTGCTGGAAAGCCCAGGATGTCTACTTTCCAACGCCGTTGAGAGCGTGCCAATTGGGCTTCTGTAGCTCCAGAAAATCCACTTCGAGTGCAGGGAGGTCAGAATCCAACAGCATCTGCAGTCCTTTTTAGTCTCTGAATCAGATTTTTGCTCAGGTCCCTCAATTTCAGCCAGAAAATACCTGAAATCACAGAAAAACACACAAACTCATAGTAAAGTCCAGAAAAATGAATTTTAACTAAAAACTAATAAAAATATACTAAAAACTAACTAGATCATACTAAAAACAAACTAAAAACAATGCCAAAAAGCATACAAATTATCCGCTCATCAGGAGTCCACATCATTGACCTGATCACTTGTAAGGCTCCATGAGAGCCCACTGTCAAGCTATTGACATTAAAGAAGCGCTTATTGGGAGGCAACCCAATTTTTATTTATCTAATTCTATTTTTATTTTATTGTTCTTTTATGTTTTATTAGGTTCATGATCATGTGGAGTCACAAAACAAATACTAAAATTAAAAACAGAATAAAAAACGGCAGAAGAAAAAGCACACCCTATAGGAAGAGCTTACTGGCGTTTAAACGCCAGTAAGGAGCATCTGGCTGGCATTCAACGCCAGAACAGAGCATAGATCTGGTGTTGAATGCCAGAAACATGCAGCAATCTGGCGTTTAAACGCCAGGATTGCACACTGAGGAAAGCTGGCGTTCAACGCCAGAAACATGTTGCAGACTGGCGTTGAACGCCCAAAACAAGCATAGAACTGGCGTTTAACGCCAGAAACAAGCATCAATCTGGAGTTAAACGCCAAGATTGCATGCAGAGGGCATTTTACCCGCCTTATTGGTGCAGGGATGTAAATCCTTGACACCTCAGGATCTGTGGATCCTACAAGATCACCTCAGGATCTGTGGACCCCACAAGATCCCCACCTACCTCCAAATTCAAAATCTCTTTCCCACCCAAACCCACCCCAAATCTCTCCCTCTCCTCCATATCTTCTTCTTCTTCTATTCTTTCTTCTTTTGCTCGAGGACGAGCAACATTCTAAGTTTGGTGTGGTAAAAGCATAGCTTTTCTATTTTTCCATAACCATTGATGGCACCTAAGGCTGGAGAAACCTCGAGAAAGAGGAAAGGGAAGACAAAAGCTTCTAACTCCGAGCCATGGGAGATGGAGAGATCTATGTCAAGGGTCCATAGCTCAGTAATAGAGCATTTGACTGCACATCAAGAGAGCCCACTCATGGACCTCATCAAGAAATCCCTGAGATACCTCAAGGGATAAATTTTCCTCCACACAACTATTGGGAGCAACTAAGGATAGAAGCACCAAAATCACTAGGGATCATACAACAGAAGCAAGGAAGAGACATAGAGGAGCTCAAAGAGCACCATTGGTTCTTCAAGGAGAAGGCACCACCATCACTAAGGTGGACTCATTCCTTGTTCTTATTTCCCTGTTTTTCAGTTTTTATGCTATATGTTTGTCTATGTTTGTATCTTTATTACATGATCATTAGTATTCAGTAACAATGTCTTAAGGCTATGAATAATTCCATTAATCCTTCACCTGTCTTAAATGAAAAATGTTTTTAATACAAAAGAACAAGAAGTACATGAGTTTCGAATTTATCCTTGAAATTAGCTTAATTATATTGATGTGGTGACAATACTTTTTTGTTCTCTGAATGAATGCTTGAATAGTGCATATTTTTTGTTCTCTGAATGAATGCTTGAATAGTGCATATTTTTTA
Organism: Arachis duranensis; assembly: GCF_000817695.3. Taxonomy (NCBI): domain Eukaryota; kingdom Viridiplantae; phylum Streptophyta; class Magnoliopsida; order Fabales; family Fabaceae; genus Arachis; species Arachis duranensis. Next base: position 50,328,785 of record NC_029777.3, on the reverse strand, counting down.
TCCTGTTGTTTATGAATGTTAAAATTGTTGGCTCTTGAAAAAATGATGAAAAAGAGAAATGTTATTGATGATCTGAAAAATCATAAAATTGATTCTTGAAGCAAGAAAAACCAGTGAATAAAAAGCTTGTGAAAAAAATGGCAAAAAAAATAATAATAAAAGAAAAAGAAAAAGCAAGCAGAAAAAGCCAATAGCCCTTAAAACCAAAAGGCAAGGGTAAAAAGGATCCAATGCTTTGAGCATCAATGGATAGGAGGGCCCAAGGAAATAAAATCCAAGCCTAAGCAGCTAAATCAAGCTGTCCCTAACCATGTGCTTGTGTCATGAAGGTCCAAGTGAAAAGCTTGAGACTGAGTGGTTAAAGTCGTGATCCAAAGCAAAAGAGTGTGCTTAAGAACCCTGGGCACCTCTAATTGGGGACTTTAGCAAAGCTGAGTCACAATCTTAAAAGGTTCACCCAATCATGTGTTTGTGGCATTTATGTATCCGGTGGTAATACTGGAAAACAAAGTGCTTAGGGCCACGGCCAAGACTCATAAAAGTAGCTGTGTTCAAGAATCAACAGACTTAACTAGGAAAATCAATAACATTATCTAAACTCTGAGTTCCTATAGATGCCAATCATTCTAAACTTCAAAGGATAAAGTGAGATGCCAAAACTGTTCAGAAGCAAAAAGCTACAAATCCCGCTCATCTAATTAGAACTAATATTCATTGATATTTTGGAATTTATAGTATATTCTCTTCTTTTTATCCTATTTGATTTTCAGTTGCTTGGGGACAAGCAACAATTTAAATTTTGTCTTGTGATGAGCAGATAATTTATACGCTTTTTGGCACTATTTTTAGGTAATTTTTAGTAGGATCTAGTTACTTTTAGGGATGTTTTCATTAGTTTTTATGCTAAATTCAAATTTCTGGACTTTACTATGAGTTTGTAGGTTTTTCTATGATTTCAGGTATTTTCTAGCTGAAATTGAGGGACCTGAGCAAAAATCTGATAGGAGGCTGACAAAGGACTGCTGATGCTATTGGATTCTGATCTCCCTACACTCGAAATGGATTTTCTGGAGCTACAGAACTCCAAATAGCATGCCCTCAACGGAGTTAGAAAGTAGACATCCCGAGCTTTCCAGAAATATATAATAGTCCATACTTTATTTGAGCTTAAACGATGCAAACTGGCGCTCAACGCCAGTTCCATGCTGCATTATGGAGTCAAACGCCAGAAACACGTCACGAACCATAGTTGAACGCCAAAAACACGTTACAACTTGGCGTTCAACTCCAAGAGAAGCCTCTTCACATGTAAAGTTGAAGCTCAGCCCAAGCACACACCAAGTGGGCCCCGGAAGTGGATTTCTGCATCAATTACTTATTTCTGTAAACCCTAGTAGCTAGTCTAGTATAAATAAGACATTTTACTATTGTATTAGATATCTTGGGATTATTTTTGGATTACCTTATGATCCTTTGATCACGTTTATGGGGGCTGGCCATTCGGCCATGCCTGGACCACTATCACTTATGTATTTTCAACGGTGGAGTTTCTACACACCATAGATCAAGGGTGTGGAGCTCTACTGTACCTCGAGTTTCAATGCAACTACTACTATTTTCTATTCAATTCAGTTTATTCCTGTTCTAAGATAATTGTTGCACTTCAACATGATGAATGTGATGATCCGTGACACTCATCATCATTCTTACCTATGAACACGTGACTGACAACCACTTCCGTTCTACCTTAGACCGAGTGCATATCTCTTGGATTTCTTAATCAGAATCTTCGTGGTATAAGCTATATTTGATGGCGGCATTCATGAGGATCCGGAAAGTCTAAACCTTGTCTGTGGTATTTCGAGTAGGATTCAGAGATTGAATGGCTGTGACGAGCTTCAAACTCGAGATTGTTGGGCGTGATGACAAATGAAAAAGAATCAATGGATTCTATTCCGACATGATCGAGAACCTACAAATGATTAGCCGTGCTATGACAGAGCATTTGGACCATTTTCACTGAGAGGATGGGATGTAGTCATTGACAACGGTGATGCCCTGCATATAGCTTGCCATGGAAAGGAGTATAAAGGATTAAAAGTAAGAAAGCAGTATGTTGTAGAGATCCAACAGGGACAAAGCACCTCCATACACTTATCTGAAATTCCTACCACTGAATTACATAAGTATCTCTATCTTTATTTTATGCTTTGTTTATTATTATTTTTGAAAACTACTATAAACCATTTTAATCCGCCTAACTGAGATTTACAAGATGACCATAGCTTGCTTCATACCAATAATCTTTGTGGGATCGACCCTTACTCACGTAAGGTTTATTACTTGGACGACCCAGTACACTTGCTGGTTAGTGATGCGAAGTTGTGAAGAAATTGCTGAGTTAGTAGATGCGCATACCAAGTTGAATGCCATTGTTAGAGATCACAATTTCGTGCACCAGAGATGAACTATGGGCGTATAGAACGGCCTACAAGACTCCATTAGGGATGAGTCCCTTCCGGATCGTCTATGGAAAGGCATGCCACCATCTAGTGGAAATTGAGCACAGAGCCTATTCGGCGGTAAAGCAATGCAACATGGATTTGACCTAAGCAGGAGTAGCCAGAAAATTACAACTAGAGGAGCTCGAATGTTTGAGGAACGAAGCATATGAGAATGCCCGGATCTACAAAGAAAAGACTAAAGCATTCCATGACCATCACATCCGGAAAAAAGGACTTTTAAGAAGGTGATGAGGTTCTCTTATACAATTCGAGGCTTCGTTTCATGCCTGGCAAGCTCCGCTCTAGATGGGAAGGACCTTTCAAGGTAAAAGAGATAAAGCCCTACGGAGTGGTGAAATTGTTTGATCCTAAAAGTGAAGCAACCTTCAAGGTGAATGGATATAGAGTGAAGAAGTACCATGGCTACAAGCTCCCAAAGGAGCTAGAGGTGTTCCTATTGGAGGAAGCACCTAAAGAAAGAGAAGTTTGAGTGACTGACCGTCCAACTTAAGGACGTTAAAGAAAAGTGCTTGGTGGGAGGCACCCAACCGTGGTAAGATCTTCCTTGTGTATACCACCTTGCTTTTTGTTTAGATTCTTGAGAATTTTGTCATTTCTTGATGTTGTTGATTGCATAGGAATTCTAGTTGTTGTTATTTGTGTTGGCTAACTAGGATGTTTAGAAAAATTTCATCATTTTGGTATGGATGACTTATTGAAATAGAGAGGATGCTATGTTTTGAATTATTTATGAATTTGTGAAGTGTTCTCTTGCATGCTAGCTAAAAATACCTACCAAAACAAAAGAAAAAAAATAAAAAAAAAAGAAAGAGAGAAGGCAAGAAAAGGCAGTTGGCCGCCAGCGCGCCAACGCACTGCGCGCGTCCGCGCCAGTGGTGCATTTCTACCCTTGGGCCTAAAACCCGAGAGTCATGCCCACTTCATGCCCTTCTTATGCAAATTTTCACGCGCTAGCATACATGCTGCTAGCGCGCCAACTTGCAACTTAGCAATCGACGCGCCAGCGCACTACGCGCGTGCACACTGATGGTGTGATCAAATCTCTCTGGTACAAATTCCAGACAGTTGTGCCATGTTCGTGCCCAGCCTGTGTCAATGCTGACGCGACCACACACTTCGCGTGTCCGCACTGATAATTAAAACCATCATGCACGCATCAGCGCAGTGTGCGCGCCCGCGCGCATGAGCTGCATGCCAACTCTGCTATAAAAACCAGAGAGTTATGCCAACTCTGTGCCAGTTTTGTGCCAGGAGCTCATCTATACTTGTGCGAACGCACGAAGGACGCGCTCGCATCCCTTGTTCTTTCTTCACCTGCGCGTCAGCGCACTGTGCGTGCACGCGCAGGATGCGCGAATCAGTTTTAAAGCTGGGCGCCCTGCTTTTTCACCCCTCCTACCCTCTTCTTTCTTCACTCCCTCTTCTTCTTTCTCCATCACCCCTCTTATCCTCTTCTCTCTCATACTCCACCACCATTGTCTCCGGCTACTCACCGGCGACCACCACCTTCTCTGGTGGCACTACATCTCTTACATCTCTTTCTTATCTTTAACAAGAACATTAACCTTGTTCTTTCACACCTCTCAAGGTTCTACTTCCTCCCTATCTCATCTATTGCTTTCTTTGCATCATTTCTTTTTCTAGTTAGATTCTTTCATGTTGATTTACTTATTCTCTCTTTTAGTCACTTGATTACACCATTTGTTTTTTGCTTGTTTACTCTTCTTTCTTTGTTATTCCCATGGATGTTGAATTTGAACTTTGATTACTTTGATGGATCTTCTTGATTGCTATCATTATCTTTGTGATGATGTTGGGTGATGATTGCTACTTCATTTTGGGCATCTAATTGGTTGAGTATCTCTTAATTGTTCATTGCTTGTTAATTGAACACCAAGTGTTCGAGGAAATGCACATATGCCATCTTGGGTAATTCTAATCATATATCTTCAATTCCGTGCTCCCTCCTCATTCACTTGCTCTCTTATAAGTGCATTGAACACATTTTACTTATTACTCACTAATTAGATACTCATTGAACATGACTTACTCTTTGTTTTGGATGCTTGAGATCATTCCTCTCATGCCATATTGCATGCTTTACTTCCTCATGCATCCCATGCCAAGTGTTGTGACCCGTACTTCTATGACTACTTTGTTGCACTATTCTTTTTGGGCACACATCCCACTTGCATGTTTATTAAGTTGATCCTTTGGGTTTGACAATTTCCTTCTTTCCTATCCTTTTCAAAATGGCCATCACAAAAGGTAAGGAAAAAGCCTCAAGGAAACCAGTCGCAAAGAGGGCACTCCCAAAGTCACGCTCTAAGGCGCACTCTTCATTAGGAGCCAAACCTCTATCTAAGAAAGTGAAAGCATCCGCTCCTATTGATGATAATGAAAAGAGCAAACCGGCAAAAGACTCTTCAAGGTTCCCCAACCGCTTCTGTGAACTTATGTTTTCCTTCATGGTTGAGAGGAACTATCATGCTGAGCATCTACTCGCTCTACCGGACAAAGTTGCTCCTTATATTCTACCCTGCATTGAACAGCGAGGATGAGAGTTTCTTTTGAGAAAACCACAAGAGGTCAACCTCTCATGGGTGGTAGAATTCTACACTAACTACCATCTTTCCTCTCGTCAATCGGTATACATGCGCCGGAAGCAAGTCTCGGTGTCGGAAGAGGCTATTCAGCAAGTGCTTAATGTCCTACCAGTATCAAGTGACATGGATGGCTACCAAGAGGTCTTACGTCAGCGAGAGATGTTTGGATTTGATTGGAACTCGATCCTCCAAGTCATTGCTGAGGGCTTGGGCTCAGATCCTATCTCACTATGTCCTACCTAGCACCCAAAAATCATCCTTCACGGTGGATCTCACCTTGCTTGTTTGGTGTGTCCTAACTGGGAGACCGGTGAACATTCCGCTTCTTGTCAAGCAAGCGATGTGTCAAATCTATGACCGGGGTAATTTGCATTTTTCAGCTTTGGTATCTAATTTAGTTGCTACTGCGGATATCCCTTGGGAAGCCACGGACATGAAAGCTATAATTCTGGCTAAGGGCGATGTGGTCCCAACCGGAAAATACTTACATCTTCCCATGAACAACCCAAGCCTTGATATAGCCACACCACCTATTGTTCCTCCCATCTCATCATCACCACTGGAGCAAAGATCCACTCATCAAAGGATAGAAGATCTACACTGGAAGATTGATAGATATGAGCGGCGCAACCAACACCGATACACTTACATCAAGAAGCTTCTGAGTTGTGTTACCCCTAGCATGGAGGAACCCGTAATATCCACATCCACCTCAAACCCAAGTGATGGGTGCTCTGATGAAGAGGACAGTGAAGGGTCCGGTTCTGACCATTCCTTGTGCATTCTTCGTAGCACAGAGGACCATGCTAAATTCTAAGTGTGGGGAGGTCGTTTGACTGATCTCCATGGGTAACACTCTCTTCCCTTCAATACCCATGGATTTATTTCTTGCTCAGTAGTTAGTACATTGCATGTGTAGTTAGTCTTGCGTGTAAATATTCCTTGCATGATAGTTAGTCTCTGTAGAGTTGCTTGGTCAAATAATAACTTCTTTTCCAAGAAATCGTGTTTTGGGGTATCCTACCCTACCAAAAATTTTTATGTTGAACTTGCTTCAAGAATGTATTTTAGAACATAGTGATTGAGCTAAAACACAAGCATGTAAGTTTTGAGCCTGTTGTATGGTTACATCTTTTAACCATTAATTTCTATTCTTGTGTGCATTATTCTCTCTCTATGATTACAATCCTTGCTTTGTCTGATTCTATATGTCCATTACTTTGTGTATCAATGCGTTTACATGATTGAGGCCATCATTTCAATAGTCACTCTTCCCAAATGGCCTTAACCCTTTTATCTACCATTGCTCACCAAATTTGAGCCTATGATAAACCCTCTTTATTCCTAAAAAGAGCACATCAACAACCCTAAGTGAAAAACCATGAATGTCCCTAAATTTGGATCCTTGATTAGCTTAAGAGAATTAGGATGTGTATCATTCGATTGGGAGGATATACTTGGGAACTTGGGTAGATATAGAGGTGTATTGTGATTGAAAACTCTGGGATTTGGGAACATACTCATGTATTGAATGATTGAACTATATGCATTGAAACTTTTGTACATGAACCCCAAGGAAAAAAGGACCAAAAAAAAAGAGAAGAAAAGAAAATATATATATGAAAGAAAAAAAATGAAAGGCAATGAAAGGGGACAAAAATGCCCTAAGAGAAGTAGTAAAAACAATGCATATGGGATATGAATTGAAAGGAATGCATGAGTGTGCAAAGAGTGGAACTCAAGGGTAGGTAGGTAATGTATCATAGTTGTATAGGTTGTTTTATGTGTCAAGTGGGATTCTAAGTTAATCAAGGACTCAAATTTTAAAGCTCACTTGACCATATGCATCCTTACCCTCACCCTAGCCACGTTACAACCCATAAATAAGACCTCATGATACTTGTAAGCATGCATTAAGTAATTGTTGATTGTTAGATGAAAGACGAATCTTGGAAAGCATGATTAGGAGAGGATTAAGTGATGAACCCTATACACTTGAGCGCATAGAGCGGATACACATCCGGTGAGGGTTCGATGCTCAACTCTTTGTTCCCGGCTTTCATAAGCGTTCGTTGAGCAAGTCATATGCACTTCATAGTGATATCCAGTGTGGTAGGATTCATGAATTACACATCATTTTCACCCCATATACTTACATGTATTCTTGGAAGATGGATTTACCCTTGACTAAGTAGATAGACGATTTTACATTAGTCGCATGCATTTGCCTAGATAGTTTGCATTTCATACACCCTTTCTCACCATGATCTTTGGTCTTTTTATTTTAAGCATGAGGACATGCTTGGTTTAAGTGTGGGGAGATTTGATAAACCCCAATTTTGTGGTTTATCTTGTGCTTATTTTGATGGTTTTTATCAATATTTCTCACACTTATTCACAAGAAATGCATGGTCTTGTGTTCACTTCCCAATGTTGCTCCATTGTGGAAAACATGCTTATTTTGCCTTAGAATTGCTATATTTTGATTCTCTTTATTGCCATTTGATGCCGTGACGTATTTGTTGAGTGATTTCAGAATTAGTAGGGTAAGAATGGCCTAGAAGAGAGAAGGAACGCATGCACCAGAGGAAGGAACATGAAGATTTGGATTTTGGAAACTGCAGCATCGGCGTGCATGTGCATGTCAAGCGCACGCATGGATGAGGACAGCTGGAAGCGGCACGCAAGGATGGACACATCCGCGCATGCCAGAGAATTTCCACCGACGCGAACGCGCAGCTGGCACGCACGCATGGATCACAAAAGCAATCGGCGCGGGCGCACGCGTGGGAAGCTGCACGTGACCTCATTAAAAGAAATCGTGGCTGGCAATTTCTGAGGCTCAACAGGCCCAATTTCAGGCTGTTTCTGCATGGAAAAGACCTAAGGATGCTAGGGAGAAAGGGGGGATCAATCATTTTACACTAAGACACAATTTTTCAAGTTTTGAGGCTTTTTCTTCTTCTACAGGAAGAAACCCTTGTTCTTCTCTAGATCTAGCTTTAATTTGATCTTTCCTTGTTGAATCTGAATTGGGTTTTGTTAATTACTATATTTGATTGCTTAGTTTGAATTCCTTAGTATATTTCCACTTAGATCTTGTGTTAGTTTATGGATTTTGTCAATTATCACTTTATACCCATTTCATGAATATTGTGAATCTTGACTTGTTGATGTTACATTGATGATTTTTATACTTCATTGTGTTGTTTAAGCTCTTATAAGTTGATAATTGTTAGTGGGTATTTGTTGATTTCAATTCAATTGCAATTTGAACATGTCTTTTATTAATGCATACCAATTTGTGTTTGATGAATTGTTTACCTTGACTATGGAGTAGTCCTTTTCACTCTTGGCTTAGGCCAAAGGAATTGGGTAAACTTGAGTCGTTGGGTCTAATGAATTTGATGATTTAAGAGCCCTTAGTGGTCAATTTGATATCTATTAACACTACCCTACTACTAGGTTAATTAGTAGTGAGGTTAGGCCTTATGGGTTGATGTTGACCAAACCATTTGACGTACTTCAAGTGTAGAAGTAGACTTAATGAGTTCGGCTCCTCATAATTGTCAAGATATGGTTATTAGACAAGGATAGCGACCCCAATTCCCATGCCTAACCAAGAGTTGGTTTTATTATTCATATTTGAAAATCAATTTCTCAATTGTCTCGCTTAGTTGTAGTTATTGTTTAGTTACGAGTAAAGTTAGATTGAATGTTGGTTCCTTATTTTGAAATTTTTTACACCTTGCTTGTTGTTTGAATTAGATCCTTGCACTTTAGATTGCTTAATTGCTAAGATTCTCAATTTACTTTCTTGTTAATGAATCACAACCCCGGACTTCTAACCAATGTTAAAGCACTTGTTTGCCCATTCTTCGTGAGACGACCCGAGGTTTGAATACTTCGGTTATTTTATTGGGGTTGAACTTGTGACAACCAATTCCATTCTAAATTTGATCCGCGAGGATTGTTGTTGGGGGAGCTATACTTGCAACACAATTTCATTTAGAAAATCTCTTCCGACACGGTTCCCGTGCATCCATCACTTCTCCCATAGAAGTCGGGAGTAGGTGCAGTAAAGTCACCAAGCACCTTCCTTGCATTGTTGGCATTGTTGTTATTTTTGGCTGCCATGTCTTATTCTTTGTTGAAAATTTCTGTTAGGTCCTCTCCAGAGAGTTGCGCTTTAGCTTCTCTTAATTTCCTCTTCAGAGTCCTTTCAGGTTCAGGATCAGCTTCAACAAGAATGCCTTTATCTTTGTTCCTATTCATATGAAAGAGAAGAAAACAAGGAAGTGTGGAATTCTCTATGTCACAGTATAGAGATTCCTTGATGTGTCAGAGGAAAAGGAGAATAGAAGGGTGAGATAGAAAATTCGAACTTATAGGGAGAGAAGGGGTCCAAATTATCAAAGGAGGATAAGTGTTAGTGATTAAATAGAAGGAGATGAGAGAGAGAGAGTTTTCGAAAATAAAAAATTTTGAAAAAGTGGTTAGTGATTTTCAAAAATTGGGAGAGGAAAAGTAATTAGGTGATTTTGAAAAAGGTAGGAATAGTGATTAGTTGAAAAAGATTTGAAAATAATTTTAAAAATATAAGAAGTTAGAAAAAAAGTATGAAATCAAATTAAAAGAGATATGATTGAAAAAAATTAAATTTTAAAGAGATATGATTTTAAAAAGATATGATTGAAAAGATATGATTTTTTTTTAAATTGATGATTTGACTAACAAGAAATTAAAAGATGTGATTCTAAAATTCAAATATTGAACCTTTCTTAACAAGAAAGTAACAAACTTGAAATTTTTGAATCACAACATTGATTGTTAGCAAGGATTTTTTTAAAATATTAAAAGAGAAAGGAAAAAAGATTTGATTTTGAAAAAGATATGATTGATAAAAGAGGATATGAAAAAGATAAGATTTTGAAAAATTAGTTTTAAAACTTGAAAAATTGAAAAAGATTTGAATTTAAAACAAAATTACCTCCTTGGTGCTATCTTGGCGTTAATCGCCCAGGATGCTATTCATTCTGGCGTTTAACGCCCAAAATGCTACCTCTTTGGGCGTTAAACGCCCAGCCAGGTACCCTGGCTGGCGTTTAAACGCCAGAATTCCTTCTTCACTGCGCATTTTGAACGCCCAGCTTTTTCTCTGTGATTCCTCTGCTGTATGTTCTGAATCTTCAATTCTCTGTATTATTGACTTGAAAAGACATAATTTTGAAAGTTTTTTGAATTTTTAATGATGAGAGAGAAAAACAACAAAATGAAACTAATCATGAAAAACTAAGATCAAATAAACAATGCATGCAAGAACACTTTAAATGTCAAGATGTACATCAAGAACATATTTTTTGAAAATATTTTAAGAAAAGAAAGTCATGCAAGACACCAAACTTAGAAATTTTCATACTAGAGACACTAACAAATTGAGAATGCACATGAGAAACAACAAAAGACACAAAACAAGAGAATTTAAAGATCAGACAAAGAAAATCATCAAGAACAACTTGAAGATCATTGAAGAACACAATGCATATATTTTCGAAAAATGCAAGAAAAATAAAAACATGCAATTGACACCGAATTTAAAATTTGACTCAAGAAACACAAAATAATTTTTGTTTTTATGATTTTATAATTTTTTTGAAAATTTTTGTTTGAAAATTATTTTGAAAAAGAAAATAAGAAACTCAAAATTTTTAATAAGAATTCCCGGAATCATGTAATGTTAGTCTAAAGCTTCAGTCTAAAAGGATTAGACATGGTTAACCAAGCTTCAGCACTTCTTAAAAATTCTGAAGAACAAAATAAAAAAAAACTAATCTAAGCAACAAGATGACCGTCAGTTATCCAAACTCAAACAATCCCCAGCAATGGCGCCAAAAACTTGGTACACGGAATTGTGATCTCACACACTTTCTTCACAACTCCGTGCTGCTGACCAGCAAGTGCACTGGGTCGTCCAAGTAATACCTTACGTGAGTAAGGGTCGATCCCACGGAGATTCTCGGCTTGAAGCAAGCTATGGTCATCTTGTAAATCTCAGTCAGGCAGATTCAAATGGTTATGGGGTTTGGATAATTAAAAGATAAATAAAACATAAAATAAGATAGAGATACTTATGTAATTCATTAGTGGGAATTTCAGATAAGCGTATGGAAATGCTGTGTTCCTTCTGAATCTCTACTTTCCTACTGCCTTCATCCAGTCATGCGTACTCCTTTCCATGGCAAGTTGTATGTTGGTGGATGAAGAACTGAAGATTGATGGTTTTGAATTTATAATAAATTCTTGTTGCAAGTATATTTTCTAAGCCAAGCAATCAACCTTTCTTACAAACATTTTGGTTGTCACAAGTAACAAACCCAATAAAAATAATTAACCGAACTATTCAAACCTCGGACCATCTTCTCAAGGAATTACAGGGAGGTGTGTTTTATTATTGGTTATGAAAAACAGTGTTTTGGGTTTTGAAAAGGGTTTTGAGCAAGAAAAATGGGTTGCAGAAATTAATAAATTAATAACGAGGAAATCTCTTGGCAAGGTATGAAAACTGGAAGTCTTATCCTAGTTATCCTTATCAATGGTGATGAGAATTATACTTTTGCTCCCACTAAGTCAACCTCTAACTATGAAGGTCAGTCAACTGGACAAATCAATTCAACACCTAAAGTCCTAGTCAACTCCTTAAGGAAAGACTAGAGTTATAGGAATCTAAATTAATCAGCAAAGATAATAATTATCAATTGCGATGAGTTTGACAACTCAAGAGTTACCATTAATCAACCAAAGCCAAAAGGGGAAATCTAAATTATAAATAAGGAAAAACAATCATAGGTCTGAAATACCTCAATGTGTATTAATTAAGAAAATCATAACATGAATGGTCCATAAGCCAATTTGGCAACATATATAATTAACGAATAAGAGAAGTCAAAATAAAGGAATATTGAACCTGATATGAAGATGAGATAATCCTATTCTAAGAGAAACTCTAAATCCTAATCCTAAGAGAAAGGAGAGAACCTCTCTCTCTAAAAACTACATCTAAATTATCAAAAGTCTGTTGTCTAATGTATCCAGTATATATTGAATGAATGGATTCTCCCACTTTATAGCCTTTAATCTATGCTTTCTGGGCCAAAAACTGGGTCGGAAACAGCCCAAAAATCGTCCCCAGCATTTTTTGGTACGTTGATGTGTGGAAAACGATCCAACACAAAACTCACCGGCAAGTGTACCGGGTCGCATCAAGTAATAATAACTCACATGAGTGAGGTCGATCCCACAGGGATTGAAGGATTGAGCAATTTTAGTTTAGTGGGTGATTTAGTCAAGCGAATCAAGTATTGGTTGAGTGATTTGTGTTTAACAGGAAGTAAATGACAGTAAATGTAAAGGGGGAAGGGAGAAGTGCAGTAAATTAGAGAACAGAATTGTAAATTTGCAGAATCTTAAAGAGCAAGAAAGTAAATGACTGAAACTTAGAGTGCAAGAAACTTAAATTGCAGTAACTTAAATGGCAAGAAAGATAAATGGCTTGAATATAAAAGGGGTTTGAGGACTGGGATTGCAAAATCTAAACAAAGGAGAAGTAAATTGCAGCAATTGATTGAGCAGAAATTAAATCAGAAGCAAATATCATTCAAACAGAAAGAAAATAAAATGATGAGGAAGGAGATCAATCAATTCTCCCTTGATCCTCTTGGTGCTCGGACAAGTTTCTCAAGAACAATTGCAAAAGCTCAAAAGAAAGGTGAAATTGAAAGTAAAGGTAAAAAGTCAAAATGGTAAAAGGTTCCAAAAAAAAGTCCCTAATTACATCAAACTAGCTTCTATTTATACACTTTCTATTCTTGGATTTTGGGATTTGGATGGGCTTTTGATTTGGTGAAGAAATGAATTAAAATGGGGTTTTAATTTGAATTTTCGGCCCATGAAAATTCACTCCCAGGAGGCTGCCCTGCCCTTGTGGAGGGCAGGGCAGAAAATTGATGCATGGTGGTGCAAGCTGGTGCGGCGTGGTGCGAGTCTGGCACGAGTTGGTGCGGCCTTGGTGCTGCCAGGAACGCAAAACGCTGCCCTGCCCGCGCCAAGGGCAGGGCAGAAAGTTGTGGTGCTGCCAGGGACGAGCGTTGCACGTTGGTGCTGCCAGGGTCGAAGATTGGTGCGCCAGAATTTGTGCGTGGTGCGCCAGGATTGCAAAACGCTGCCCTGCCCGCGCCAAGGGCAGGGCAGAAAGTTGTGGTGCTGCCAGAAGAGGGTCGTGGTGCGCGCTGGTGCTGCCAGGGAAGGATTTGGTGCGCCAGATTTGCTTCTTGGTGCGCAAGGTGCTGCGCCAATCCAAATGCTGCCCTGCCCGCGCCAAGGGCAGGGCAGAGTTCCCTCTTCCACGTCCCGTGTTCGAAACACGGAGGAAGCACAAATTCAATTAATTTCCTTGGCTTCTTGGCACGGCACTCTTCCTTAAGTCCTAGCTTCCTCATGGTTCCTTGTTCGAACCTTGTAGCATGCATGGGTGACCTTTTTCCCTTGAATTTCTTCCTTAGAGAGCCCGATTCTGCCCTCCACAAGGGCATGGCAAGGTTCTCTTTCTCTTGGTCCCAAGGCACATTTTGTGCTCTGCCCTTGTAGTGGGCAGGGCAGATTTGCCTTCCTTGTTTGGTTCTCTTGTGTTGCCCTCCTAGAGGGCAGTCTGCCCTTATGGAGGGCAATGTTGCCTCCCCCTTTGCCTGCGGCACGCTTCTTCTCTCCTTGGCCACGCTTTCCTTTCCTTGGGCTACGCTTTCCTTTCCCGAGGCTACACTTCTTAGGCCACGCTTTTCCTTTTCTTTTCTTTTCTTCACCTATAATAAACCAAAACAACACTCCAAGTATCACTAAATTCAAGAGGGTTATAAATCAATTAAAGTTCAATTAAAATTAGCTTAAACCTCATGATTTAACATTGATTTCATGGTGATTGCTTGATTTGGAGAAGTTGTGCATTTTTACTCCAAATCACTTACTTAGGATGCAAGAAAGTGCATAAATGCTAACAAAACAAGTGAAATTAGCCTAAAAAAATGGGTATATGATGACTTGTCATCACTTAAATTTTGCTTGTACCCAAGCAAGCCTCAAAACTAAGAGTAAATGAAATGAATAAGAAAAGGATATTTATCCTTATTATGCAGATAGCAGAACTTGATCTATGGGGCATTTATGCAGACAATGACAACTCAAGTTATTGTTCTTGTTACATGATATACATTTTGCATCAAAGGTTTGCTAAACTTGCTGTTATAAGACTCACTTTTTACTCACTCCCTTGATAACTTTTCTTAGCTTACAAAGCTTAAACAAGCTTATTACTCTTTTATAGGTTGGGTGTCAAATGCTGCAGCATAGCCTTTGGCTTTATTTTCTTTTCTTTTGCTCAACATCCTTCCACCACAGACACTTAGCTTGCTTAATTCTCCTTAGGATCATTGATGCCCAGCATCTCTTTGGATCACTAAGTGCTTTGTATCTGAGTTGCTCTTTATTGTGGATTTTCAATTGGCCATCCCAAATCAGTTGATCTAAGTGACCGGGTTTTAAAATACCCCTTAGAATTTACTCATCCAAGCAGATCTTAGTACAAGAACACCACAGGCATATGTCCTAAGGTTCAAGCTATTGGTGTCCAACCTTTATTCTTTGTTTTTCTTGCCATTTTGGCTTTTTCTTTCCCTTTTTCTTTCTGTTTTTGTTACCAAGGGTTGTCTCATTATTAATAGGAATCTCTATAACAGCAAGCTAACTTACAATTGAATGAGAATGATATTATGCAACACTTATTTAATGAGTTATGCATTTAATCAAACACATGTGCCACCACCAACTTCCATTCATACTCATGCAACATTGGATATTTTACTTTTCAATTCAAACCAAACTCTTTTATGTAAGCATATGGGAAACAAAGCAATATTCAAGCTAAGTGATGGATAACAAGCAATATGCAGACTTGGCATTTTTTAACAAACAATTTCACTTGCAACTAGATGAACACTTTAGCAAGACATACAATGGTTTCCAAATTCAAAACATCACACAGCAGCAAG
>NC_029777.3:50310728-50312260 GCF_000817695.3 Arachis duranensis | reverse complement strand
TTGGGAGGGAGTCCCTTTTTAATGAGTGCACTGCATTCTTCACTGAGCATCACAGTTTCCTTCTCATTCCAATCTCTTTTCTTGTTAATGAGCTCCTTTAGAAACTTAGCATACAGGGGCATTTGCTCCAAAGCCTCTGCCAAAGGTATGTTGATTTCCAACTTCTTGAAAGTCTCAAGAAATTTGTGGAAGTGCTGATCCTTTGTTTCCTTGTGAAATCTCTGTGGATAAGGTAGTGGTGGTGTTGGGCTCTTCTCCACTTGATGCTGTTTTGGAATTGGTTCTTCCATGATTTTCTTTCCTTTCTTCAAATCCTGTGGCTTGTTGTCTTCCTCTGTGAGCTTTTCTGGAGCATTCTTGCTTATCTTGTCTTTGTTGATGGTTTCATCATTCTTTGTTTGCTCAGTGTCATTCTCCATAAGCTTCTTTGTTGCTCCTAGGCTACCATCTGTTAACATTCTTCCACTTCTTAGTTGCACCACCTTGCATTCTTCTTTTGGGTTGGGAATGGTGTCACTAGGTAGTGAACTTGATGGCTTCTCAACAGAAATCTGTTTGGAGATTTGTCCAATCTGCCTCTCTAGGTTCTTCATGGAGGCTTCTTGATTCTTGGTGGTCAATTCTTGGCTCTTCATTAGTTTCTCCATGAGCAGCTCTAGATTGGTGATTCTCTGTGAGTCTTGTGTGATGGGTTGATTTTGGGGTGTTGATGGATGATGATAATTGTTTTGGTTAGTTGATTGGTTATTGGGTGGGTATTGGTTAGAATTTGGGTAGTTGTTTTGTGGTTTTCTGTATGAGTTTTGGTTAGTGTTTGGCTGGGGGTTGTGGTTTGTGTTTTTCCAATTGTTCTGGCCTGTGTTTCTTTGCCATGGTTGTTGGTTTTTATTATGGTTGTCTCCCCATCTGAGGTTGGGATGGTTCTTCCAGGATGGATTGTAAGTATCACCATAAACTTCATTTGTTCCAGGATTTTGGCTGTGCATGTATTGGACTTGCTCTTGTTGTTGCTCTTCTTGAGTTTCTTCACTTTGCACCCAAGTGGTTGGTGGTTGGCTTGTGGTGCTCACTGCTGCCACTTGCAAGCCATCAATTTTCTTAGCCATTTGCTCAAATTGTTGTTGAATCTACTGCTGCATCATCTTATTTTGAGCTAGGATTGAATCCACTCCTTCCAACTCCATTACTCCTCTTCTCTGTGATGGTTGGCGTTGTCTTTGATGAGCAAAGAAATATTGGTTGTTGGCTACCATATCAATGAGGTTTTGAGCTTCCTCTGTGGTTTTCATGAGTTGTAATGAACCTCCGGCAGAGTGATCAAGAGCTTCTTGAGCTTTAAGAGTGAGACCTTCATAGAAGTTTTGCAACTTATCCCACTCAGTGAACATCTCTGGTGGACATTTCCTCAATAAAGCCTTATACCTTTCCCATGCTTCATATAAGTTCTCGGCCTCCAATTGAGTGAATGTTTGAACCTCAGTCTTCAACCTTAAGATTCTTTGAGGGGGATAAAATTTGGCAAGGAACTTGCT
>NC_029777.3:50302207-50309248 GCF_000817695.3 Arachis duranensis | reverse complement strand
GCTGCCCTGCCCGCGCCAAGGGCAGGGCAGAAAAATTTGGTGCTGCCAGGAGAGGATCGTGGTGCGCGCTGGTGCTGCCAGGGAAGGATTTGGTGCGCCATGTGGTGCGCCAGGATTGCAAAACGCTGCCCTGCCCGCGCCAAGGGCAGGGCAGAAAGTTGTGGTGCTGCCAGGAGAGGATCGTGGTGCGCGCTGGTGCTGCCAGGGAAGGATTTGGTGCGCCAGATTTGCTTCTTGGTGCGCAAGGTGCTGCGCCAATCCAAATGCTACCCTGCCCGCGCCAAGGGCAGGGCAGAGTTCCCTCTTCCACGTCCCGTGTTCGAAACACGGAGGAAGCACAAATTCAATTAATTTCCTTGGCTTCTCGGCACGGCACTCTTCCTTAAGTCCTAGCTTCCTCGTGGTTCCTTGTTCGAACCTTGTAGCATGCATGGGTGACCTTTTTCCCTTGAATTTCTTCCTTAGAGAGCCCGATTCTGCCCTCCACAAGGGCAGGGCAAGGTTCTCTTTCTCTTGGTCCCAAGGCACATTTTGTGCTCTGCCCTTGTAGTGGGCAGGGCAGATTTGCCTTCCTTGTTTGGTTCTCTTGTGTTGCCCTCCTAGAGGGCAGTCTGCCCTTGTGGAGGGTAATGTTGCCTCCCCCTTTGCCTGCGGCACGCTTCTTCTCTCCTTGGCCACGCTTTCCTTTCCTTGGGCTACGCTTTCCTTTCCTGAGGCTACACTTCTTAGGCCACGCTTTTCCTTTTCTTTTCTTTTCTTCACCTATAATAAACCAAAACAACACTCCAAGTATCACTAAATTCAAGAGGCTTATAAATCAATTAAAATTCAATTAAAATTAGCTTAAACCTCATGATTTAACATTAATTCCATGGTGGTTGCTTGATTTAGAAAAGTTATGCATTTTCACTCCAAATCACTTACTTAGGATACAAGAAAGTGCATAAATGCTAACAAAACAAGTGAAATTAGCTTGAAAAATGGGTATATGATGACTTGTCATCAACAGGTCGCGGGAAAGTGACGTGGAGGCGTAGTTCATGCGTTTGCGTGGATTGAAATTAGTAGATGCGACACGAGCGCGTCATCCACGCATTCGTATCACCTAACTTCGGGACAGCTATGGTAAATTATATATCGTTGCGAAGCCCCGGATGTTAGCTTTCCAACGCAACTAAGACCACATCATTTGGACCTCTGTAGCTCAAGTTATGGTTGATTTAGTACCAAGAGGTCAGGCTGGACAGCTTTAGCAGTTCCTTTAGTTCCTTGTATTCCTTCCAGTTTTGCATGCTTCCTTTCCATCCTCTAAGTCATTCCTGCCCTGTAATCTCTGAAATCATTTAACACACATATCACGGCATCTAATGGTAATAAGAGAGGATTAATATTAGCAAATATAAGGCTAAAGGAGCATGTCTTCAATCATAGCACAAATTCTGGGAAGGAATTGTAAAACCATGCAAATAGTATGAATAAGTGGGTAAAGAGTTGATAAAAACCACTCAATTAAGCATAAGATAAACCATAAAATAGTGGTTTATCAACCTCCCCACACTTAAATATTAGCATGTCCTCATGCTAAACTCAAGAGAAGCTATAAAGGAGTGAGGAGGAATGATAGAGAGTATGCGATCAACCTATCTATGTAAATGCAACTACATGCAAAATGTTTCTACCTACTTGGTTAAAAGTGAATAAGTTATTCAAGACAAATACAACCCAAATTCCACTAATTCAAATCGTACAATAAAAAGCAAGCAAACTTGTAAGAAGATAGCTCATGAAAGCAGGGAACATAGAATCAAGCATTGAACCTTCACTGGTAGTGTATATCACTCTAGTCTCTCAAGTGTATAGGGTAATTCACTCTACTCTTCTCTAATCATGCTTTCTAAACTTTGTTCTTTATCTAACCAATCAACAAATATTTAGCATACCAATGCAAACATCATAAGGTCTTTTCAGGGTTGTAATGGGGCTAAGGTAAAGGTGAGGACATATATATATGGCTAAGTGAGCTATGAATTGAATATTTGACTAGTCTAAGCTCTCACCTAACATACACATACTCTATATAATTCTAAAAATCACATCTAGCTACCCATAATTCCCACTTTTGTATCACATACTCATGTACCAAATTTTTTGATATTTCTTTACTTTTATCACATGTGCATTGATTTTTCTATTAAATCTTAACATTGGGGTATTTTTGTCCCCTTATTTATTTACTTATTTATTGAATATTTTTTTAATATAAACATAACTTATCAATGCACATGAATTTTCCATTATTTTTCTATTTTGGTTTTTCATGAGTAGGTTCCCAAATTCCCAATATTCAAATAAATTAAAAACATGATACATTCCTTTATTAACCCATGTTCCCACAGTTTCCCCACACTTAGTTGATGCACAACCTCTATCTTAAGCTAACCAAAGATTCAATTGGGATATTTAATTTATTTTTCTGCTTAGACTAGTGATGTGGTAAAATATTAAACAAATAGGGATTAAAAAGCTCGAAATAGCTAACAAAGGTAATTTAAAGGGTAGGCTTATTTGGGATAAGTGAGCTAAACAAATGATGGCCTTAATCATATGCAAGCATATAAATATACTAAACGATGGACATATAGACTGGAACAAAGCAAAGATTGCAATCATAGAGAAGAAAACACACAAGAATAAAATATTATGGTTAAATAATGTAACCATATAAATAAGCTCAAATCTCACAGGTTGTATGTTCTTAGGCTCAAAAACCATGTTCCAATTTACAATCTTCAAACAAATTTAACACATAGAAGATTTTAATTTTTTTAATTTAAATTAGTGAAAATTTTCAAAAATAGGGTCTTAAAAAGAAACTTATTATTTTTCAACCAAGTAGTACTTAAATGCAAACAATCAACTACACATGCAATCTATTATGCAATGCAACAATGAACAAACAAAGAAAATAGAATATTGGTGTTGAGAAGAGAATAACTAACCCGTGGAGATCGGTATCGACCTCCCCACACTTAAAGATTGCACCGTCCTCGGTGCATGCTAAGATATGCAAGTGGATGGGGGTTGTGGTTCCTCAGCGGGTGCTCTATTTGTTCTGCTCTTCGCCGGTGGCTTGTTAGAGGCTTTTCTCGTTACCCTTTTTGGTGGCCATCCTGAAAAAGGGAGAAAGGAAAGGGACATGTAATTCAAATAGCTAGAACCGGGAGGAGGGAGGTTCAAGTGATAATCAATGGCAAGGTAAGGGATAATGTTTTAAATACATCGTCACGACTACATGCAATTAGGACATCAGTGGAAATATAGCAAGGCATATTAAATCAATTAGATGCAAGATGTGTAAACGCATGCAGGCAAAGGCATGAGAAGCATAGGTCAAGCATCAATTGTTAAAATAAGCTAGATTAAAGAGCACTTGTATGATGACAATTGTGAATGATAATCTCAAATACAGGTGGATTACAAGTATTGTGAGTTAAAAGAGGAATGAAAGTAATAAATCCAAATATATATGAGAGCCAAATTTAAAATATCAATTATCAAACCAATCCTTATAATATCCACAAGCTCCGTTATAATAAAGTAAAATCCAAATAAAGCTCCAACACCAACATAAAAATGCATGAAAATAAAAAAGAAAGGAGAAAGAAGGAAGAAGAAAGAAGGAAGAAGGAGGAATGGGGAAGAAAGAAATAAGAAAGGAAAAGAAAAAGTAGGATTCGGGGAAGAAAAAGATAAGATATTTTGGCAGATTAAGATAAGTTGTGCGGCGCATTCGACGCAGACGCATGGGTCACGCGTTCGCGTGGATAGCGCTTAAATGAGGTGACACGGACGCGTCGGTCACGCGGAGGCGTGACATGATTAATGCTAGTGGCGCGAGGGCAGCCTCACGCTCGCACAACTCTCTGTGTGAAAACTCATTTTGCCAAATTTCAGGGTGACGCGTTCACGTGGTGGACGCGATCGCGTGAATGGCCAAACTTTGAAAACGGCGCGGACGCGTGGGGCACGCTTACGCGTGGTGGGGCTTGTGCGTCTAGCACGAGTTCAGCCCAACTCCATCTCAATTTATTGCCATACACCCTTTTTACGTCGATTTTACAGGGCCACGCATTCGCGTGGGTATCACAGACGCGTGGGAGGCATTTTTCCCACATGACGCGGACGCGTTGGCGATGCGGTCGCGTGGGTCAAATTGTGCCAAAGGCACGCCTCCAGCCATACTTTTGCGTGACTCTCTGTTCAATCTTATTTTCTTCCCAACGCACATTTGACGCGGACGCGTCAGCAACGCTGTCGCGTCGTGTGTATTTTTTTATATGCAAAATGCAAAATGCAAGGCTAATATGAATGTTATGCATGATTCCAGATCCAATCAAAACTCAAAAACATACAAAACAGACTAGAATTAAAACTGAAAAAGGGACGATCATACCATGGTGGGTTGTCTCCCACCTAGCACTTTTAGTTAAAGTCCTTAAGTTGGACATTTGGTGAGCTCTCTGTCATGGTGGCTTGTGCTTGAACTCATCATGAAACTTCCACCAACGCTTGGACTTCCAATAAGCTTCAACATCTCCAAATAAATTCACCAAGCGTTTATGAAGTTCTCCACAAGCTTTGAGCTCCCAAAGTTGATCCTCATATATTCCCGGATCCCAAATCTTGTTTCGACACCCATCTTCAATTTGATCATCATTGTTCCAGCCGGGTGGCAAGCAATTTGAATTCTCACTGAAGCGGCCAAATAACATCCTAGACCCATTCAATTGAGCTCTGCACCAAACTTTGCGTTTCAACTTGGAGCATACAACCATGTTGAACCTTGCTTGACAACTCCAACCACTAACCATCTTCCTCTTGTTCTTAATGCCACAAAGAGCTCTAAGTTGACCATCCGTCTCTAGAAGCCCATATTCAAGTGGGAAAGTAAAGGTTAAGGATAAGACTTTTACCTACTTGAATGTTGTGTTGGATGGTAATGGCCTTGGAAGAGGTGTTTCTAATGATCTTGCAAGCTCCACTCCCTTGTGCTTTTCTTTGACAACTTTTTACCTCTTTGCAATCTCCTTTAATATCAAGCTCTTCTTCTTGGTAGATTTCTTTCGATTCAATCTCTGCTTCATTGTTCACCAAGGGCATGAGAGGTTGTGCTTCTTCTTCTTTCATCTCCATGTCAAGTCCAATGGGAGATGACACAAATGTAGATAAGAATTCATCAATGATTGAATCCATCTCATGACCATCCCTTTCAAAGTCTTCAATTATGAGATGCCTTGGAGGTTGTACATCCTCCTCAACATTAGTTTCAAATGTCTTTGAAGGAGGCTCTATAACTTAACTTTCCCATGGAGGTTCAGCATCTCCTAAGTCTTGAACCACTCCTTCTTCTTCAATAATTCCGGCTTTCTCCACTTGTTCCAGTATAAAATCACGCTCCTTATTGTCCACTAGAGTTTTTAGCGTCTCCTTCATGCTACGTTCTTCATTAGACTCTGCATATGAAGCCATGGGGGTCCCTTGAATGTCCGAATGTCGGAAAGGTAATCGATTTATCACTTGATCTAGGTGTTTAAGTATGAAATCATATTCCTCCTTGATGGCTTATTTTCTATGATAACTCCCTTCCACTACTCTGTCATCTGCAAAGGTCTCTTCTACCATCACCTTCAGTGCCTCCTCTAGCTCCTTATGAAGTATGGATTCAGGAAGATGATCCCTTTGCTCTTGTTCCATGTCAATAGCATCAGTGGGATCATGTTGCTCTTGGATTGATGGATGTTGGTGCTCTTCCATGGATGGTGGTGATGGGGTGGGGTGATCATTCTGTGGTTGAGATAGAAGTGTATTGGAGCTTGAGGGTTGAACATTGGAGGTGGAGGGTTGGTCCATGCGGGATATAAGATTTTGGAGTGTAGAAGTGAGACTAATGAGAGAAGTAAGTGTGTTCTCCATGGAGATTTGGGGTGGATAGGAGGGTTCATTATTTTGGGAAACAGATTCATAATACAGAGGTGGTTCTTTTTGATAAGGATATGGAGATGGTGAATATTGAGGTGGTGGTTCTGGGTATGGTTCATATGGTGGTTGGTGTGGTGGATAAGGATTAGGGTCATATGGAGGTGAATGGCGGAAAGGGGCTTGTGAGTATGGTGGTCCAAAGTCATGTTGAGGAGGGGATTCATAGGCATATGGTGGTGGTTGTTGATAATCAAAAGAGCGTTCACCATAGCCATTGCCTTGATATGCATCACAAAACGGTTGTTGATAGTCCATTGGAGGTGGTTGTTGCCAGGAGGGTTGATTAAATCCTTGTGGCTCCTTCCATCTTTGATTCTTTCAACCTTGATGCCCGTTCTCTTTATAGTTCCCATTCCTAACAACAACATTGGAATCAAACTTGAACCCAGAGGGGTGAGAGTTCATAGTAGTAGGAGAAGATAAAAATAAAAACTAACAAAAAGAAAATATTTTGAAAAAGATATGATTTTTAAAAAAAGATAAGATAAGATTTTGGAAAAGATATAAAAAAAGATAAGTTCAAAAAAATTTTAAAATAAAAATATGAATTTTTTTTGAAAAATATTTACAGTAACTGTTCATACCCTGACCGAGCTCCCCCAAACTCGGAAATTCATAGAAAGGTCCGACCTCGTCCCAAGGCCCACGCCTGAGGTCGGACCTCGGACAAATAAGCTAAGAAGGCCCATCAGAAGGAACGAAGCCCAAAACCTAAAGGCCGAAAAGGCCTAAAGAAAGGCGGTTCCACAAAGATAGGGATAAAGCTCCCAAAAGATAAGATAAGATAAGAATATCTTATCCAGGGAGGATCACGACCAACTACTATAAATACACTGGAGCACCCAGGTATAACTCATACTCTAATTCTACTCAATATCTGCTTGGACCCATGCTAACTTAAGCATCGGAGTGTCATTGCAGGTACAACCACCAGCCGCTCGGCACATCAAGCTCGGGTCACAGCACCCTCACCTCGGGTCTTGCCAGACGACCGAGCTACAC
>NC_029777.3:50240231-50296720 GCF_000817695.3 Arachis duranensis | reverse complement strand
AATACAGTGAATCATCACTGCCCTTTTTACAGTAACTTCAGAACGGTTACTTGTGGGAAGTATATAATGCCCAATAAAATCTAGCCAACCCTTAGGAGCTGGTTTGAGATCTCTTCTCTTTAGTTGGTTTGGGACACCTTTTGTGTTGGTTATCCACTTGGTTCCAGGGAGGCATATGTCCTCTAGAACTTGATCCAGCTTTTTATCTTTAGCCATTCTCCTATTAAAGGATTCTAGATCATCTTGCAGTTGAGGAAGTTTGAGGACTTCTCTTATTTTGTCCAGGTGAAAGTAAATAATCTTCCCCCTGACTATAGTCCAAAAGGTGTGGAAGGCAGCTCCCTCCATTCTTTGCTTATCTGTTAGCCATAAATTTGCATAGAATTCCTAGACCATGTTTCTTCCCACATTCATCTCAGGATTAGCTAGGATTTTCCAGCCTCTATTTCGAATCTGCTCTTGGATCTCTGGATATTCATCTTCTTTCAGATCGAATTTAACTTTCGGGATCACTGATCTTCTGCATGTGATTTTGAAGTAATGGTCTGCATGTTCTTTGGTGCAGAATCTCTCATGCATCCAAGGTTTTGGATTGTTCTCTTTCTTGCCTCTTGGAGTGGTTTGTTTTCCTTTAGGGGCATGATCTTGGTGATTTTAGCTCAGTGATCATGAAAAAATACACCAAACTTAGAGGTTTGCATGTCCTCAAGCAAAACAAAGGAAGGAAGAGGGAAAGAAGGAGAGAAGGATTTGAATGGTGAATGAATGGGGATGGCCGAATGGGATATAAAAGGGAGGGCGTGGGTTTCAAAATTTTTGAGAAAGATATGATTGGTAAAAGAGAAACATGATATGAAAAAGATAGGATTTTAAAATTTTGAAAGATATGGAAAAGATTTGGGGAAATTGAATTTGAAATTTGTTAATGCATCTAAGAAATAGGAGGTAATATGGATGATTTGAAAAAAAATGGACAGAATTTGGAAAGATGAATGAGTTTTAAAAAGATTTGAAAAAGATTTGCAAAGGATTTATAAGATAATTAATTAATTTTTTTTCAAAAATGGATTTTGAAAGATGAAGATTTGTAATGTGTTTATGCAGAAAATTATGAATTAAAACAAGAAAATTTGAAAAAAATTTGAATTGGGAACGAAATTTCCCTCCCCATGCTCTTCTGGCGTTAAACGCCCAGAATGGTATCTGTTCATACAGAGACCGAGCTCCCCAAACTCGGGAAGTTCATAGAAGGTCCGACCTCGTCCCAAGGCCCACGCCTGAGGTCGGACCTCGGACAAATAAGCTAAGAAGGCCCATCAGAAGGAACGAAGCCCAAAACCTAAAGGCCGAAAAGGCCTAAAGAAAGGCGGTTCCACAAAGATAGGGATAAAGCTCCCAAAAGATAAGATAAGATAAGAATATCTTATCCAGGGAGGATCACGACCAACTACTATAAATACACTGGAGCACCCAGGTATAACTCATACTCTAATTCTACTCAATATCTGCTTGGACCCATGCTAACTTAAGCATCGGAGTGTCATTGCAGGTACAACCACCAGCCGCTCGGCACATCAAGCTCGGGTCACAGCACCCTCACCTCGGGTCTTGCCAGACGACCGAGCTACACGTTTCAGGTAACCCCCGGAACAGTAACCAATAATAAGGCACACGTTTGCAATTCTCCGACAACGGCGCCATTTTGAAGAACTGAAGATTGATGGTTTAGAATTCATAATAAATTCTCGTTTCAAGTATAGTTTCTAAGCCAAGCAATCAACCTTTCTTACAAACGTTTTGGTTGTCACAAGTACCAAACCCAATAAAAATAATAAACTGAAGTATTCAAACTTCGAGTCATCTTCTCAAGGAATTGCAGGGAGGTGTGTTTTATTATTGGTTATGGAAAACAGTGTTTTGGGTTTTGAAAAGGGTTTTGAGCAAGAGAAATGGGTTGCAGAAATTAATAAATTAATAACGAGGAAATCTCTTGGCAAGGTATGAAAATTAGAAGTCCTATCATAGTTATCCTTATCAATGGTGATGAGAATTATACTTTTGCTCCCACTAAGTCAACCTCTAACTATGAAGGTCAGTCAAGTGGACAAATCAATTCAACACCTAAAGTCCTAGTCAACTCCTTAAGGAAATACTAGAGTTATAGGAATCTAAATTAATTAGCAAAGATAATAATTATCAATCACGATGAGTTTGACAACTCAAGAGTTACCAATTAATCAACCAAATCCAAAAGAGGAAATCTAAATTATAAATAAGGAAAAGCAATCATAAGTCTGAAATACCTTAATGTGTATTAATTAAGAAAATCATAACATGAATGATTCATAAGCCAATTTGGCAACATATATAATTAACGAATAAGAGAAGTCAAAATAAAGGAATATTAAACCTGATATAAAGATGAGATAATCCTATCCTAAAAGAAACTCTAAATCCTAATCCTAAGAGAGAGGAGAGAATCTCTCTCTCTAAAAACTACATCTAAATTATCAAAAGTCTGTTGTCTGATGTATCCAGTATATAATGAATGAATGGATTCTCCCACTTTTTAGCCACTAATCTGTGCTTTCTGGGCCAAAAATTGGGTTAGAAACAGCCCAAAAATCGTTCCTAGCATTTTCTAGTACGTACAGGTCCCGGAAAAGTGACGCGGAGGCGTCGTCCACACGTTTGCGTGGATTGAAATTCGCAGATGCGATGCGGGTGCGTCAATCACACGTTCGCGTCATCCACACGTTAGCCCTGGATGTTAGCTTTCCAACGCAACTGGAACCGCGTCATTTGGACCTCTGTAGCTCATGTTATGGTCGATTTAGTACCAAGAGGTCAGGCTGGACAACTTTTGAAGTTCCTTCTATTCCTTGTATTCCTTCCAGTTTTGCATGCTTTCTTTCCATCCTCTAAGCCATTCCTACCTTGTAATCTCTAATATCATTTAACACACATATCACGGCATCTAATGGTAATAAGAGAGGATTAATATTAGCAAATATAAGGCCAAAGAAGCATGTCTTCAATCATAGCACAAATTTTGGGAAGGAATTGTAAAACCATGCAAATAGTATGAATAAGTGGGTAAAAAGTTGATAAAAACCACTCAATTAAGCACAAGATAAACCATAAAATAGTGGTTTATCAGTGGATCACCATTGTCAATGGATACCATCCGTCCTCTTAGTGAAAATGGTCCTCTACGGTTTCCCGCATGACTAATCATCTGTCGGTTCCCGATTGTGTCGGAATAAGATCCACTGATCTTTTTGCACACTGTCATTGCGCCCCACAGTCGCGAGTTTGAAGCGCGTCACAGTCATCCCATCCTGGATCCTACTCGAAATACCACAGACAAGGTTTAGATTTTCAGGATCTCAAGAATGCTGCCAATTGATTCTAGCTTATACCACGAAGACTTTGGTCGCACAAAATGGAAGGCTCTATTGTCAGGAGAGGCAACCATGCATCATGAACCAGTAGACCAAGAGATACACACTCAAGCTATTGCATGTAGAACGGAAGTAGTTGTCAGGCACGCATTCATAAAGGAAAATGATGATGAGTGTCACGGATCATCACGTTCATCAAGTTAAAGTGCGAGTGAATATCTTAGAATGAGAATAAGCTTGAGTTGAATAGAAGAACAATAGTACTTTGCATAATTCATGAGGAACAGCAGAGCTCCACACCTTAATCTATGCGGTGTAGAAACTCCACTGTTGAAAATACATAAGTGATGAAGGTCCAGCATGGCCGAATGGCCATGCCTCCCAAGTAACATGAAACAATCGAAAAAGGGTTCAAAGACCTGATCCCAAGATCAAAGATGATCAAAAGATGAAAATACAATAGTAAAAGGTCCTATTTATAATGAACTAGTAGTCTAGGGTTTACAAAAATAAGTAAATGATGCAGAAATCCACTTCCAGGGCCCACTTGGTGTGTGCTTAGGCTGAGCATTGAAGCTTTCACATGCATAGGCTTTTCCTGGAGTTAAACGCTAGCTTTGGTGCCAGTTTGGGCGTTTAACTCCAATTCTGGTGCCAGTTTGGGCGTTTTACGCTAGAATTTTTTATGCTAACTCGGAACGCCAATTTGGGACATCGATTCTTGAGCAAAGTATGGACTATTATATATTGCTGAAAAGCCCAAGATGTCTACTTCCAACGCATTTGAGAGCATGCCGATTGGGCTTCTGTAGCTCCACAATATCCATTTCGAGTGCAGGAAGGTCAGAATCCAACAGTATCTGCAGTCCTTTTTCAGCCTCTGAATTAGATTTTTGCTCAGGTCCCTCAATTTTAGCCAGAAAATACCTGAAATCACAGAATAACACACAAACTCATAGTAAAGTCCAGAAATATGAATTTTGCATAAAAACTAATAATTATATACTAAAAACTAACTAAATTATACTAAAAACTACCTAAAAACAATGCCAAAAAGTGTATAAATTATCCGCTCATCTCGGAGTATGAAAGGGAGATTACAAACTCCGGTGGAAAATGAAGAGTGGGACTTTGTATTGGAACAAGTGGAGGAAGCCGTGATTATTGAATAGGAGTAAGTGGTTGAAGACTTAAGAGATGCTGAACCTCCATGGGAATCTAGAGTTGTAAAGCATTCCTCTAGGAAGCTTGATATTGATGTTGAGGAGGCTAGTGTAAAAACTTCAAAGCATATCATAGTTGAAGAATTTGGAGAGGTTGATCAAGAAATGGATTCAACATTGATGAGTTTTTATCTACAATTGAATCCTCTCCCGTTGGACATGAAGTAGAGGTCATAGAGGAATATAAACAACCTCCAAAAACCTTGGTAAGGAATGAAAAAAACATTAAATTGGAAGAAAGTTTCCAAGAGGTGGAGGTAAATCAAAAAGAGCACAAAGGAGTAGAGCTTGCAAGATCATTGGAAAGACCTCTCCCCAAGCCATCACCATCTATTCTTTCATTTAAGTGGGTAAATCTCTTATCCCTAAGCTTTCTTATTCCACTTGAATATGGTGTGCTTGAGACGGATGGGCAACTTAGAGCTTTTTGTGGCTTTAAGAGTTAAAGGGAGATGGTTAGTGGTTGGAATTGCCATTCTCGGTTCATTATGGTTAAGAGCTCAATGTTGAAGTGCAAGGATTGGTGTAGAGCTAGATTGCTTGGGTCTAGGAAGTTGTTTGGTTGCTTTAGTAAGAATTAGAATTGGTTGCCACCCAAGTGAAATGATGATGATCAACTTGATGACGGGTGTAGAAATGAGATTTGGGATCTCGGAATATATGAAGATCAACTTTGGGAGCCCTTAGCTTGTGTGGAACTTCATCAAAGCTTGGTTCTATTAATTGTGAACTTTGGAGCTTATTGGAAGTCCAAGCATTGGTGGGAGTTTAAGGAAGAGTACAAGCACAAGCCACCATTATAAAGAGCTTCCTAATTATCCAACTTAAGGACTTTAAATAAAGAGTAAAGTATCGTTTTTGTCCCCAACGTTTGGGGTAAATCCTATTTGTGTCCCTAACGTTTAAATTGTCCTATTTGTATCCCTAACGTTTGTAAAAGTGATCCAATGTTATCCTGTCATCAATTACACATCATGAACACTTTAGTTTGAGTTTTAAAAATCTCTTCTTGAAGTTAGAATACAAATGTTTAGGATAGAATCGATAATCCACTCCGAAAAATAGCTCATCAAAAGTTAAAACTAATTCCTATAAAATTCACATAATTCACTTTGCTAGGGACATAATTGAATCTAAACACAAATAGTGGGTATAATATTAAAATCAAATACATCCAAGTGAGACCTGATAAACCCCATTTTTAGGGTGTATCTTGCATTGAATTTAGAGCATTTTATTAACCTTTTTGTCACATTTAACCTATGAATTAGCATGGTTTTATTATCTCTCCCGTATTTGTGCTTAAGTGTAAAAACATGCTTTTTAAGCCTTATTTTGATGAATTCTAATTTCTCTTTGATTCCATAAGATGCCTTGATGTGTTTGCTAGTAATTCCAGGATTGAATTAGGCTAGGTATGGATCCAAGGAGCAAGGAAGGAAGCATACAAGTGGAGAGAAGCATAAAAAGCCAAAGAAAAGAAATCAGCCAAGCACGCGCACGCGCACATGGCGCTCGCTCGCACATTGCAAAATTGGCCAAGGACGCGCACGCGTCGCAGTCCACACATGATCTCATTTAAGCAACATGTGCCTGGCGATTTTGGGGGAGTTTCTGAACCAACTTTGGCGCCAAAATGCATATAAGGACCAAGGATGAAAGGGGGGAGGATCATTCACTCATTAAGCTTAGTTTAGTAGTTAGAGTTAGTTTCTAGAGAGAGAAGCTCTCACTTCTCTCTAGGATTAGGATTAGGATTAGGCTTAGTTCTTAGATCTAGATTTTAATTCATCTTCTTCTACTTCTATCTTTTCAATTCATTTTTATTACATTCATCTTCCTCTATTCTTTTGTTGTAATTTCCTTTATGTTGTTCTTATACTTTGTTGTAGATCTACTCTTATCCCTTCTATTTTCTTTCCATTCAATTCAAGGTAATTCATAGTAAATGTGTTTCTTTTAATTGTTGTTGTTAATTCCTTTCAATAATTGTTGTTAGATTTCATTCTGGTTGTCAATTTACTATGCTTTTCTTTTGTGCCTTCCAAGTGTTTGATGAAATGCTTGGTTGGATTTTAGTGTAGGTTTTGTTCCTTATGGCCTAGGTAGAGTAATTAGTGACTCTTGAGTTATCTAATTCCTTTGTTGATTGATAATTAGAAGTTGCTAATTGATTTGAATGCCTCTAAAGCTAGTCTTTCCTTTAGGAGTTGATTAGGACTTGAGAAATCAAATTGATTCATCCACTTGACTTTCCTCCATGGTTAGAGGTTAACTAAGTGGGAGTAATGGACAATTTGTTATCACAATTGAGGAGGATAACTAGGATAGGACTTCTAGTACTCATATCTTGCCAAGATCTTTGTTAGTTGTTAGTTTATTTCCTTTGCCATTTATATTTCTTGTCTAAAATCTAAAAAACCCCAAAATAACTCACAACCAATAACAAGACACTTTATTGTAATTCCTAGGGAGAACGACCCGAGGTTCAATACTTCGGTTTATAAATTTTAGGGGTTTGTACTAGTGACAAACAACTTTTTGTTTGAAAGGATTATTGATTGGTTTAGAAACTATACTTGCAACGAGAATTCATTTGTGAAATTCTATACCATCAAAAATCCAATCATTAAGACCTAATTGAGAATGAATACATCCAAGTGAGAATAATTGAAAAATATAATCTGATTTGTTAGTATAATTGAGAGTAGGATAACATTGAATAACTTTTATAAACGTTAGGGATACAAATAGGACGATTTAAATGTTAGGGACACAAATAGGACTTACCCCAAACGTTGGGGACAAAAATGATACTTTACTCTTAAATAAAAGTGGTAGGTGGGAGACACCCCACCATGGTAACATCTTTTCATTTTCTCTCTTTTGTATATATATTGGTAAATAAGCTTAATTTCATGTTTAGTTTGATTGGTTGAGTTTATTTAGTATTCTAGGGTGTTAAAAAAAGTTTGGTGGTGTTTAGATGACTGTTTGGATATTTGGAATGCTGGGTTTGGTGCAAGAAGTTAAAAAATTTTAAAAAACAGAGCACCCTATCATGCGTACGCATGACCCCCAGATTTTGAACGTGCTAGGATCGTACGTGGACTGTGCCATCGCATGGTCCAAACATAGAGTTGGGCATATAGCTTGCGAGAACTGTGTGTCTAGCACAAATTTTTCCCACGCGTACACGTGACCCACATGTACGCGCCACCTTCTTTTCTTTTCTTCTTCTTTTCTCTTCTCCTCTCTTCTTTCCCTCTCCAACCATCATCTACCACCACCATTTACCATCCCCCATCATCTTCTTTAGTTAGTTATTTAGTTTGTTGGTTAATTAGTTAGTTAGTTAGTTTAACTTTTCTTTTAGGTGATAAGTGTTGGATTATTAATCTTATTTGCTGCTTATTGCTGCTGATTATAGATAGGATGTTATTTAACATCATTGTTGTTAGTGTTCGTTGTTTGAATTCTTTGTTGAGGTTATATTTTGTTGTTTGGTTTGATTTAATCATGCTTGATATTTGTACATACCAAGTGCTCATGACATTGTCTTCAAGAATGTTTTTGGATTTTTAAACTGCATGTTGTAGCTAGCCACCATGTGATTTGATTTCATTATCGATTATTAGGCAATTACTTCTAATCGATGGATTTTTTCTTAGGTGATGCTTGTTTATGATTGTCTTTATTTATGTCACCAATTTCATGCATTGAGATTTTGGAATTGTGAAATTGGATCATAAGCTTACCTAGTGACATATTTTTGAGCTTTTTAAACTTTGTGGACCATGCTTGCTATGTGCTTAATCTTACCTTATATCCATCTTTTTCTAAGTTGCATACCATCCATGTTCCACCTTCTATGTCAATTAGGTGATACAAACAAACTTTGTGAAATTGATTGATGTGTGAATTTCATATTTCATTTTGTTCATTAAGTTTCCTTGCACATCAACCTATGTCCATTCATTATCCATTTCACAATTACTTCATTCTTGCTTGAATGCTTTGATGCTTCTTTATTACTTGTTTGTTTGTCTTAACCAACAAGTTTCTTTAAAGTATTTCAAGCACACTAGAATGAATGAAGTGCTCAATTCTTTTGTGTATCTTTGACATAGATTTTCATGCTAATGTGTGTTCTAAACCGCACAGAATTTAGAATTCACACACTTATTTTCATTAATGTCGCGACAGATTCACTCACTTTATTTTAGTGATTGTTACCTCATTCCAACAATCTATGCTTCCTTGCTTTCACATTTATTCGTCTTACTATCCTATTTTCTATCTTTCAGGATGACCCACCATAAGCAAAAAGGGAAGCGGAAGAAAGAACACGCAGTAGCCGATTAATCCACCATTTGAAGGTGGCAATCTGGAATACCGTCGTACCATCTTGCTCATCTTTGAATGCACCGAGAACGGTGCAAACTTTTAAGTGTTGGGAGGTCATCCGACCAATCAGCCATTTTTAGGTGAAAATTTTTAATCCCAACACTTTCACATTTCATGTATTCTTCTTCTATTACTAGGTCTTTTAGAATTTTTTGTTTCATTTTCTTGGTTTGCATATATATAATAAGCTCAGTCAAAATAATGAAATTTTCTGAGGAATTTATCTATAGGCCATTGACATCCCAATTGATTTGAGTAAAATTTTTTTATTGAACTTGCTTGAATTATATATTGTAGAACATAGTTTTTGAGCTAAGAATACACAACCATGTAAGTTTTGAGCCTAATTGTGTGGTTGCATGATATAACCACTGATGAGCGGATATTTTATATACTTTTTGTGGGTATTTTCATATAGTTTTTAGTAGGATTTAGCCACTTTTTAGTGTACTTTTATTAGTTTTTATGCAAAAATCATATTTCTAGACTTTACTATGAGTTTGTGTGTTTTTCTGTGATTTCAGGTATTTTCTGGCTGAAATTGAGGGACCTGAGCAAAAATCTGATTCAGAAGCTGAAGAAGGACTGCAGATGTTGTTGGATTCTAACCTCCCTGCACTCGAAGTGGATTTTTTGGAGCTACAGAACTCTAAACGGTGTGCTCCCAATTCCGTTGAAAATTAGACATCCAGGGCTTTCTAGCAATATATAATAGTCCATACTTTGAGCGAGTTTTGACGACGTATATTGGCGTCAAAACGCCAGCTCTCTGCCCTTTTCTGGCGCCAAAACGCCAGAGC
Organism: Arachis duranensis; assembly: GCF_000817695.3. NCBI lineage: Eukaryota > Viridiplantae > Streptophyta > Magnoliopsida > Fabales > Fabaceae > Arachis > Arachis duranensis. The sequence goes on along the minus strand of NC_029777.3, from coordinate 50,286,886 downwards.
TGGCATAAAAGTTAGAGTTAAACGCCCAAAATGGCACAAAAACTGGCGTTTAACTCCAGGAACAGCCTATGCACGTGAAAGCTTCAATGCTCAGTCCAGTCACACACCAAGTGGGCCCAAGAAGTGGATTTCTGCACTACCTATCTTAGTTTACTCATTTTCTGTAAACCTAGGTACTAGTTGAGTATAAAAACTACTCTTAGAGACTTATTTTGTACCTCATGACATTTTACATCTGTATTTGTATCTTCTACGGCATGAGTCTCTAAACCCCATGGTTGGAGGTGAGGAGCTCTGCTGTGTCTCGATGGATTAATGCAATTACCACTGTTTTCTATTCAATCACGCTTGCTTCCATTCTAAGATATTCATTCGCACTTAAACATAATGAATGTGATGATCCGTGACACTCGTCACCATTCTCAACTTATGAACGCGTGCTTGAAAACCACCTCCGTTCTATCTTAGATTGAATGTGTATCTCTTAGCCTCCATTCTGAAAGATCGGAGTCTTCGTGGTATAAGCTAGGATTATTGGTGGCCATTCCTGGAATCCGAAAAGTCTAAACCTTGTCTGTGGTATTCCGAGTAGGATCCGGGAGGGGATGACTGTGACGAGCTTCAAACTCGTGAGTGTTGGACGTAGTGACAGACGCAAAAGGATCACTAGATTCTATTCCAACACGATCGAGAACTGACAGATGATTAGCCGTGCGATGACAGCGCACATGGACCATTTTCACTGAGAGGATGGGAAGTAGCCATTGACAACGGTGACACCCTACACACAGCTTGCCATGGAAGGAGCCTTGCGTGCGTGAAGAAGAAGACAGTAGGAAAGCAGAGATTCAGATGACAGAGCATCTCTAAAACTCGAACCTGTTCTCCATTATTTAATCACAAGTACCTTTTATTTCATGTTCTTTTATTTTATTGCAAACAAAACCTCTTTCATTGATATTCTCTTGACTAAGAGTTACAAGGTAACCATAGCTTGCTTCAAGCCGACAATCTCCGTGGGATCGACCCTTACTCACGTAAGGTATTACTTGGACGAGCTAGTGCACTTGCTGGTTAGTTGTGCGGAATTGCAAGTGTGATTGCATTTTTGTGCACCAACCACTATTTTCATTCTTATGTGTATTATTCTCTTTTTATGATTATAATCTTTGATTTGTTTGATTCTTTATGTCCATTATTTTGTGTATGAATTCATTTATATGATTGAGGCCTTTATTTCATTTGAGCTCACTGACCCAAATAGCCTTACCCTTTTATCCACCGTTGTTAGCCAACTTTGAGCCTATGTTAATCCCCTTTTGTTCTTAACTTTAGCACATCACTACCCCTAAGTGAAAAATAATAAATCTCCCTTATTTGGATCTTTGATTAGCTTAGGTTAGTGAGAGTGTGCATCATTCAAGTGTGGAGAAGTTTGGAAATATTGGTTGAGATAAAAGTGTATGTTTGTACTTTTGTTGAAGGTCTTGGAAATCGGGTACATACTCATGCATTAAATGATTAAACCATGTGCATTGATACTCTTCTATATATTTTATTTAAAAAAAAGAAATAAAAACAAAAGAAAAGTAAAAGAAAAAAAAGAAAAAGAAAAATAAAGCAATAAAAAGGGGGGACAAATTGTCCCAAAGTAAAGTAATGATAACAATGAATATGTGTTGTGATTAAAAAGGGAATGCATGAGTGTATGAAAAAGTGAATAATAGGTAGTGTTCATACCCTGGGTCGAGCAGTCTGACCCGGAATGTTCTACTGATAAGACGACCGACCTCTTCAGGTCAGGACAATCCGACCTCTCCTCAAAGAGCTCGGCCTTTCCTTGAAGACCAGATGACCTCACTCAAAAGATAAGATAAGATAAGATAAAAATAACTAACTTATCTTATCTAAGAAGGTCGCTCTACACCATTATAAATACACTGGAGCTCCCAGGTATTACTCATACTCTGATTCTACTAAAAACCTATTTAATACCCTTGCTAACTTAAGCATCGGAGTCCCTTGCAGGTACCACCACCCTCCGGTGACGAAGGATCAGTAGCCAACAAGTCGGACATGACAGCTCTGGCCGCCACGCACAAGCCAGACACGTCATCTCCGATCAGTACAGAAGATCTAATCCGAGGTCGACCTACAGTTTCAGGTAACCCTCGAAACATTGGTGTCGTTGTCGAAGAATCTAGAAGTCATCCTACCACCATGGCGGACGACCATGACAATGACTACGACTCGGATCTAGAAGATATAACGCCGCACAAAAATGCAGACACTACACCAAAAGATATCCCGCAACCTAACAAAGACAAGAATTCACTAAACCCGGGAGCCCTTGAGACGCTTCAAGATCGTTTAAAACAACTTGAGAAAGAAGCCCAACATCAGCGAGAAGCCGGGAAGGACCTACAAAGGGAGATAAGGCGACGCCGGGAATTGGAGGACAAACTTCTAAAACTCGAAACCGATCTCAAAGCCAAGGTGACTCGATCCACTCATGAAGACAGCTCCCGCAAGGACCAAGATCCATTCACCAAGGAGATCATGAAGACCAAAATCCCAAAAGACTTTAAACTCCCGGATATGACTTTGTACGATGGTACAACAGATCCCAGCCATCACCTCAGTAATTTCAGGAGTCGAATGTACCTCACTGATGCCTCAGACGCAGTCCACTGCAAAGCCTTCCCGACCACCTTAACAAAAACGGTGATTAAGTGGTTTGACAATCTACCCCCCAGGTCCATCTCAAGATTCAACAACCTAGCCAAAAAGTTTCTAGCCAGATTCTTTATCCAGAAAGACAAAACCAAGCATGCCCCAAGTCCATTATGAATCCAACAATGAGATTGGAAAAGTCTCCACAGCTACATGGAAAGATTCAACAAGGCATGTCTGGACATACAAAGTCTGCCCATAGAAGCGGCCATCATGGGCCTCATCAATGGCTTACGAGAAGGGCCGTTTAGCCAATCCATATGGAAAAAGCATCCCGCATCTCTAAATGAGGTACAAGAACGAGCAGAGAAGTATATCAACATGGAGGAAAACTCTCGACTAGGAGAGACCTCAAAATCCGAATTCTCTTACTCCTACCGAGATAAGGACAAAGAATCCAAGAAAAAAGAAGATCGACATGGGTAAAAGATCAAAAAATACCACAATTATACTCCTCTTCGGGTATCCCTTGTGGATGTTGGTGTACAAAATTGTAAATCACACTTTTCACAATTCGTACCACTAACCAGCAAGTGCACTGGGTCGTCCAAGTAATACCTTACATGAGCAAGGGTCGAATCCTATGGAGATTTTTGGCTTAAAGCAAGCTATGGTTATCTTGTAACTCTTAGTCAGGATAATAATAATTCTCAGTTTTGATTGGTAGTAAATAAAAAGCATGGATTAAATAATACTTGTTATGCAGTAATGGAGAATATGTTGGAGTTTTGGAGATACTTTGTCTTCTGAATCTCTGCTTTCCCCCTGTCTTATTCTTCACGCATGCAAGGTTCCTCCTATGGCAAGCTGTGTGTTAGTAGATCACCGTTGTCAATGGCTACCATCCATCCTCTCAGTGAAAATGGTCCAGGTGCGCTGTCACTGCACGGCTAATCATCTGTCGGTTCTCACTCATGCTGGAATAGGATCCATTGATCCTTTTGCGTCTGTCACTACGCCGAACCCTTGTGAGTTTGAAGCTCGTCACAGTCATTCAATCCATGAATCCTACTCAGAATACCACAGACAAGGTTTAGACTTTTCGGATTCTCAAGAATGCTGCCAATGGATTCTAGCTTATACCACGAAGATTCTGATTAAGGAATCCAAGAGATACTCATTCAATCTAATGTAGAACGGAGGCGGTTGTCAGGCATGCGTTCATAGGTTGAGAATGGTGATGAGTGTCACGAATCATCACATTCATCATGTTGAAGTGCGAATGAATATCTTAGATAGAAACAAGCGTGTTTGAATGAAAAACAAAAATATTGCATTAATTCATCGAGACACAACAAAGCTCCTCACCCCCAACAATGGAGTTTAGAGACTCATGCCGTCAAAGAGTACAAAATTCAGATCTAAAAATGTCATGAGGTACAAAATAAATCTCTAAAAGTTGTTTAAATTCTGAACTAGTAACCTAGGTTTACAGAAAATGAGTAAACTGAGATAGATAGTGCAGAAATCTAGTTCTGGGGCCCACTTAGTGTGTGCTAGGGCTGAGACTTGAGCTTTTCACGTGCCTGGGCTATTTTTGGAGTTAAATGTCAGGTTGTAACCTGTTTTGGGCGTTTAACTCTAATTTGCAACCTGTTTCTACGCCAGAATGGAACATGGAACTGGCGTTAAACGCCAGTTTACATCATTTATCATCGAGCAAAGTATGGACTATTATATATTGCTGGAAAGCCCTGGATGTGTACTTTCCAACCCAATTAAGAGCGCGCCAATTGAACTCTTGTTGCTCCAAAAAATCTATTTCGAGTGCAGGGAGGTCAGAATCCAACAACATCAGCAGTCCTTTTTTAGCCTGAATCAGATTTTTGCTCAGCTCCCTCAATTTCAGCCAGAAAATATCTAAAATCACAGAAAAACACACAAAATCATATTAAAGTCCAGAAATATGAATTTTTCTTAAAAACTAATAAAAATATACCAAAAACTAACTAAAACATACTGAAAACTACATGAAATTACCCCCAAAAAGCGTATAAAATATCCGCTCATCACAACACCAAACTTAAACTGTTGCTTATCCCCAAGAAACTAGATAAATAAAATAGGATAAAAAGAAATCAAGAAGCAATAATATCTCAGAGTTTTAAGTGAAGCTCAGATTCTAATTAGATGAGCGGGACTAGTAGCTTTTTGCTTCCGAACAGTTTTGGCATCTCAATTTATCCTTTGAATTTCAGAATGATTGGCATCCATAAGAACTCAGAATTTAGATAGTATTATTGATTTTCCTAGTTTAGTGTGTTGATTTTCCTAGTTTAGTGTGTTGATTGTCCAGAGTTCTTAAGCACACACTTTTGCTTTGGATCACGACTTTAACCACTCAATCTCAAGCTTTTTACCTGGAACTTCATGGCACAAGCACATGGTTAGGGACAGCTTGATTTAGCCGCTTAGGACAGGATTTTATTCCTTTAGGCCCTCCTTTCCATTGATGCTCAAAGCCTTGGATCCTTTTTTTCCCTTGTCTTTTGGTTTTAAAGGGCTATTGGCTTTTTCTGCTGCTCCTTCTCTCTTCTTTTTTCACTGCTTTTTCTTGCTTCAAGAATCAATTTCATGATTTTTCAGATCATCAATAACATTTCTCTTGTTCATCATTCTTTCAGGAGCCAACAATTTTAACATTCATAAAATTCAATATAAAAAATATGCACTGTTCAGGCATTCATTCAGAAGACAAAAAGTATTGCCACCACATATAAATAATTAGAATTTTCTTTGTTAAAAACTCGAAAAAATATTGCCTCTTTATTCTAAAAATCTGCTATTTTATTTATGTTTGATGATGATGAGAAAAATAAATTATATCTTAATTGGAGATAAAATCAATATAAAGATACTAATTACTACTACTCATATATAATTTCTAAGGTAAATTCCTAATAAGAACAATTATAACAGAGTTAAGGCAAAGATTAGGACTCAACAACCTTTACTTTGGGAAGTGGATGCTCCTTTAGTCTGTGGGGTGCTTGGCCCTTATTTGTTCTCATCATTCTTCTATTAAAGGAGTCTGGGTCATCTTTCAGTTGAGGCAGCTTGAAGATCTCTCTTATTTTATCTGGTGGAGGTGAACAATCTTCCTTTTGACAAGAGTTCGATAGTCATAGAAGGCGGTTCCAGCTATTCTCTGCCTGTCTATTTGCCACAGATTAGAGTAGAATTCCTGAACCATGTTTCTTCCCACCTTTGTTTTATGATTAGCTAGGATTTCCCAGCTCCTATTTCAAATTTGCTCTTGGATCTCCGGATATTCGTCTTCTTTCAGATCAAATTTAACTTCCGGGATCACTGTCCTTAGACCCATTATTTTGTAGTAATGGTCTGAATGTTCTTTGGTTAAGAACTTCCCTTGATTCCAAAGTGGTTTTGGAATATTCTCTTTCTTGTCTCTTGGAGTGGTTTATTTTCCCTTAGGAGCCATGATCTTAGTGGGTATTAGTTTAGTGATCACGGATAAACACACCAAACTTAGAGGTTTCCTTGTCTTCAAGCAAAAGAAAGGAAATGAGAGGGATAGAGGGAGAGCCAAGTTCGAATTGTGGAGGAGAGGAGAGAGGCCGAACGTGGATTTAAAGGGGAGGGGGTGGGTTTTCAAAAATCTTTGAAAAAAAGATAGGATAGAAGATATGATTTGTAAAAGATAAGTATGATAGGAAAAAGATGTAATTTAAAATTTAAAAGATATGAATAATATGAAAGATATTTGAAAAAGATAGATTTATTTTGAAAAAGATATTGTGAAGATTTGAAAAAGATATTGATGAGTTGAAAAGATTTGAGAGGGAAAAGAGATAGATTTGTTTTGAAAAAGATTTGAAAAGAAGTTTAAGAGGATTTGAAAAAGAGTTATGTTTAGAATTAAGATACATTTGATATCTTTGAAAAGGGATTTAAAAAATTAGGATTTGTAATATGTTTATGCAAGAAATTATGGATGGAAACATGAAAATTTGAAAAAATCAAGTTGGGAACAAAAACTTCCTCCCCTCCACGATCCTGGCGTTAAACGCCCAACTGCTGCATGTCTTGGGCGTTTAACGCCCATCTGTTGCTTTTCCTGGGCGTTTAACGCCCAGCTGTAGCTTCTGGCTGGTGTTAAACGCCAGAAAATATTTTATCACTGGGCATTTTTCCAAACTCCCAGGATGCTGCATATCTGGCGTTAAACGCCCAGAATGGATACCATTCTGGGCGTTTAACGCCCAAATGGCTATCCCTACTGGCGTTAAACGCCCAGTAGATGCTTCTTTTGGGCGTTTAACGCCCAAAACAGCTTTTACTGGCGTTTTCGCACCAATGAGCTTCTTTTTGCTGTTGTATCCTTTGAATCCTTCTGTAACTCTGTGAACTCATGCAATTGCTATTTTACCTTGAAGATAATTAATATGAACCTGTAAAATTATCATTTAATTAACAAATAAGCTTTGTTAATTGCTGGGTTGCCTCCCAGCAAGCGCTTCTTTATAGTCTTTAGCTAGACTATTACTAAGCTTTAATCAAGTCTCCGTTTTGAGCATTCTTGCTCAAAATTACTTTCAAGATAATGTTTGACTCTTTGTCCATTAACAATAAATTTTTTGTTAGAGTCATTATCCTGAAGCTCTACATATCCATATGGTTACACACCTGTAATCACATATGGTCCTCTCCACCGGAATTTCAACTTTCCAGGGAATAATTTGAGCCTACAATTAAACAGCAGAACTTTCTGCCCTGACTCAAAGACTCTGGATGACAGCTTCTTATCATGCCATCTTTTTGCTTTCTCTTTGTAAATTTTTGTATTTTCGAAAGCATTGAGTCTAAATTCCTCTAGCTCATTTAACTGGAGCAATCGTTTTTCTCCAGCTAACTTGGCATCAAGGTTTAGGAATCTGGTTGCCCAGTAGGCCTTGTGTTCCAGTTCTACTGGCAAGTGACAGGCTTTTCCATACACAAGCTGGTATGGAGAAGTCCCTATAGGAGTCTTGAACGCTGTTCTGTATGCCCACAGAGCATCATCCAAGCTTCTTGCCCAATCATTTCTACGGTTAATCACAGTCCGTTCCAGGATTCTTTTAAGTTCTCTATTAGAGACTTCAGCTTGCCCATTTGTCTGTGGATGATTTGGAGTTGCTACCCGGTGGCTAACTCCATATCGGACCATGGCAGAGTAAAGCTGTTTATTGCAGAAATGAGCGCCCCCATCACTGATTAGTACTCTAGGGACACCAAATCTGCTGAAGATATGTTTTTGGAGAAATTTCAGCACAATCTTAGTATCATTAGTGGGTGTTGCAATAGCCTCCACCCATTTGGATACATAATCCACTGCCACCAGAATATATGTGTTTGAGTATGATGGTGGGAAAGTTCCCATGAAGTCAATACCCCATACATCAAACAACTCAATCTCTAAGATCCCTTGTTGAAGCTTGGCATAACTGTGAGGTAGATTGCCAGATCTTTGGCAACTGTCACAATTACGTACAAACTCTCGGGTGTCTTTATAGAGAGTGGGGCAGTAGAAGCCACATTGGAGGACTCTCGTGGCTGTTCACTCACTTCCAAAATGTTCTCCATACTGTGATCCATGGCAATGCCAGAGGATCTTCTGTGCTTCTTCTTTAGGCACACATCTATGGATTATTCCGTCTGCACATCTCTTGAAGAGATATGGTTCATACCACAGATAGTACTTTGCATCCGAGATCAATTTCTTTGATTGCGGCCTACTATACTCTTTGAGTATGAATCTTACAGCCTTTAGTTTGCAATGTCTACAAACCATGGTACTTCCTGGATGGCAAAAAGTTACTTATCTGGAAAGGTTTCAGAGATCATAGCAAGAGGGAGGGATGCCCCTTCTACTGGTTCTATTCGGGACAGGTGATCTGCTACTTGATTCTCTGTTCCTTTTCTGTCTCTTATTTCTATATCAAACTCTTGTAGAAGCAACACCCATCTTATGAGTCGGGGTTTTGAATCCTGCTTTGTGAGTAGATATTTAAGAGCAGCATGGTCAGTGTACACAATCACTTTTGATCCTACTAAATAGGATCTGAACTTGTTAATGACATAAACCACTGCAAGCAATTCCTTTTCTGTGGTTGTGTAGTTCTTCTATGCATCATTTAGAACATGGCTGGCATAATAAATGACGTGCAGAAGCTTGTCATGCCTCTATCCCAATACTGCACCAATGGCATGATCACTGGCATCACACATTAATTCAAATGGTAATGTCCAATCTGGTGCAGAGATGACTGGTGTTGTGACCAGCTTAGCTTTCAGAGTCTCAAACGCCTGCAGACACTCCTTATCAAAGATAAATGGCGTGTCAGCAGCCAGCAGATTACTCAAAGGTTTTGCAATTTTTGAAAAATCCTTTATAAACCTTCTGTAAAATCCTACATGCCCCAGAAAGCTTCTGATTGCCTTAACATTGGCAGGTGGTGTAATTTTTCAATTACCTCCACCTTAGCTTGATCCACCTCTATTCCTTTGTTCGAAATTTTGTGCCCAAGGACAATTCCTTCAGTCACCATAAAGTTACATTTTTTCCAGTTTAAAACTAGGTTAGTCTCTTGGCACCTTTTTAGAACAAGTGCCAGATGGTCAAGGCAGGAGCTGAAAGAGTCTCCAAATACTGAGAAGTCATCTATAAAGACTTCCATAAATTTTTCCACCATATCAAAGAAAATAGAGAGCATGCACCTTTGAAAGGTTGCAGGTGCATTACACAGACCAAATGGCATCCTTCTGTAAGCAAACACTCCAGATGGACATGTGAATGCTGGTTTTTCTTGATCCTGGGGATCTACTACAATCTGGTTGTAACCTGAATAGCCATCCAGAAAGTAGTAGTAATATAATCATGACCTGCTAGTCTTTCTAGCATCTGATCTATGAATGGTAAAGGAAAATGATCCTTTCTGGTAGCTGTATTGAGCCTTCTGTAATCAATACACATACGCCACCCTGTAACTGTTCTTGTAGGAACCAATTCATTCTTTTCATTATGAACCACTGTCATGCCACCCTTCTTAGGGACGACTTGGATAGGGCTTACCTAGGGGCTATCAGAAATAGGATAAATAATCCCAGCCTCTAGTAATTTAGTGACCTCCTTCTGTACCACCTCCTTCATGGCTGGATTTAGCCGCCTCTGTGGTTGAACCACTGGCTTAGCGTCATCCTCCAATAGGATCTTGTGCATGCATCTAGCTGGGCTAATGCCCTTAAGATCACTGATAGACCACCCAAGAGCTGTCTTGTGTGTCCTCAGCACTTGAATTATTGCTTCCTCTTCCTGTGGCTCTAAGGTAGAGCTTATGATTACAGGAAAAGTGTCACCTTCTCCCAGAAATGCATATTTCACGGATGGTGATAATGGTTTGAGCTCAAGTTTAGGAGGTTTCTCCTCATCCTGAGGGATTTTCAGAGGTTCTATTATTTTCTCTGATTCCTCCAGATCAGGCTGAACATCTTTAAAGATATCCTCTAGCTCTGATTCGAGACTCTCAGTCATATTGACCTCTTCCACCAGAGAGTCAATAATATCAATGCTCAATGATAAAGCACTGTTTTATGGTTTATCTTGTGCTTAATTGAGTGGTTTTTATCAACTCTTTACCCACTTATTCATACGATTTGCATGGTTTTACAATTTCTTCCCAAAATTTGTGCTATGATTGAAAACATGCTTCTTTGGCCCTATATTTGCTAATATTAATCCTCTCTTATTACCATTAGATGCCGTGATATGTGTGTTAAGTGATTTCAGAGATTACAGGACAGGAATGGCTTAGAGGATGGAAAGGAAGCATGCAAAAGTGGACGGAATACAAGAAGTTGAAGGAACTGCAAAGCTGTCAACCTGACCCTCTCGCACTCGAACGGTCATAACATGAGCTACAAAGATCCAAAGGAGATGGTTCTAGTTGCAATAGAAAGCTAACATCCGGGGCTTCACAACGATATATAATTTGCCATAGCTCCTCCGAAGTTAGGCGACGCAAACGCGTGGATGACGCGCCCGCGTCGCATCTGCGAATTTCAATCCACACAAACGCATGGATGACGCCTCCGCGTCACCTTCCCGCGACCTGTACGTACCAGAAAACACTGGGGGCGATTTCTGGGCTATTTCTGATCCAATTTTTGGCCCAGAAAGCACATATTAAAGGCTATAAAGTGGGGGAATCCATTCATTCATCATATACTTCATGCAACATACATTCATACATAGTTTTAGGATTTAGATGTAGTTTTAGAGAGAGAGTGGTTCTCTCCTCTCTCTTAGGATTAGGATTAGGATTCCTCTTAAAGGATTTAGGAATATTTTCATCTTCTTTATCTCAGGTTCAATGTTCTTTATTTTTATTTTCTCTTTTATTTGTTTATGAACTTTTCATGTTAGGATTTTCTTAATTAATATAATTTGAGGTATTTCAGACTCGTGATTGCTTTTCTTTATTGATATAAATAATTTAGATTTTTCCCTTTTTAGCTTTGGTTGATTAATTGGTGAATCTTGAGTTGTCAAACTCATCGTGATTGATAATTGTTATCTTTGCTGATTAATTTAGATTCCTATAACTCTAGTCTTTCCTTAGGAGTTGACTAGGACTTTAGGTGCTAAATTGATTTGTCCACTTAACTTACCTTCATAGTTAGAACTCGACTGAGTGGGAGCAAAAATATAATTCTCATCACCATTGATAAGGATAACTAGGATAGGACTTCCAGTTTTCATACCTTGCCAAGAGTTTTTATAATTATTAATTTATTAATTCCTGCAATTTATTTCTCTTGTTCAAACCTTTTTAAAACCCAAAAATACTATTTTCCATAACCAATAATAAATCATACTTCCCTGCAATTCCTTGAGAAGACAACCCGAGGTTTGAATACTTCGGTTTATAAATTTTATTGCGTTTGTTACTTGTGACAACCAAATGTTTGTACGAAAGGGTTTTCTGTTGGTTTAGAAGCTATACTTACAACGCAATCATATTTTTATTTTTCTTTACCGATAGAAAATCCGATTGTCAAAATGGCGCCGTTGCCGAGGAATTGCAAACGGGTGCCTTATTATTGGTTATTGTAAATATTTTTCAAAAAAAAATTTCATATTTTTATTTTAAAATTTTTTTGAACTTATCTTTTTTTCCTATCTTTTTCAAAATCTTATCTTATCTTTTTTCAAAAGTCATATCTTTTTCAAAATATTTTCTTTTTGTTAGTTTTTGTTTTTATTTTCTCCTACTACTATGAACTCTCACCCCTCTGGCTTCAAGTTTGATTCCAATGTTATTGTTAGGAATGGGAACTATAATGAGAACGGGCATGAAGGTTGGAAAAATCAAAGATGGAAGGAGCCACAAGGATTTGATCAACCCTCATGGCAACAACCACCTCCAATGGACTATCAACGACCATTCTTTGATGCATATCAAGGCAATGGCTATGGTGAGCACTCTTTTGATTATCAACAACCACCACCATATGCCTATGAACTCCCTCCTCAACATGACTTTGGACCACCATACTCACAAGCCCCTTACCACCACTCACCTCCATATGACCCTAATCCTTATCCACCACACCAACCACCATATGAACCATACTTAGAACCACCACCTCAATATTCACCATCTCTATCTCCTTATCAAAAAGAACCACCTCCATATTATGAACATGTTTTCCAAAAAAATGAACCCTCCTATTCACCCCAAAACTCCATGGAGAGCACACTTACCTCTCTCATTGATATCACCACTACACTCCAAAATCTTATATCCCGCATGGACTAACCCTCAACCTCCAATGTTCAACCCTCAAGCTCCAGTGCACTTTCATCTCAACTACAGAATGATCTCTCCATCCCATCACCACCATCCATGGAAGAGCACCCACATCCATCAATCCAAGAGCAACATGATCCCAATGCTGCTATTAACATAGAACAAGAGAGAAGGGATCATCCTCGCGAATCCATACTTCATAAGGAGCTAGAGGAGGCACTAAAGGTGAAGGTAGAAGAGACCTTTGCAAATGAAGGAGTAATTGAAGGGAGTTGTCATAGAAAAGAAACCATCAAGGAGGAGTATGATTTTATACTTAAACAACTGGATCAAGCGATAAATCGATTACCTTTCCGACGTTCGGACATTCAAGGAACCCCCATGGCTTCATATGGAAAATCTACTGAAGAATGTAGCATGATAGAGAAGTTAGAAACTCCGGTGGACAGTGAGCAACATGATTTTGTATTAGAACAATTGGAAGAAGCTACGCTTGCCATTGAAGAGGAAGAAGTGGTTGAAGACTTAGGAGATGTAGAACCTCCATGGGAAACTCAAGTCGTAGAGCCTCCTTCTAAGATGTTTGAAATTGATGTGGAGGAGGGTGTACAACCTCCAAAGCATATCATGGTTGAAGACTTTGAAGGGGATGATCAAGAGATGGATTCAATCATTAAAGAAGAAGAAGCACAACCTCCCGTGCCCTTGGTGAACAATGAAGAAGAAATTGAATTGGAAGAAAGCTACCAAGAGGAAGAGGTTGATATTGAAGAAGCTTGCAAAGAGGTGGTAGTTGTCAAAGAAGAACACAAAGGAGTGGAGCTTGCAAGTTCATTAGAAACCCCTCCCCCTAAGTTGCCATCATCCTTCACAACATTCAAGTGGGTAAAATTCATATCCCTTAGCTTTCTTATCCCACTTGAATATGGGCTACTGGAGACGAATGGTCAACTTAGAGCTCTTTGTGGCATTAAGAGTAAGAGGAAGATAGTCAGTGGTAAGAATTGTCCTGCAAGGATCATTATGGTAGGAAGCTTTAAGTTTAAATGCAAAGGTTGGTGTAAAGCTCAACTGAAGGGGTCTAGGAAGTTGTTTGGCTGCTTTAGTGAGAATTCAGATTACTTGCTACCCGGATGGAACAATATTGCTCTACAAGAAGACGGGTGCAAAAGCAAGGTTTGGGATCCTGGAATCCGCTCTGACATTCAACACCCCGGAAGCCTGAGAACCTGTTTGAAACTGCTCAAGGGCTTTATATGCCTTGTTTGGGACCTCGAAGGCTGTTGGAATTCCAAACACTAGTGGAGGTTTTTGGATGAATACAAGCACAAGCCACCATAATAGGAAGCTCACCAAATGTCCAACTTAAGGACTTTAACTAAAAGTGCTAGGTGGGAGACAACCCACCATGGTATGATCGTTCCTTTTTTTTCAGTTTTAATTTTAGTCTGTTTTTGAGTTTTGATTGAACCTGGAATTTTGCATAACATTCATTGCATTCTGCATACTACATCAAAAAAAAATTCGCATGCCACGCGACAGCGTCACCGACACGTCCGCGTCATAGGTGCGTTGGGAAGAAAACAAAATTGAATAGAGAGTCACACGAAAGCGCGGCTGGAGGCGTGCCTTTGGCACAAATTGGCCCACGCGACCGCGTTGCTGACGCGTCCGCGTCATATGGGAAAAACGCCTCCAACGCGTCTGCATCACCCATGCGAACGCGTGCCTCAAAATCGACGTAAAAAAGGTGTATGGCCGAAAGTTGAGCTGGAATTGGGCTGGACTCGTGCTAGAAACACAAGCCCTACCACGCGAACGCATGCCCTACGCATCCGCGCCGTTTTTCAAAACAAGGCCAACCACGCGATCGTGTCCATCACGCGATCGTGTCACCCAAAGTTTTGGCAAAATAAGTTTTTCACCAGAGAGTTGCGCGGCCACGAGGCTGCACTCGCGCTGAAGGCACGAATCACTTCACGCGAACGCGTGACCCATGCGTTCGCGTCACTTTATCGAAGCGCTATCCACGCGACTGCGTGCCCCACGCGCTCGCGTCGCCTGCGCCGCACAGCTTATCCAAATAAGCCAAATATCTTATATTTTCTTCCCCAAATCTAAATCTTTTCTTTCCCTTCTTATTTCTTTCTTCCTTCCCTTCTTTTTTTTTCTTTTAATTGGTGTTGGAAATTTATTTGGGTCATTATTTTCCATATTTTGCTTGTGAATTATTAAGGAATTATTTTGACAATTATATATTACTTTTTATAGGGTTGCTTGCATGTTCAATTTAATACTTTCAATACCTTATTTACCATTCATGCTAAGTGTTTGTGAAAAAGCCCGTATGGCATTACGCACTACTTTTCTGCTATCCTACTTTCATGCCTGTTTTTCACAAAACCATTTTTATATTTTATTAATTAAATATAATTGTCCATACAAACATATTGTGAGTTTGAAAGACTTGGTAATCTAACTTGGACATTGAATGCTTGATCTATGCTACTCATGCCTTTACCGGCATGCCAATAAATACCTTGCATTTAACTGTCATCACATGCCCTTGCTATATTTCCATTGATGACTTTTCACATGTAGTCATGACCATGTGTTAACGTCATTCTTCTTTACTGTGCATTGATTACCAACTTTCCCGTTCTCTTCCTTGCTCTAACCCTTAGCTTTAAAAGTTACTTTCTTTTTCCTTTTCAGGATGGCCACCAAGAAAGGTAAAGAGAAAGCTACTCCCAAACCACCGACAAGGAAAGGAACAAAAAGAGCACTAGCTGCGGAACTACCCATCCACTTGTACATCTTAGCATGCACCGAGGACGGTGCAATCTTTAAGTGTGGGGAGGTCGATACCGATCTCCATGGGTTAGTTATTCTCTTCTCAACACCAATGTCTTATTTTCTTTATTAGTTCATTGTTGCATTTGCATGTTTGTTTGATTTTATGCATTTAGTTACTACTTGGTTGAAGTAATATTTTCTTTTTCAAGAAAACTTTATAGTATTTCGCTAATTTAAATTGAATTTTTTTTTAAAATTTGTTTGAAGTTGTATTTGAAACATGGTTTTTGAGCCAAAGAACACACAACCTGTGAGATTTTGAGCTTATTTATATGGTTACATTATTTAACCATAAATATTTTATTCTTGTGTGTTTTCTTCTCTATGATTGCAATCTTTACTTTGTTTCAGTCTATATGTCCATTATTTAGTGTATTTACATGCTTGCATATGATTGAGGCCATCATTTGAGTATTAGCTCACTTATCCCAAAAAGCCTACCCTTTTATGTCACCTTTGTTAGCCACTTTGAGCTTTTTAATCCCCATTTGTTTAATATTTTACAACATCACTAGCCTTAAGCAGAAAAACAAATTAAATATCCCAATTGAATCTTTGGTTAGCTTAAGATAGAGGTTGTGCATCAACTAAGTGTGGAAAAACTGTGGGAACATGGGTTAATAAAGGAATGTATCATGTTTTTAATTTATTTGAATATTGGGAATTTGGGAACCTACTCATGAAAAACCAAAATAGAAAAATAATGAAAAATTCATGTGCATTGATAAGTTATGTTTATATAAAAAAAATCCAAAAAATATTCAATAAATAAGTAAATAAATAACGGGACAAAAATACCCCAATGTTAAGCTTTAATAGAAAAATCAATGCACATGTGATAAAAGTAAAGAAATATCAAAAAAATTTGGTACATGAGTATGTGATATAAAAATGGGAATTATGGGTAGCTAGGTGTGATTTTTAGAATTATATAGAGTATGTGTATGTTAGATGAGAGCTTAGACTAGTCAAAGATTCGATTCATAGCTCACTTAGCCATATATATGTCCTCACCTTTACCTTAGCCCCATTATAACCCTGAAAAGACCTCATGATGTTTGCATTGGTATGCTAAATATTTGTTGATTGGTTAGATGAAGAACAAAGTTTAGAAAGCATGATTAGAGAAGAGTAGAGTGAATTACCCTATATACTTGAGAGACTAGAGTGATATACACTACCAGTGAGGGTTCAATGCTTGATTCTATGTTCCCTGCTTTCATGAGCTATCTTCTTACAAGTTTGCTTACTTTTTATTGTACGATTTGAATTAGTGAAATTTGGGTTGTATTTGTCTTGAAGAACTTATTCACTTTTAACCAAGTAGGTAGAAAAATTTTGCATGTAGTTGCATTCACATAGATAGGTTGCATTGAATACTCTCTATCATTCCTCTTCACTCCTTTATAGCTTCTCTTGAGCTTAGCATGAGGACATGCTAATGTTTAAGTGTGGGGAGGTTGATAAACTACTATTTTGTGGTTTATCTTGTACTTAATTGAGTGGTTTTTATCAACTCTTTACCCACTTATTCATACTATTTGCATGATTTTACAATTCCTTCCCATATTTGTGCTATGTTGAAAACATGCTTCTTTGGCCTTATATTTGCTAATATTAATCCTCTCTTATTACCATTAGATGACGTGATATATGTGTTAAATGATTTCAGAGATTACAGGGCAGGAATGGCTTAGAGGATGGAAAGGAAGCATGCAAAAGTGGAAGGAATACAAGAAGTTGAAGGAACTCCAAAGCTGTCAGCCTAACCCTCTCGCAGTCAAACGGTCATAACTTGAGCTATAGAGGTTCAAATGAGATGGTTCCAATTGCGTTAGAAAGCTAACATCCGGGGCTTCGCAACGATATATAATTTTTTATAGCTGCTCCGAAGTTAGGTGATGCGAACGCGTGGATGACGCGCCCGTGTCACATCTGCGAATTTCAATCCACGCAAACGCGTGGACGACGCCTCCACGTCACTTTCCCGCAACCTGTACATACCTGAAAACACTGGGGAGCAATTTTCTGGGCTATTTTTGAACCAGTTTTCGGCCCAAAAAGCACAGATTAGAGGCTATAAAGTGGGGGAATCCATTCATTCATTATATACTTCATAAAACATACATTCATACATAGTTTTAGGATTTAAATGTAGTTTTAGAGAGAGAGAGAGAGGTTCTCTCCTCTCTATTAGGATTAGGATTAGGATTCCTTTTAAAGGATTTAGGAATATTTTCATCTTCTTTATCTCAGGTTCAATGTTCTTTTTATTTATTTTCTCTTTTATTTGTTTATGAACTTTTCATTTAGGATTTTCTTAATTAATATAATTTGATGTATTTCAGACTCATGATTGCTTTCCTTTATTTATATAAATAATTTAGATTTTTTTCTTTTTAGCTTTGGTTGATTAATTGGTGACTCTTGAGTTGTCAAACTCATCGTGATTGATAATTGTTATCTTTGCTGATTAATTTAGATTCCTATAACTCTAGTCTTTCCTTAGGAGTTGACTCGGACTTTAGGTGCTAAATTGATTTGTCCACTTAACTTACCTTCATAGTTAGAACTAGACTGAGTGGGAGCAAAAATATAATTCCCATCACCTATGATAAGGATAACTAGGATAGGACTTCCAATTTTCATACCTTGCCAAGGGTTTTTATAATTATTAATTTATTAATTCCTGCAATTTATTTATCTTGTTCAAACCTTTTTAAAACCCAAAAATACTGTTTTTCATAACCAATAATAAATCATACTTCCCTACAATTTCTTGAGAAGACGACCCGAGGTTTGAATACTTGAGTTATAAATTTTATTGGGTTTGTTACCTGTTACAACCAAACGTTTGTACGAAAGGATTTTCTGTTGGTATAGAAGCTATACTTACAATGCAATCATATTTTTATATTTCTTTACCGATAAGAAATCCGATCGTCACTCATGCGGTCGTTTGGGGTGTCTGGATGCTGCATAGCTTTGACAACATTCAACTTAAACTCGTCCTCATTGACTCCTAAGGTTAATTCTCCTTTTTGGACGTCAATGAGGGTTCGTCCAGTTGCTAAGAAAGGTCTTCCTAGAATGAGAGTTGCACTCTTGTACTCCTCCATTTCCAGCACCACAAAGTCAGTGGGAAAGGCAAATGGCCCAACATTCACAATAATGTCTTCAATCACGCCTGATGGGTATTTAATGGAGCCATCAGCAAGTTAGAGATATATTCGGGTTGGTTTGACTTCTTCAGTCGAACCAAGCTTTTTGATAGTGGATGAAGGTATTAGGTTGATACTTGCTCCAAGATCACATAAAGCTTTCTTGGTACAAGTACCCTCTAATGTGCATGGTATCATGAAGCTTCCAGGATCTTTAAGCTTTTCTGGTAAGTTTTTTAGAATGACTGCACTGCATTCTTTAGTGAGGAAAACTTTTTTAGTTTCTCTCTAGTCCTTCTTATGACTCAAGATCTCTTTCATGTACTTAGCATAAGAGGGTATTTGCTCAAGTGCCTCTGCAAACGGAATCTTTCTTTCAAGAGTCCTGAGATAGTCTGCAAAGCGGGCAAATTGCTTATCCTGCTCCGCTTGGTGGAGTTTCTGAGGATAAGGCATCTTGGCTTTGTATTCCTCAACCTTAGTTGCTGCAGGTTTATATCCTATAGAGGTGGTTGGGAAAGCCTTCTTATAGGGGTTGCTATCAGCACTTGTATGTGTCTGATCCCTCACTGGCATTTGAACGCCAGGATCGGAAGCTGGATTGGCATTGGACGCCAACTCCTTACCTGTTTCTGGCATTTGAACGCCAGAACTGAGCTTCTATTGGGCGTTTAACACCAACTCCTTGCCTGTTTGTGGTGTTTGAATGCCAGAACTAAGCATGGGTTGGGCGTTTAATGCCAGATCTTCACCCTTTTCTGGCGTTTGAGCGCCAGAATTATTCCTCTCTGGGCTCTTACTGTCTTCAGAGGGATTTTGGGTAGCAGTTTATTCATTTCTTGGCTTCCTGCTGCTTTGAAGTGAGGTATTTAATGTTTTTCCACTTCTTAATTGAACTGCTTGACACTCTTCTGTTATTTGTTTTGATAACTGCTGTTTTGTTTACTTCAACTATACTTTGATATTTATATTAGCCATTCTTGTGTCTTGTAGTATCTCCTTGAATTCGGCTAGCTGTTTTGTTAGAAAATCTAATTGCTGATTGAATTCAGTAACTTGTTCTGCAGGACTGAGTTCAGCAGTTACTGTTTTAGCCTCTTCTTTCATGGAAGACTCACTACTTAGGTACAGATGCTGATTTCTGGCAACTGTATCAATGAGCTCTTGAGCTTCTTCAATTATCTTTCTTATGTGTATAGATCCACCAGCTGAGTGGTCCAAAGACATCTGAGCTTTCTCTATAAGCCCATAATAAAAGATGTCTAACTGCACCCTCTCTGAAAACATTTCAGAGTGGCATTTTCTTAGCATCTCTCTGTATCTCTCCCAGGCATCATAAAGAGATTCATTATCTCCTTATTTAAAGCCTTGGATGTTCAGCCTTAGCTGTGTCATCCATTTTAGAGGGAAATATTGATTCAGGAATTTTTCTGACAGATGTTTCCATGTCCTTATCCTAGCCTTATGTTGGTTATTTAACCACCTCTTAGCTTGGTCTTTTACAGCAAATGAAAACAGTAATAATCTGTAGACATCCTGATCTACTTCCTTATCATGTACTGTGTCAGCAATTTGTAAAAACTGTGCCAGAAACTCTGTTGGTTCTTCCTGTGGAAGATCGAAATACTGGCAACTTTGCTGCACCATGATAATGAGCTGAGGATTCAACTCAAAACTACTGACTCCGATGGAGGGTATATAGATACTACTCCCATATGAAGCAGTAGTGGGGTTAGCATATAACCCCAGAGTCCTTCTGGACTGTTCATTTTCACTTAAGTCCATGATGGAGAAAGGGAGATGACGTGGATTTATTTTATTTATTTTATTATATTTATAAAAATTTTCGAAATAATAAAATAAACTAAAATAAAAACTATAATAAAAAATAAAAAAAAGGATTTGAAAATATTTTATGATGATTTTCGAAAAAGTGAGGAGAGAGAAAGTGGTTATGATATTTTTGAAAAAGATATGATTTTAAAAATCCTAAGAGGATATGATTTGAAAAATTTTGACCAAGTCAACCTAAGGAATTCGAAAATTATGAGAAATTAAAGGAAAAGATATTTTTTTATTTTTTATTTTTTTTTGAATTTTAATATGAAAGAGAAAAACACACAAAAGACACAACACTTAAAATTTTTAGATCCAATGCTCCTTGTTTTCGAAAATTTTGGAGGGAAAACACCAAGGCACACTAAACTTAAAAATTTTAAGATCAAAACACAAAGAAGACTCAAGAACACTTTGAAGACTCACAAGAACAACAAGAACATGAAGATTGAACACCAAACATAAAATTTTTAGAAAATCACAATGAAATTTTCAAAAACTAGAGGAAAATTAACAAGAGAACACTAAACTTAAAAATTAACACAAGATTTAATCAAAGAAAAATTATTTTTGAAAAAGTTTTAAAAGGAAGATAGCCAATTACCAAGAACATAAGCACAACACTCTAACCAATTGAGCTATAAATTTAACGTGTTTTAATAAGGTATTTAATAAATATTTTTTTTGAAAACTGATATTTTGAAAAAGCAAAAGAAAAACAAGAAAAGACACAGAACAAGAAAGACTAAAGATCAAACAAGAAAAATTGACAAGAACAACTTGAAGATCAAAGAAGAACAAAGAACATGCAATTCGAAAATTGAAAGACAAAGAAAAGCATGCAATTGACACCAAACCTAAAACATGGATTCACAGAAAAACTAAAAATTAATAAAGAAAAATAATATTTTTGAAAAGAAAATAAAAGACTCTGACCCAAAAGACAAATTTTTCCTAATATAAGCAACAAGATTCACTGTCAGTTGTCCGAACTCGAACAATCCCCGGCAACGGCGCCAAAAACTTGGTGCACGAAATTGTAAATCACAGTTTTCACAATTCGTACCACTAACCAGCAAGTGCACTGGGTCGTCCAAGTAATAGCTTACGTGAGTAAGGGTCGAATCCCACAGAGATTGTTGGCTTGAAGCAAGCTATGGTTATCTTGTAACTCTTAGTCAGGATAATAAAAATTCTCAGTTTTGATTGGTAGTAAATAAAAAGCATGGATTAAATAATAATTTTTATGCAGTAATGGAGAATATGTTGGAGTTTTGGAGATACTTTGTCTTTTGAATCTCTGCTTTTCCCCTATCTTCTTCTTCATGCACGCAAGGTTCCTCCTATGGCAAGCTATGCATTGGTGGATCACTGTTTTCAACGGCTACCATCCGTCCCCTCAGTGAAAGTGGTCCAGGTGCACTATCACCGCACAGCTAATCATCTATCGGTTCTCACTCATGCTGGAATAGGATCTATTGATCCTTTTGCGTCTGTCGTTACGCCCAACCCTTGTGAGTTTGAAGCTCATCACAATCAGTCAATCCCTGAATCTTACTCGGAATACCAAAGACAAGGTTTAGACTTTCCAGATTCTCAAGAATGCTGCCAATGGATTCTAGCTTATACCACGAAGATTCTGATTAAGGAATCCAAGAGATACTCATTCACTCTAATGTAGAACGGAGGTGGTTGTCAGGCACGCGTTCATAGGTTGAGAATGGTGATGAGTGTCACGGATCATCAAATTCATCATATTGAAGTGCGAATGAATATGTTAGATAGAAACAAGCGTGTTCGAATGAAAAACAGAAATAATTGCATTAATTCATCAAGACACAGCAGAGCTCCTCACCCCCAACAATGGAGTTTAGAGACTCATGCTGTCAAAGAGTACAAAGTTCAGATCTAAAAATGTCATGAGGTACAAAATAAATCTCTAAAACTTGTTTAAATACTGAACTAGTAACCTAGGTTTACAGAAAATGAGTAAACTGAGATAGATAGTGCAGAAATCCACTTCTAGGGCCCACTTGGTGTGTGCTGGGGCTGAGACTTGAGCTTTTCACGTGCCTGGGCTGTTTCTGAAGTTAAATGTCAGGTTGTAACCTGTTTTGGGCGTTTAGCTCCAATTTGCAACCTGTTTCTGGCGTTTAACGCCAGAATGGAACATGGAACTGTCGTTAAACGCCAGTTTACGTCGTTTATCTTCGAGCAATGTATGAACTATTATATATTGCTGGAAAGCCCTAGATGTCTACTTTCCAACCCAAGTGAGAGCGCGCCAATTAAACTACTGTAGCTCCAAAAAATCCATTTTGAGTGTAGGGAGGTCAGAATCCAACAGCATCAGCAGTCCTCTTTCAGCCTGAATCAGATTTTTGCTTAGCTCCCTCAATTTCAGCCAGAAAATACATGAAATCACAAAAAAACACAAACTCATAGTAAAGTCTAGAAATATGAATTTTGCCTAAAAACTAATAAAAATATACTAAAAACTAACTAAAACATGCTGAAAACTACATGAAATTACCCTCAAAAAGCGTATAAAATATCCGCTCATCAGATGTCTACAGAGAAGTATATCATACAGAAAAGATACCTCCAGCTCGACCACTCAAAAGCAAAAAAGGAGGAGGAAACCGGGCAGAATATTGTGAATATCATCGAATCTATAGACATTCCACTAATGAATGTTTCGACCTATGGTCATGTCGAGGGAAGAGAGGAAATACCCAACATCCCCACAATTACTTTTACCAAAGAGGACGCATCTGGCATCATCTCAGGACACGACGATCCTATGGTCATCACTATCGTATTGGCAAACACAAATCTCCACCGCACACTCATAGACCAGGGAAGCTCCGCCGACATCTTGTTCAAAACTGCCTTCGACAAACTCGACTTGGAAGAAAAAGAACTCAGAGCATATCCGAACAGCCTGTTCGGATTGGGAGACACCCCAGTTCAACCACTTGGATACATCTCACTACACACGACCTTTGGAAAAGGAAACCAGTTAAGAACACTCAAGATAGACTACATCGTGGTCGACATAAGTTTAGCCTACAATGCCTTAATAGGTCGGACAACATTGAATCAGCTCGGCACAGTAGTCTCGACTCCACATCTATGCATGATATTCCCAACTACAGAAGAAATAGCCATAATAAAAGCAGACCAGAAAACGGCGCGCCATTGCTATAACAAAAGTTTAAACCTCAGAGGCAGAGAAGAAGAGTTCCACACAATCGAACTCGATGGAGTTCAGAGGCGGGAAGAACTCCGTCCACAACCCGAAGGTGAGGTAGAAAAAGTCCAGATTGGAGATATCCCGAACAAAACAACTAATATCGGTACAATCCTAAAAGAAGACATAAAAGAATCACTCGTACAGTTCTTACGAGATAACGTCGACCTCTTTGCATGGAAGGCTGCAGACATGCCAAGCATAGACCCCAAGTTATTGTGCCACAAGCTAGAAGTCTACCCAGGATCTCGGCCAGTACAACAGAAACATAGAAAGCTCAAACCAAAATGATCCCTAGCTGTGGATGAGCAGGTACAAGCGCTACTGAAGGGAAGATTCATAAGAGAAGTCAAGTACCCATTATGGCTAGCTAACGTTGTCTTGGTGAAGAAATCAAATGGGAAGTGGCAGATGTGCACTGACTACACTGATCTCAATAAAGCCTGCCCAAAAGATCCTTATCCACTCCCAAGTATCGACACTCTGGTGGATGCCTCCTCCAGATATAAATACCTCTCGTTTATGGACGCATACTCGGGATACAATCAAATCCTGATGTATCCACCCGACGAAGAAAAAACCTCATTCTTAACCCCAAACGCAAACTACTACAACATCGTCATGCCTTTTGGACTTAAAAATGCAAGAGCTACTTATCAGAGAATAAGGAATAAGGTCTTTACGGATCACATCAGAAAAATCATGGAAGTATATGTGGACGACATGTTAATAAAGACACAAAGTGAAAAGACGTTACTGTCCGACTTCACCCAAGTATTCGACACTATAAGAAGGCATGGCATGCGACTTAATCCTGCAAAATGCACTTTCGCAGTAGAAGCTGGCAAATTCTTAGGTTTTATGCTCACACAAAGAGGAATCGAGGTAAATCTGGATAAATGCCGGGCCATACTCGACATGAAGAGCCCGACTTGTGTCAAAGAAGTACAACAACTCAATGGAAGGTTGGCAGCCTTGTCCAGATTTCTAGCTAGATCAGCAATAAGATGTCTCCCCTTCTCAGCCACGGGAAGGAGAACCACTTATATTATACCTCGCAGTAAGAAGTCGGGCAGTAGCCTCAGCACTAGTCTGAGAAGACGACAGTGGGCAACAACATGTATACTTTATCAGCAAAGCATTACAAGGATCCGAGCTGAACTACCAAAAAATAAAAAAATTTGCCTATGCTCTCATACTAACATCTCGATGACTTCGTCCATATTTCCAAGCTCACATTATTAGGATTCGGACCAACCAACCCATAAAAGGGATTTTGCAGAAAACGGACTTAGCAGGCAAAATTTTGCAATGGGCAGTCGAGTTGTCCGAATTCGACCTTCAATATAAAGCTCGGACAGCCATCAAATCACAATATCTGGCTGACTTCATTGCAAAATTTACAGACACCCCAGAAATCCCTACAGAATGGAATCTCTATGTAGACGGTTCCTCAAATAAAACTGGAAGTGGCACGGGTGTGATAATTGAAAGCAACAAGGGAACCTAAATCGAACTTTCTCTCAAAGAACGGGTGTGATAACACCACTACTCAAAGAAGTCAAAAGTTCCTATATAGAAACATTGCCACAAGATTTGGGATTCCATACTCTATCATCACAGAAAATGGCACCCAATTCACAGATGCAGGCTTCAGAAAGTTGGTGGCTGATCTGAACATAAAACACCAATTCACTTCCGTAGAACATCCCCAGGCCAATGGACAAGCCGAAGCTGCCAACAAAGTCATATTAGCTGGGCTAAAATGGAGATTACAGGAGGCAAAGGGAGCTTGGGCCGACAAGCTCTCACAAGTCCTATGGGCATATCGAACAACGCCACATTCCACCACAAAGGAGTCACCTTTCAGACTAGCCTATGGAACGGAGGCAATGATCCCAGTGGCGGTCGAAGAAGGGTCGCCCAGAGTAATTCGCTATAATGAAGAAGCCAACTCCCAACTTCAAAGAGAAGAACTCGACCTACTTTCGAAAATTCGAGAAAGAGCTCAAATCAGGGAAGAGGCATTAAAACGTCGAATGGCTTCAAGATACAATCAAAAGGTAGTGCCACGAGGTTTTGTCGAGAACAACCTCATCCTAATCCGAAATGATATCGGAACAACTCGACATGGAGAAGGAAAGCTGGCAGCAAACTAGAAAGGACCTTACCGAGTCATAGAAGTACTTGGAAAGGGCTACTACAGACTGTCCGAATTTGAAGGGCGAGAGCTTCCTAGGTCATGGCACGCCTACAACCTAAGAAGGTACTATAGTTAAAGGTAATAAAGATCTTAGGATAAGGTGCACTCTTTTTCCTGAAAAGGTGCACTCATTAGTCTGAAACGCTAAAAAATTCATCGT
This sequence comes from Arachis duranensis, assembly GCF_000817695.3. Classification (NCBI taxonomy): domain Eukaryota; kingdom Viridiplantae; phylum Streptophyta; class Magnoliopsida; order Fabales; family Fabaceae; genus Arachis; species Arachis duranensis. The sequence continues at coordinate 50,260,875 of NC_029777.3, read as the reverse complement.
CTGATTATAAAGCTACAAGATTAGTAGAAAGTGAAGATCAAATTCACTGTCTAACCACAACAAATACCAAAGAAGATGAAAACCAAATTCATCAAAAGTTCGACCAAACAAGGATCAAACCTAATTTCGGCAAAATCGGCAAAGACGAAAAAGCGACAAAAACAGAATAATGCAAGAAGTTATCGAAAGTGATCCATAGAAAGGACCTGACGAGGTCTTAATAAAATGGGTTGCTAAAAATAACTTAAAAGACAGGCCGATATAAAGAAGTTGGACTAGTCAATAACCAAAGTTATAAAAAGTCAAATCCCTAGAAAGAGGTCTGACCAGCCCTAAAAAAGAAGATTACTAGAAATAACTTAGAAGGGACCGACGTGATGAAGTCGGCCTCCCACAAGCAAGTTATAAAGTAATCCCTAAAAAAGACATAACAAAGGTCCAAAAAAGAGGATTTCTAGAAATAACTTAGAAGAGACCGACGTGATGAAGTCGGCCTCCCACAAACAAGTTATAAAAAGTAATCACTAAAAGAAACCTGACAAAGGTCCAAAAAAGAGGATTACTAGAAATAACTTAGAAGGGACCGACGTGATGAAGTTGGCCTCCCATAAGCAAGTTATAAAGTAATCCCTAAAAGACACTTGACAAAGGTCCAAAAAAGAGGATTACTAGAAATAACTTAGAAGAGACCGACGTGATGAAGTCGGCCTCCCACAAACAAGTTATAAAAAGTAATCCCTAAAAGAGACCTGATAAAGGTCTAAAAAGGAGGATTACTAGAAATAACTTAGAAGGGACCGACGTGATGAAGTCGGCCTCCCACAAATAAGTTTTAAAAAGTAATCCCTAAAAGAGACCTAACAAAGGTCCAAAAAAGAGGATTACTAGAAATAACTTAGAAGGGACCGACGTGATGAAGTCGGCCTCCCACAAGCAAGTTATAAAGTAATCCCTAAAAGAGACTTGACAAAGCTCCAAAAAGAGGATTACTATAAATAACTTAGAAGAGACCGACGTGATGAAGTCGGCCTCCCACACACAAGTTATAAAAAGTAATCCCTAAAAGAGACCTGACAAAGGTCCAAAAAAGAGGGTTACTAGAAATAACTTAGAAGATACCGACGTGATGAAGTCGGCCCCCTGCAAACAAAGTTATAAAAGTAATCCCTAAGAAAGACCTAACAAAGGTCCAAACAAAACTGATTAATAAAAATAACTTTAGACCGAAGTGAGGAAGTCGACATATAACCTGAACCCAAACATCCACAACCTCAAAATCAAGTCACAAGTATGAAAATACAGATGCAATCATAAGAGGTCGGACAACAAGGCTCCGACATCCCCAAAAAACCTAAAAGGTACCAGCAGATGCAGACAAACATGTTATGAAAGGAAATGAAGTTATAATATTAACAAGGCTCAAAGAGGCCACCCGAAGTCGACCTCAAAGAAGCCTAAGAAAATACTTTGTTTTTCCAAACTAAAGTTACTAACAGCAAAGCAACTAAAGGTGTTCAGAGGACAAAATAACGAAACCACAAAATCAAAAAGAGTTTAAAGACCCACAGACCGGGCCATACACATCCAAGAAAATTCATAAAAACTACATATGGTTCAGAGATTCTCCAGTGGTAGCATCTCGGGGTGAAGAAGGTCGAGTCTGAAGGGGCACCACATCTACTGTTCCATCATCTCGGTTCAGAATTTGAACATCAGGATCAGACTCCGGTTGAGCGACTTCAGCCGAAGCAGAGGAGGGTAGAATATTAGAGGATTTTGTAGAAGAAACAACAGGAGGGCCGACATCATCATCATCATCATCAGGATCATTAGGAACAATCTTACCATCCCTAACAATGTTGTCCAAGCTATAAAGGGAAAGGTCAAGCTCCGGGGCAAGATCTCGAACTTGCTCCTTCAGATTCTCATAAGCAGCATTAACACTGCCTATAATGTGACCTTGGAGTTCGGTATAATCATCCCAAACAGATTCCAAGCTGTTCCTGAGATCCATCATCTCTCTATAGGTGGTAACATAGCTCTCCTTATGTTTTAACGCTGTGTCCTCAGCTAATCTCACAGAGGCCGCCAGACCAATAGCTCGAGTCTTCTCCCCCTCCAACTCCTTCTCTAGCTTGGTTACTTTCACCTCAAGCTCTTCTTTTAAACCCTTAATCCGATCAAACTCTGATTTGGCCTCTTCCATAAAGGCCTTCGTGGCATGGATAGGAAGATCTTGGGCAGTTCGATACAGAGCCGCCCCCATATGAGCCATCTTGATGTTACTCCGAGTAATGAAATCTGATGCCAGGGCATCTAGGCCAGTTTCACTGACCTTTTCTTTACTGATTTAGGGTAGTTTCATGCATTTTCTTAGTGAACAAGGCAAGTTTTGGATGAAATTACACTTACACCTTGATTCAAGCAACTTTTGTGAACTTTGCATAATTTCATGAGTATTTTTCTAGAATTGCATGATAAATTGATGATGCATAATCTCATGACTTTGGCTAGAGCTTTGATGCACTTTAATTGCTTGATTTCAGGGTAAAGGAAGCAAGGAAGAACCACGTTAGTATTCACGTTAACCTAGTAAACGTGAACACTAACGTGGAATGGTAAAGCTTGCAACGTTAATGAGAAAAGTGATCACCAATAACGCCTGCGAAGCCATCCATAGCCCACGTTACTTGCCACGTTAACTAAGTTAACGTGGTAGTTAACGTAGAAGCAAAAGGGAACTCCAACGTTAGTGGTAAAAGTTAACACCACTAACGTTGGAGAACATGGCAATGATCCACGTTAAGAGTCACGTTAACTTAGTTAACGTGAACTCTAACGTGGAAGAGGAAAACAAAAGCCAACATTAGTGACACTCACTTTTGTCACTAACGTTGGACCAACTAGCATTGCCTATGTTAAATTTTACGTTAAGACCATTAACGTGAAAGTTAACGTGGAGTTAAGATCAAGGAGCCAACGTTAGTGACACTCACTTTTGTCACTAACGTTGGGAGATGGCATCACTACTACGTTAAGAGCCACGTTAACTTAGTTAACTTTAGTTCTAACGTAGAGAATTTGGGCATTTGGAGCGTTAGTGACAAAGGTGAGTGTCACTAACGCTCTCGAAGGTGAATCACACCTACGTTAAGAGTCACGTTAGCTATACTAACGTGGACCCTAACGTAGGGATAAAGGGGCACTAAGCAACGTTAATGGGAAAAGTGATTCCCATTAACGTTCGCGAAGGGGTATAAGCCAACGTTATTGGAAAAAGTGAGTCCCAATAACGTTGGCCAAAATTTGAGAAAGCAACGTTAGTGCTCACGTTAAGACCACTAACATGGGATTTAACGTGGATATATGAAAGTGGAACGTTAGTGGAAAAAGTGAATGCCACTAACTTTCTCGAACCCATAATGGCACTCAACATTAAATCTTACTAAATACCCAAGCCTAATTCATATTTCTCTGCAAGTTGGGCCCACTAAAGATGAGAACTGCTTCAACTCAAGATCCAGAGCCCACATCCAAGACTTGAAGAACTCACTAGAAGATCAAGAGGAGTAGTATATATAGGAGTAATTTTGAACTATAGAGAAGCTTAGCACTTTTGGGAACTACTCTCTATAGATTTATTTTTCTGTACTTTTAGCATGGATTCTTCTATTCTGCAATTTTTCATTTCTAGAGCTATGAACAACTAAACCCCTTTCATTGGGTTAGGGAGCTGTGTTGTAATTTGATGGATCAATTATAGTTTTCATTCTTCTTCTTCTTTTTTTTCTCTTGATCTTATTAGAAAGCTTTCGATCTTAATTCAATTGGTTAGTTGTCTTGGATAAGAAACTCTCCATAATTGGATGTCCTTTGAGCCTTGGAAAAGGGATGAGGAGATCATGCTAGAAATGCTTTCTCATGTTGGACCAAATTGGGGTTTGGGCGGATATAGTGACATGTAATTAAATCAAGGAATTGGGCAATTGTTCAAGCTTAGAGAGATTAGATAGCCAAGGAATTGGGATCCAATCACTTAAGATTGCCAAGGAGATCAATGAATGCATTGATTGAGGAAGAGATGAGAATGAACTTGATCCGGAGAATGCAACATCTTTTGAACCCAATGATTACCCCATTTCTAATCTTACCCATTCTCTTTACTTTCTGCCATTTATTTTCATGCTCATTACCCCAAATCCCCATTTAAGATTCTGCACTTTAATTTCTGTTATTTACTTTTCAGCCATTTAAATTTTTGTATCTCAATCTAAATTCTGTTTAGCTCAACTAGAAAATTCTTCTAACTAAAGTTGCTTGACCAATCAATCCTTGTAGGATTCGACCTCACTCTATTGTGAGTTTTACTTGACGACAATTCGGTATACTTGCCGAAGGGAAATTTGTTGAGAGACAAGTTTTCATGCATCAAGTTTATGGCGCCATTGCCGGGGGATTGATTTTGAATCAACAATGATTAAGTTTGAAGATCACTAGATTGAGCATTTTTCTTTTTGTTTATTTGATTCAGTCAATTACTTTTAGTTTGTTTTAATTTCTTCCTCAACCCTTGCACCCTCTTTAATTTTCCATTTTTTCTTTCTTTATTGACTACAATTCTGCTCACTAACCCACTAACTGTTTGATAATTTGTATCACTCACACTAACAATTACTCTAACAAGAATAGTTTCTTCATTTTATCTCCTGTTGTGCAATCTGTCTGTTGTATGAAAGGGAGAAGAGAAGGAGTTTCAACATCCTTTGATTCAGAACCTGAAAGGACCCTTTGGAGACTAAGAAGGGAAGCAAGAGGGAAAAGAATTATTGGTGCTGAGGAAGAAGAGGAAGAGTATTTTGAACCCAACATGGAAGAGAATTTGGAGCACAACCATGAAGGAGAAGATCATAATCATGCCAGAGAAGGCCATGCAAACCGAGCTGGGCAAGAAAGGAGAGTTCTAGGATCCTATATTAATCCTAATCCGGGAAACTGTGGGAGCAGCATTCAGAAGCCCACCATACATGCCAACAATTTCGAACTAAAACCCCAGCTTATCACTCTTGTCCAGAACAATTATTTCTTTGGAGGAAGTGCTCAAGAGGATCCTAATCAACATTTAACCACCTTCCTGAGGATTTGTGACACTGTGAAGTCCAATTGAGTCCATCCAGATGTCTATAGGTTGCTCTTGTTCCTTTTTTCACTCAGGGACAATGCATCCAAATGAAGACCCGGGATGTTCAAATAGCAAAGCGACCGACCTCTTTAGGTCAAGCAGACCGACTTCTTTATGAAGAAGTCGGCCAAAGCGACAGGAAAAGCCCAAAGAAGGGGCCAACTCAAGGAACACAACCCAAACCCTAAAGGCAGCCCAAGCTTACAGAGAGAAGGGCGGTTCCCTTGAAGATAAGATGACCTCACTTGAAAAGATAAGATAAAGATAAGATAAGATAACTAACTTATCTTATCCACAGAAGGCCACATCTCACCATTATAAATACTCTGGAGCACCCACGTATAACTCATACTCTGATTCTACTCAATACCTGTTTAATACCCTTGCTAACTTAAGCATCGGAGTCCCTTGCAGGTACCCCCCACCCTTCGGTGACAAGGGATCAGCAGTGCAGTCAGACCAATAATTCGAACACGACAGCTCCGGCCGTCTTCCACCAGCCGGACATGTTAGCACCGACCAGTACAGAAGATCTCGTCCGAGATCGAACTCCAGTTTCAGGTAACCCTCGGAATATTGGCGTCATTGTCGGGGAACCTGGATGTCATCGCATCACCATGGCGGACGACCATAACAACGACCACGATTCAGATTTAGAAGATAGAACACCGTACAAGAACGCGGATGTTACACTCAAAGATACTCCGGAGCCCAACGGGGACAAAAATTCATCAAATCCAGGAGTGATAGAGGCGCTTTAAGATCGATTAAAGTAACTTGAGAAAGAAGCCCAACATCAACATGAAAAAAAAGAGGATCTGCATCGGGAGATAAGGTGACGCCGAGAATTAGAAGATAAACTTCTAAAACTCGAAGCTGATCTCAAAACTAAAGCTACTAAATCCAATCCAAAGGATAGCTCTCGCAAGGATCAAGATCCTTTCACCAGGGAAATTATGAAGACCAAAATCCCAAAAGACTTCAAACTTCTGGATATGACTCTGTATGACGGCACTTCAGACCCCAACCATCATCTCAGCAATTTTAGAAGTAGAATGTACCTCATTGACGCCTCGGACGCAGTTCGCTGCAAGGCCTTTCCAACAACTCTTACCAAGACAGCCATTAGATGGTTTGACAGCCTACCTTTGAAGTCCATTCCAAGCTTCGACGACTTGGCCAAAAAGTTCCTGGCCAGATTTTCCATACAAAAGATAAGGCTAAACACGCACCCAGCCTACTAGGAATCAAGCAAGGAGATCGGGAGAGTCATCGTAACTACATGGAAAGATTCAACAAAACATGCATGGACATACAAAGTCTACCAACACTGGGCCTCATAAATGGCCTACGAGAAGGGCCGTTTAGCCAATCTATATCAAAGAAGTACCCTGCATCCATGGACGAAGTACAAGAACGGGCGCAGAAATACATCAACATGGAGGAGAATTCTCGAGTTGGGGAAGTCTCAAGGTCCGGTTCTGCCTACCGAGATAAGGATAAAGAATCTAAGAAAAAGGAAGATCGCTCTGGGTAGAAAATCAAAAAATATCATAACTACATCCCTCTCAGGGTATCCTTGGTAGATGTTTACAAAGAAGTCTCCCATATAGAAAAAATACCCCCAGCTCGGCCACTCAAAGGCAAAAGAGGAGGAGGGAATCGGACCGAATACTGTGAGTATCATTAAGTTCGAGGACATTCCACCAACGAATGCTTTGACTTGAAAAACGTCATAGAAAAATTAGTAAGAGAAGGAAAACTGGATCGGTTTTTGGCCAACCAGGACGAAGAGTCAAGAAAAAGAAGAAGGGATGAAGATATCGGACGGTCTGAACGATCACCTCGCACACCAGAGAGACACGTCCACGTGATACACGGCGCATTTGCGGGAGGAGGAATCTCCAAGTCATCTCGCAAGCGACACCTCAAAGAAATATACCATGTCGAAGGAAAAAAGGAGGTACCAGACATCCCAGCAATCAAGTTTACCAAAGAAGACGCATCTGGAATTATCTCGGGACACGACGACCCCATGGTCATCACTATCATACTGGCAAATGCCAACCTCCACCATACATTAATTGACCAAGGAAGCTCTGCCGACATCTTATTCAAAACTGCCTTCGACAAGCTCGGCCTAGAAGAAAAAGAGCTAAGAGCATATCCGAACAGCCTGTTCGGACTTGGGGATACCCCAGTACAACCACTGGGATACGTATCGCTACATACAACCTTTGGAAAGGGAAACCAGTCCAGAACACTTAAGATAGACTACATCGTGGTTGACGTAAGCTCAGCCTACAATGCCTTAAAAGGTCAGACGATGTTAAATCAACTCGGCGCAATAGTTTCAACTCCACATCTATGTATGAAATTCCCAACTGCAGAAGGGATAGCTACAATAAAAGCAGATCAAAAGATGGCGCGTCGCTGTTATAACGAAAGTCTAAACCTCAGAGGTGAAGGAGGAGAGTTCCACACAATCGAACTTGGTAGAGTTTAGAGACGAGAAGAACTCCGTCCACAGCCCGAAGGTGAAGTAGAGAAAGTTTAGATCGGAGACACCTCGGATAAAACAACTAATATCGGCACGATCCTGAAAAGAGACGCAAAGGAATCACTCATACAGTTCCTACGAGATAATGTTGATCTCTTCGCATGGAAAGCTGCCGACATGCCAGGCATAGATCCCGAACTGATGAGCCACAAGTTGGCAGTCTATCTGGGATCCCGGTCGGTACAACAAAGACGAAGAAAACTCGGGCCGGAACGGTCTCAGGCTGTAGCAGAATAGGTGCAAGCACTACTAGAGGCAGGGTTCATAAGAGAAGTTAAGTACCCACTATGGCTAGCAAACGTCGTCTTGGTGAGAAAGTCAAATGGGAAGTGGCGAATGTGCACCGACTACACCGACCTCAACAAAGCCTGCCCAAAAGATCCCTATCCACTCCCAAGCATTGACGCTCTAGTAGATGCCTCATCTGGATATAAGTATCTCTTGTTTTTGGACGCATACTCGGGGTACAACCAGATCCCAATGTATCCACCGGATCAAGAAAAAACCTCATTTCTAACACCCAAAGCAAACTATTGTTACATCGTAATGCCTTTCGGCCTTAAGAACGCGGGAGCTACTTACCAGAGGCTAATGAATAAGGTCTTCTCAGATCACATCGGAAAAATCATGGAGGTCTACGTGGATGACATGTTGATAAAGACACAAAGTGAAGAAACATTACTGTCCGACTTGGTTCAAGTATTCGACACCATATGGAAGCATGGCATGCGACTTAACCTGGCTAAATGCACCTTCGCAGTGGAAGCCGGTAAGTTCTTGGGCTTTATGCTCACACAAAGAGGAATCGAGGCAAATCCAGATAAATGCCGGGCCATACTCAACATGAAGAGCCCAACATGCGTCAAAGAGGTACAACAACTCAATGGGAGACTGGCAGCCTTATCCAGATTCCTAGCAGGGTCAGCGATAAGATCCCTCCCTTTCTATGATACATTAAGGAAGGGAAAGAACTTTGAGTGGACAACGGAATGTGAACAAGCCTTCCAAGACATCAAAGAATTCTTGGGACAGCCACCTATCCTATCTCGACCACGAGAAGGGGAACCACTCATATTGTACCTCGCAGTAGGAAGTCGAGCAATAGCCTCAGCACTAATTAGAGAAGACGAGGGCGGGCAACAACCCGTCTATTTCATTAGTAAAGCACCGCAGGGGTCAGAGCTGAACTACCAAAAAATAGAGAAGTTTGCCTACGCTCTCATACTCACATCCCGATGACTTTGCCCGTACTTCCAAGCGCATACCATTAAGGTTCAGACCAACCAGCCTATAAAAAGGATATTACAGAAAACAGATCTAGCAGGAAGAATCCTACAATGGGCAATTGAGTTGTCCGAGTTTGACCTCCAATACGAAGCACAGACAGCCATCAAATCACAATACCTAGCCGACTTCATCGCAGAATTCACAGACGCCCCGAAGATCCCCATAGAGTGGAATATATAAGTGGACGGTTCCTCGAATAAAGCCGGAAGTGGTGTAGGTGTGATAATCGAAAGCAACCAAGGAACCCAACTCGAGCTTTTCCTCAAATTCGGATTCCCGGCCTCAAACAACCAAGCGGAATACGAAGCGTTATTAGCTGGCTTGAAGCTGGCTAGAGAAGTTGGAGCTCGGAAACTCAACATCTACAGCGACTCACAAGTCGTTACTTCACAAATAACAGGGAGCTACTAAGCCAAAGATCCTACTATGAAAAAATATTTGGATAAAACCAAAGAACAGCTCGGACAACTCGGGGAATATAGGATCTGCCACATACCCCACGAGCAAAATGCCCGAGCTGACGCACTCTCAAAACTAGCTAGCACCAAACCAGGGGGCAACAATAGAAGCCTCATCCAGGAAATACTACAAAACCCGTCAATATCGGAAGAAGAAAAAGTCCTAGCCATAACAGGTCAGGATCAAGGATGGATGACCCCCATAATTAACTACCTCAAAACAGAAGCGCTCCCTACAGATGAAAAGGAGGCAAAGAGGTTAAAAAGGGAGGCACAGTACTACACTATCATAAACAACACCCTATACAAAAGAGGGATCTCAGCACCATTGTTAAAATGCGTACCGACCTACAATACAAAGGAAGTCTTGGAAGAAGTACACAGCGGCATTTGTGGCAATCATCTCGGAGCGCAAGTGCTCACCAAAAAGGTACTCCGAGCGGGATTCTATTGGCCCATTCTACGGAAGGAAGCTACCGAATTTGTAAAGACATGTCCACCATGCCAGAAGCATGCCAACTTTCACATCGCCCTGCCGGAAAAGCTCATCAGCGTGACCTCACCAGGGACAATCTTACCATCCCTCACAACGTTGTCAAGACTAACGAGAGTCAAGTCGGCATCAGGAGCAACAATCTAGAACTGCTCCATCAGGTTCTCAGAGGCGGCAGTTACGCTGCCCACAAGGTGATCCTGAAGCTCGGCATAATTAACCCGAGCAGTTTCCAAATCATCCCGGAGATGCATTAACTCCCTATAAGCTGAAACATAGCTATCCTTGTGCTTCAGTGCCATGTCCTCAGCCAACTTCAAAGAAGCAGCCAAAGCAATAGAGCTGTCCTTCTCACCCTCCAGTTCCTTCTCTACCTTCGCCAACTTCACCTCCAACTCATCCTTCAGACTATTGATCGGATCAAATTCTGATTTGGTCTCCTCCTTGAAGGATTTTGTGGCATGAATCGGGATCCCCTGAACAGTTCGGAAAATAGCCGCACCCATATGTGCCATCTTCACACTACTTTTGGTAATAAAATCCAGATGTTGAAGAAGAGACACATCGTCCATGTAGAGCCCACCATAGGGGGCAATTTGCTGGTCAACAAACTCGATAGCATCAAAATCCGGGGCATCCAGGTTAAAGGGCTCGGATGTTTTTTGCTTTTTTAAGGGAGGAACACCAAAAGCAGCGGCAGAAGTCTGTGGAGGATCGACCTAACGAAACTGAGGAGTAGGAATTGCTTTCCTTGGCCCGGGAGAACTCGGCACAGGAGGCTTCACCGGGACCTGAGAAGATTCCTCTCCGGCCACCTTGGCCGAGATGTTCAGAGCAGTAGTTGCCTTCTTTGCCTTTTTAAAGGCCCTCATGGAGTCGTTGTTCTTTGACATCTCTACAAATACAGAATCGGCCATAGCAAAGAGTTACAATCACAATAAGAGGAAGAAAAAATTAAGAAACAAGTGTAGAAACAAGTCAAGAAAGTACCCAAAACAGTCCGAACCAAGGACGGGTCATTCAAAAACCTTTTTGTATCAAGATGGGGTGGTGTCCCCCATAGATCCTCAAGAACAACAACAAAGGCACGCTCAACGGCATCAAGCATCTCTCAGGTATAGCGGGACACTCTCACATCCCTCTGCCACTCTAGAGGGAAAGAAGGCTCATCATTTTCATCAAGAAAAAAGGGGCGGGCCCCCTTGACAGCATGAACCCTAAAGAAGTAATTCTTGAAGTCCTTAAAGGACTCATCATACATAGCAAAAACTTTATGGCCCTGGGCGGACCTGAAAGAAACTCAGGAAGCTTTCTTTTTTGAAGAACCGCCAGGCTTGGCGGAAACAAACAAATAAAGGAAAAGAGTCTGAGAGGGTATACATTTAATTCTCGGTAGAGAAGATGAAAAATTTTAATAAAACCCCAGGAATTTGGGTGAAGCTGGGATGGGGCAATATTACACGACTACAACAGGTCGGTCTCGAAAGCAGTGAAAGGAAAAGTAACGTTCAACTGACTGAAGAAGTATTCATATGCATAAAAGAAGGGACGCTCCCTCTCAACGGAAGTCAGAAAACAAACTCTCTCATCAGAATCAGGAGCAACAAGCTCATAATCCTCCTCACGGGCATTGTTACCACAAATCCTATGGTGCTTCCTCAGCTCTGTGCAAAATTCAGCATCCACAACAGAAACACACAACAAAACAAGGGAGTCTAGCCAATCAGACATTCCCTCGGGAACTCGGGAAGACGTCTCTACAATGTTATTTCGAGAAGACATGAGGCCAACTAATCCTACAAGTAAGAAAAGAAAATAGGGGTTACTAACAACATCTCGGATAAAGGGAGAAAACAACTCGGTCAATATGATACAGGCGAAGAAACAAGAAAAGGAAAACCCCAAGACTCAAACCAAAAGTCCTGGGGCATCCTTTGGAGGTAGTAAACAAAGCAAGGTTTCCAAGAAAAATCTACAGCTTGCACCCCAGCATTTCTCAGAAAGAATTCAAAGCAGCAAACATTTTTTCATCAAAGAAAAACACAAAAAGTCATTACAGTCTACCAAGAAAAAAGCATTCCCAAACATCAAAACACGCCAAGCAGAGACCATTAAAGATGCAACCTTTTCAAGAGCAGACAAAAGCAACCTTCAAATAAAATGAGGAACAGACGCGGAAAGTGGCATCAGAACAGAAACAACAAAGAACATGCAAAGCCCTAAAAGCATCGAGCAAAAGCAAAAAAGGATCATGCAGAAGATGGAGAAACTCCCAGAAAGCACACTTTCAACAAATCTAGGGCACAATGGAAACAGAAAGATCTAAACTTTCTCAAAAAGGGAGGATCAAAATCAAAACCTCATCACAAAACCAAAATCAAAGAGAAAGCACGAAATGGGGCTAACCTGGAGACGAAAGAAGCTTCGAAAAAAGTGCAGAAATGAAAGTTGCCCAGAAAATCGCTAAGCGACGCCACAAACGCCAGGAAACAGAAGCACAAGCGAAAGACAGAGAGCGAAGAGAGAAGAGAAAAAGTTTCGAAGAGGTTATAAAGAAAACAAAAGGAGAGAAAGCCGTTTCTGGGTTTTCAAAATCAAAAATAAAGAGCCAAGGGGAAATGGGGCAATTAATGCTAAAATTAATGAAGGCATTAAACCCTCGCAGGTTACCAAAAGCGCCGATATAAAAGCACGCGTTTTTAGAGAAAACATTCTACATTCAAAAGCTACTACCAAGGAATCGACAAAATGCTTGAGTTCGGCTTCGTCAAAAAAGGACCGAAGTCAAGAACTTGACCTCAAGAAAGACCGAGCTCAAGCAAGGGCACTGTTCATACCCTGGGTCGAGTTGTCCGACCCGGGATGTTCAAATAGCAAAGCGACCGACCTCTTTTGGTCAAGCATACCGACTTATTTAAGAAGAAGTCGGCCAAAGCGACAGGAAAAGCACAAAGAAGGGCCCAACTCAAGGAACACGACCCAAACCCTAAAGGTAGCCCAAGCTTACAGAGAGAAGGGCGGTTCCTTGAAGATAAGATGACCTCACTTGAAAAGATAAGATAAAGATAAGATGAGATAACTAACTTATCTTATCCACAGAAGGCCACATCTCACCATTATAAATACTCTAGAGCACCCAGGTATAACTCATTCTCTGATTCTACTCAATACCTGTTTAATACCCTTGCTAACTTAAACAGAGTCCCTTGCAGGTACCCACCACCCTTCGGTGACAAGGGATCAGTAGTGCAGTCAGACCAACAATTCAGACACGACAACTCTGGCCGTCTTCCACCAGCCGGACACGTTAGCACCGACCAGTACAGAAGATCTCGTCTGAGATCGAACTCCAGTTTCAGGTAACCCTCGGAACACTTCCCAAAGGAGAGCTTAACAAATTTGGAAGAAGTGGTGAACAAGTTTTTGGCAAGATTTTACCCTCCTCAAAGGATCAATAGGCTGAGAAGTGAAGTGCAAACTTTCAGGCAACAAGATGGTGAGACACTTTATAAAGCATGGGAAAGGTTCAAAGATCTAACAAGAAGATGCCCACCAGAGATGTTCAATGAGTGGGTCTAACTTCACATCTTCTATGAAGGACTTTCATATAAGTCAAAGAAGGTTGTGGATCATTCATCAGGAGGCTCTCTAAACAAGAAGAAAACCATTGAAGAAGCCATAGATGTCATTGAAACAGTTGCTGAAAATGACTACTTCTATGCCTCCGAAAGAGGTAACACCAGAGGAGTAATGGAGCTGAACCACATGGATGCATTGTTAGCTCAAAACAAGATGATCACCAAGCAGCTAGCAGATCTTACCAAGAAGGTGGAGGAGAATCAAGTTGCAGCAACCATCACTTCATCACCAGCTCAAGAAGGAGTAAACATAGGAGAAGAAGGTGACTGGGAGCAAGCCAACTATGTTGGAAACTCACCTAGACAAGTCCATGATCCATACTCCAAAACTTACTACTCTGGATGGAGAAATCACCCCAACTTTGGACGGGGGACCCAACAAGATCAAGAGCAAGATCAGAAATGCCACAACCTCAACTCCAACAACAATGCAACTCATCAAAACACCTCACAAAGATATTACCAACATCCATCTAACCAATCTTCTCAACCACCTAATCTCAACCCACCATCAATAACCGAGGATAGGCTCTCAAAGATTGAGGCTCTACTTGAAAATCTATGCAAGGAAATTCAAGATAGTAAGGCTTTCCGGGAAGAAGTGCAATCCAACATGCAGAATCAAGATGCTGCCATCAAGAAACTAGAAACACAGATTGAATTCTTATTCAAGCAAGTCCCTAGACACAACAATTGTAGCAAAATCAACTCAATACCAAAGGAGGAATGTCAAGCTATCACCCTCAGAAATGGGAAGGAATTGAAGGAGACCCACAAGAAACCACCAGAGAAGAAGTTAGATAAAGAAAACAAAGGACATGAGGAAGCTCAACCCTCAAATCCTATGCCACATCAAGAAGAAGAAGCACTCAAACCATGTTTTTCAAAGGCTCCATACCCCCAGCAGCTGCAATTAAAGAAGAGGGGAGAGGACAACCAATTCTCAAGATTTTTGGAAATCTTCAAGAAACTACAAATAAACATACCCTTTGCTGAAGCAATAGAGCAAATGCCACTCTATGCCAAGTTCTTGAAGGAATTGATGACCAGAAAGAGAAGCTGGAAGAATAATGAGACCGTGGTGCTCACGGAAGAATGCAGTGCCATTATTCAACACAAATTGCCCCAGAAATTGAAAGATCTTGGGAGTTTCCAAATCCCTTGTATCATTGGGGAAATCACTGTGGAAAAGGCTTTATATGATCTAGGAGCCAGCATAAATCTAATGTCTCTAGCAATGATGGAAAAAATGAAGATTGAGGAAGCCAAACCAACAAGAATGACCCTGTAACTAGTAGATAGATCATTCAAATTTCTCCATGGGATAGTAGAAGATTTGTTGGTAAAAGTGGGAGACTTCATCTTTCCAGCAGATTTTGTGGTATTAGACATGGAGGTAGGAGCTAAGACTTCCATCATCCTGGGAAGGCCATTTTTATCCACTGTCGGAGCCATTATTGATGTCCAAAAGGGTGAACTTGTCCTTAGATTACGTGAGGAGAAAATGACATTTAATGTGTTTAAGGCCATGAGTTACCCACACAACTCAATGGGAGAATGTATGAGGTTGGACTCCGTAGAAGCCTTGGTACAAGAAACTCTTGAAGAAGAACTTGAAACATCAACAGAAGAAGAATTAGCAGCAAGCGAAAAAGCTGCAGCCGCTGAAATGCATGTTCAATGCATGCTAGAAGAAAAGGAAGAAAGGAAAGAAGTGCCCAAACTGGAGCTTAAAGCACTGCCAACCACTCTCAAGTATGCATACTTGGGAGAAAATAAAAGTTGTCCAGTGATCATAAATTCAGCCCTCAGCCAAGAACAAGAGGAAGAGTTGCTTCAAGTCTTACAAAAGCATAAGGATGCCATTGGATGGACACTTGCTGACTTGAAAGGAATCAGTTCAGCCATATACATGCATAAGATACTCCTGGAAGAAGGTGCCAAACCTTCCATTCAGCCCCAAAGAAGGTTAAATCCAGCAATGAAGGAAGTGGTACAGAAAGAAGTTATGAAGTTGTGGCAGGGAGGAGTAATCGATCCAATTTTAGATAGCCAATGGGTCAGTCCAGTTCAAGTAGTTCCCAAGAAAGGAGGAATCACTATGGTGCCCAACGAAAGGAATGAGCTAATCCCTATAAGAACTATCACAGGCTGGAGAATGTGTATTGACTACAGGAAGCTCAACGAAGCCACAAGAAAATATCATTTTCCACTTCCCTTTATGGATCAAATACTGGAAAGACTTGCAGGACATGCATATTATTATTTTCTAGATGGTTATTCAGGATATAACCAAATAGTGGTTGATAGAAGAGACCAAGAGAAAACATCATTCACCTGCCCATATGGAGTGTTCGCCTACAGGCGCATGCCATTTGGGCTATGTAATGCGCCTACAACTTTTCAACGCTGCATGCTCTCCATTTTTTCAGATATGATAGAGAAGTTCATTGAAGTTTTCATGGATGACTTCTTAGTCTTTGGGGATTCCTTTCCTAATTGCCTAAACCATCTTGCCTTGGTATTGAAAAGATGTCAAGAAACCAATTTAGTTTTGAACTGGAAAAAATGTCATTTCATGGTGATAGAAGGAATAGTTCTTGGTCATAAGGTTTCTAATCAAGGCATTGAGGTAGACAGAGCTAAGGTGGAGCTAATTGAAAAGTTACCTCCACCAAGTGATGTCAAGGTGATTAGGAGCTTTCTGGGACATGCTGGCTTCTACAGAAGGTTTATTAAAGATTTTTCAAAGATAGCCAAGCCCTTAAGCAATCTCCTAATGTCTAATACACCATTCATTTTTGATGAGAAATGCATGCTAGCATTTGAAAACTTGAAAAAGAGGCTATCCTCAGCTCCTATCATCACCCCACCTGATTGGAATTTACCATTCGAACTGATGTGTGATGCATCTGATTTCACAGTTGGGGCAGTGTTAGGACAGAAAAGAAAATTTGGTGCATGTCATATACTATGCCAGCAAGGTCCTTAATGATACTCAAAGGAATTATACCACTACCGAAAAAGAGTTGTTTGCAATAGTGTTTGCATTTGACAAATTTAGATCATATCTTATTGGTTCTAAAATTATTGTTTTCACTAATCACACAGCACTCAAATATCTATTTGCCAAACAAGAGTCAAAACCAAGACTAATCAGATGGATCTTATTGTTATAGGAGTTCAACATTGAAATTAGAGACAAAAAGGGTGTAGAGAACAAGGTGGCAGACCATCTATCCAGAATCCCTTGTGAGAAGGATGATGCCCATGATACAAGTGTAAATGAATTCTTCCCAGATGAGCAGCTAATGATGATTCATAAAGCACCCTGGTTTGCGGATATTGCAAATTTTAAAGCAGCTGGCGACTTACCCCCTGGAATCAACAAATATCAAAGAAGGAAACTCATCAATGATTCCAAGTATTTCATTTGGAAATACTCAGATGGAATCCTTAGGAGGTGCATCTCAGAAGAAGAAGGACGAAGGGTTCTGTGGAGTTGCCATAGTGCTAGTTATGGAGGTCACTTTGGAGGAGAAAGAACTGCCACAAAGGTGCTGCAATGTGGGTTCTTCTGGCCCACTATCTTCAAAGATGCTAAGGAATTGGTGAGAAGCTACAACGAATGCCAAAGGGCTGGCAACCTGCCCAAGAGAAATGAGATGCCACAGCAATACATTCTAGAACTTAAACTGTTTGATGTATGGGGAATCAATTTCATGGGACCATTCCTGCCCTCATATTCAAACAAGTTTATCTTGGTAGCAGTAGACTATGTATCTAAGTGGGTGGAGGCAGTGGCGACCCCAACTAATGACAACAAGGTAGTCATAAACTTTCTTTGAAGGAATATCTTCACCAGGTTTGGAGTCCTACGAGCCCTCATCTGTGATGGAGGGAGCCATTTCTGCAATAGACCATTGGAAGCCCTACTCCTGCGATATGGGGTGAAGCATAAGGTTGTCACACGTTATCATCCCTAAACAAGTGGGCAAACAGAGATATCTAATCGAGAGTTGAAAAGGATTTTGGAAAAGACTATGGGGATATCAAGAAAGGACTGGGCGAAGAAGCTAGATGATGCTCTTTGGGCATACAGGACAGCCTTCAAAACACCAATTGGGATGTCCCCATATCAACTGGTGTATGGTAAGACTTGTCACTTAAAACATTGAACCTAGATAGCACTGCTGCTGGTGAAAAAAGGGTTTTACAGCTTCAAGAATTGGAAGAATTTAGATCTCAAGCCTATGAAAATACCAAGATCTATAAGGAAAATACAAAAAGGAGACATGACCTCAATTTGGTACCCAGAAGTTTTGAAGAAGGGCAACATGTGCTTCTCTACAACTCTAGACTGAAACTCTTTCCTGGGAAACTCAAATCAAGATGGTCTGGACCCTTTCTAATCACAAAAGTCTCACCTTATGGACATATAGAAATAATGGAAGAAGGCTCAAAGAGAAGGTTCACTGTGAATGGACAAAGACTCAAACACTACTTGGGCAGCATGGGGGAGACCCCCAAACAGAAGTACAACATCAACTAAGGAATGAATCGTCGAGCTAGCAACGTTAAAAAAGCGCTTTGTTGGGAGGCAACCCAACCTGAGGTAATTCTCTTTTCATAAGTCTTTCAATAAAAATTTCAAGTTAGATTCTCTATAGTGTGAGGAGCTAAGTTTGGTGTTACACACTAAAAATAATTCAAGGGTGAATATAGGGCTCTAAGTTTGGTGTTCCACCAAAACTCCAGCTGAAGAGTGCATTGCAACCCTTAGTGACAAAGCATTCCTCTAGCAATTAGAGAACTTACTTGACAGAGGCTTAACCTCTAAGATATAGATTATCTTTTTTAGCTCATATGTTTCTTAATAAAAAGCACACGAGGTTCTTACATGCATCCAATTTGTCAAGTAACCAAAGAACTAAGTTTTGTGTTCATACACCAAGTTAAGTTCTGAAACTCACAAGCACACATGCATGCTAACCCTCTTCCAAGTGCTTGGAAAATAAGCAACTTTCAATAGTGTTGCAGGAATTCAATCAATCTCAAGGAATGAGCATACCCCATCATCCAAGGAAACAGACAGGGATGCAATTATTAGGACGAGAATACCAAGGAAGATATCATGAGGTTGTTTCAACCCATCTCGAACTGCAAAACTCCAAGTGAAAAATGATTGAATAGAACCTGCATCTTTTACTTGTTCCTCTTTATTCACAATTTAAATGTGCTAGCTAAGTGTCTTGAGTGTTCACTTTCATCTTTCTTACTTGTATGCTTGTCTCTTTAAGTTAATCAAAAAGAAAATGTTATGAAAAGAACAAGAGTGGAGTATTTTGTGAAGTGCATTCTGAATGTTTGTGGTAGGTTGATTAGTAAGCTAAGTTGGTCCACCAAGAAAGGAAAGAAAGCAACTATCCATCCAAAGTCCTATTTTTAAGCAAAAATCATATTTCTGGGCTTTACTATGAGTTTGTGTATTTTTCTGTGATTTCAGGTATTTTCTGGCTGAAATTGTGGGAGCTGAGCAAAAATCTGATTTAGGCTGAAAAAGGACTACTGATGCTGTTGGATTCTGACCTCTCTTCACTCGGAATGGAATTTTTGGAGCTACAAGAGTCCAATTGGCGCGCTCTTAATTGGGTTGGAAAGTAGACATCCAGGGCTTTCCAGAAATATATAATAGTTCATACTTTGCGTGAAGATAAATGACGTAAACTGGTGTTCAACACCAGTTCCAAGTTGCAGTCTAGCGTTCAGCGCCAGAAACAGGTTACAAGTTGGAGTTCAACGCCAGAAACAGGTTACAACCTGGCGTTCAACTCCAGAAACAGCCCAGGCACGTGAGAAGCTTAAGTCTCAGCCCCAACACACACCAAGTGGGCCCCAGAAGTGGATTTCTGCACCAATTATCTTAGTTTACTCATTTTTTGTAAACCTAGGTTACTAGTTTAGTATTTAAACAACTTTTAGAGACTTATTTTGTAACTGATGACATTTTTAGATCTGAATTTTATACTCTTTGATGGCATGAATCTCTAAACTCCATTGTTGGCGGTGAGGAGCTCTGCAGCGTCTCGATGAATTAATGCAATTATTTATGTTTTTCCATTCAAACATGTGTGTTCCTATCTAAGATGTTCATTCACGCTTAACTATGGAGAAGGTGGTGATCCGTGACACTCATTACCTTCCTCAATCCATGAATGTGTGTCTGACAATGATGAGCGGATAATTTGTACGCTTTTTGGCATTGTTTTTAGTGTGTTTTCAGTATGATCTAGTTAGTTTTTAGTATATTTTTATTAGTTTTTAGTTAAAATTCACTTTTCTAGACTTTACTATGAGTTTGTGTGTTTTTCTGTGATTTCAGGTATTTTCTGGCTGAAATTGAGGGACCTGAGCAAAAATCTGTTTCAGAGACCAAAAAGGACTGCAGATGCTGTTGGATTCTGACCTCCCTGCACTCGAAGTGGATTTTCTGGAGCTACAGAAGCCCAATTGGCGCGCTCTCAACGGCGTTGGAAAGTAGACATTCTGGGCTTTCCAGCAATATATGATAGTCCATACTTTGCCCAAGATTTAATGGCCCAAACCGGCGTTCAAAGTCACCCTCAGAAATCCCAGCGTTAAACGCCGGAACTGGCACCAAAATGGGAGTTAAACGCCCAAACTGGCACTAAAGCTGGCGTTTAACTCCAAGAAGAGTCTCTACACGAAAATGCTTCAATGCTCAGCCCAACCACACACCAAGTGGGTCCAGAAGTGGATTTTTATGTCATTTACCCATCTCTGTACACCTTAGGCTACTAGTTCTCTATAAGTAGGACCTTTTACTATTGTATTTTCATCTTTGGACATCTAGTTCTTAGATCATATCTAGGTAGTTATCCTTGTTCTGATGCTATCTTAGATCATTGGGAGGCTGGCCATTCGGCCATGCCTAGACCTTGTTCTTATGTAATTTCAACGGTGGAGCTTCTACACACCATAGATTAAGGTGTGGAGCTCTGCTGTACC
>NC_029777.3:50237447-50239095 GCF_000817695.3 Arachis duranensis | reverse complement strand
TTTGTGTCTTCTCAAGTCAATAATACAGAGAATTGAAGATTCAGAACATACAGCAGAGGAATTACACAGAAAAAGCTGGGCGTTCAAAACGCCCAGTGAAGAAGGACAGACTGGCGTTTAAACGCCAGCCAGGGTACCTGGTTGGGCGTTTAACGCCCAAAAGGGTATAGTTTTGGGCGTTAAACGCTAGAATGTGCACCATTCTGGGCGTTTAACGCCAGGATGGCACAAGGGGGAAGATTCTGTTTTTCAATGCAACTTTTTTTTCATGTTTTCAAAGTTTTTCAAAATCAAATCTTTTTCAAATCATATCTTTTCAATCATATGTTTTCAAAATTGATTTCTTTCTATTTTCAAAGATACTTGCTATCAATTAATGATTTGATTCAACATTTCAAGTATGTTGCCTTTTCTATTGAGAAAGGTTTAATGCTTGAATCATATCTTTTCTTGTTAGCCAAGTTTTTAATTTTCAAAATCAAATATTTTTAAAATGTTTTTCAAATCATATCTTCTCAATCACATCTTTTTAAAACTAATCATATCTTCTTAACCACATCTTTTTCAAAATAGTTTTCAATCAAATCTTTTTGATTTCTAATTTCAAAATCTTTTTCAAAAATCACTTGAATTCTTTTCCACTTTCATTTCCGAAAATCAATTAGTGTTTTTCAAAAATGTTTTCAAACTCTTTTACTTGATTTTCGAAAATTACCTCCCTTCTTCGCACATCCTTCTATTTATGGACTAACACTATTCCTCAATGCAAAATTTGAACTCCATCTTCTTTGATAAGTTCGAATTTTCTACTTCTGTCTTCTATTTTTCTTCTCCTCTGACACCTCAAGGAATCTCTATACTGTGACATAGAGGATTCCATATTTCCTTGTTCTCTTCTCTTTCTTATGAGCAGGAGCAGAGACAAAAGCATTCTTGTTGAGGCTGACCCTGAACCTGAAAGGACCTTAAAGCGAAAGCTAAGAGAAGCCAAAGCACAATTCTCTGTAGAGGACCTAACCGAATTCTTCAAAGAAGAAGAACACATGGCAGCCGAAAACAACAACAATGCCAACAATGCAAGGAAGGTGCTGGGTGACTTTACTGCACCTACTCCCGACTTTTATGGGAGAAGCATCTCTATCCCTGCCATTGGAGCAAACAACTTTGAGCTTAAGCCTCAATTAGTTTCTCTAATGCAACAGAATTGCAAGTTCCATGGACTTCCATTGGAAGATCCTCATCAGTTTTTAGCTGAGTTCTTGCAAATCTGTGACACTGTTAAGACTAATGGGGTTGACCCTGAGGTCTACAGACTTTTGCTATAAGAGACAGAGCTAGGACATGGTTGGACTCTCAACCTAAAGAAAGCCTGGACTCTTGGGAAAAGCTAGTCAATGCCTTCTTGGCAAAGTTCTTTCCACCTCAAAAATTGAGTAAGCTTAGAGTGGAAGTCCAAACCTTCAGACAGAAGGAAGAAGAATCCCTCTATGAAGCTTGGGAAAAATACAAACAATTAATCAGAAAGTGTACCTCTGATATGCTTTCTGAATGGAGCATCATAGGTATCTTCTATAATGGTCTGTCTGAGCTGTCCAAGATATCATTAGACAACTCTGCTGGAGGATCTCTTCATCTGAAGAAGACGCCT
>NC_029777.3:50233881-50237195 GCF_000817695.3 Arachis duranensis | reverse complement strand
GCAAGCCTTTTCCATCATCTTCTCAGCAACAGACAGAGAATTCTAAGCAGAGCCATTCTGACTTGGCAACCATGGTCTCTGATCTAATCAAAATCACTTAAAGTTTCATGACTGAAACAAGGTCCTCCATCAGAAACTTGGAAGGACAAGTGGGTTAGCTGAGCAAGAAAATTACTGAACTCCCTCCTAGTACTCTCCTAAGCAATACAGAAGAAAATCCAAAAGGAGAGTGCAAAGCCATCAACATGGCCGAATTTGGAGAGGAAGAAGAGGCAGTGAACGCCACTGAGGAGGACCTCAATGGACGTCCACTGGCCTCCAATGAGTTCCCTAATGAGGAACCGTGGGAATCTGAGGCTCAAAATGAGACCATAGAGATTCCATTGGACTTACTTCTGCCATTCATGAGCTCTGATGAGTATTCTTCCTCTGAAGCGGATGAGTATGTCACTGAAGAGCAAGTTGCTAAATACCTTGGAGCAATCATGAAGCTAAATGACAAGTTATTTGGAAATGAGACTTGGGAAGATGAATCCCCTTTGCTCACCAAAAAACCGAATGACTTGTCTAGGCAGAAACTGCCTCAAAAGAGACAGGATCCTGGGAAGTTTTCAATTCCTTGTACCATAGGCACCATGACCTTCAAGAAGGCCTTGTGTGACTTAGGGTCAAGTGTAAACCTCATGCCTCTCTCTGTAATGGAGAAGTTAGAGATCTCTGAGGTGCAAGCCGCAAAAATCTCACTAGAGATGGCAGACAATTCAAGAAAACAAGCCTATGGACTGGTAAAGGATGTTCTGGTTAAAGTTGAAGACCATTACATCCCTACTGATTTCATAGTCCTAGAGACTGGGAAGTGCATGGATGAATCCATCATCCTTGGCAGACCCTTCCTAGCCACAGCAAAGGCTGTGATTGATGTTGATAGAGGAGAATTGATCATTCAAGTGAATGAAGAATCCCTTGTGTTTAAGGCTCAAGGATATCCCTCTGTCACCATGGAGAGGAAGCATGAAGAGCTTCTCTCAAAACAGAGCTAAACAGAGCCCCCACAGTCAAACTCTAAGTTTGGTGTTGGGAGGCCACAACCAAACTCTAAGTTTGGTGTTGAACCCCCACATTCAAACTCTAAGTTTGGTGTTGGGAGGTTCCAACATGGCTCTGAGCATTTCTGAGGCTCCATGAGAGTTATCTGTCAAGCTACTGACATTAAAGAAGCGCTTGTTGGGAGGCAACCCAATATTATATTTTGACTATTTTCCTTTGTTATTTTATGTCTTTTGTAGGTTGATGATCATGAGAAGTCACAAAATCAATGAAAAAAGCAAAAACAGAATGAAAAATAGAAGGAAAAACAGCACACCCTGGAGGAAGAACCCACTGGCGTTTAAACGCCAGTGAGGCTAGCTATTGGGCGTTTAATGCCCAGTCTGGCACCATTCTGGGCGTTTAACGCCAGAAAGGGGCACTAGACTGGCGTTAAACGCCAGAAAAGGGCAAGAAGCTGGCGTTAAACGCCAGAAATGGGCACCAGCCCGGCGTTTAACGCCAGAATTGGCACAAAATGAGATTTTGTTTGCCATTTGGTGCAGGGATGACTTTTCCTTGACACCTCAGGATCTGTGGACCCCACAGGATCCCCACCTACCCCACCACCCTCTCTCTTCTTCACCAATCACCTCAACACCTCTTCCCCAAAAACCCTTCACCTATCAAATCCCATCTTTCTCTTCACCACTCACATACATCCTTCATAAAACCCCACCTACCTCACCATTCAAATTCAAACCACTTTCCCACCCAAACCCACCCATCCATGACCGAACCCACCCTTCCCCCACTCCTATATAAACCCTCCTTCACTCCTTCATTTTCACACAACCTAAACACCACTTCTTCCCCTTCTTGGCCGAAAACAAAAGCCATTCCCATCTCCTTTATTTCTTCTTCTTCTACTCTCTTCTTTCTTAATTTGCTCGAGGACGAGCAAACCTTTTAAGTTTGGTGTGGTAAAAGCATTGCTTTTTGTTTTTCCATAACCATTTATGGCATCCAAGGCCAGAGAAACCTCTAGAAAGAGGAAAGGGAAGGCAAAAGCTTCCACCTCCGAGTCATGGGAGATGGAGAGATTCATCTCAAGGGTGCATCAACTTACCAACCCCATTCAACAAGTCGGAATCTTGATGGTTCAAGAGTTCTATGCCAATGCATGGATCACCAAGAACCATGATCAAAGTGTGAACCCAGATCCAAAGAATTATCTTACTATGGTTTGGGGGAAATACTTGGATTTTAGTCCGGAAAGTGTAAGGTTGGCATTCAATTTGCCCATGATGCAAGGAGATGAACATCATTACACTAGAAGGGTCAACTTTGATCAAAGGTTGGACCAAGTCCTCACAGTCATATGTGAAGAGGGCGCCCAATGGAAGAGAGATTCAAGAGGGAAGCCGGTTCAATTGAGAAGGCATGACCTCAAGCCCGTAGCTAGAGGATGGTTGGAGTTTATTCAACGCTCAATCATTCTCACTAGCAACTGGTCCGAAGTTACCATAGACCGGGCTATCATGATTCATAGCATCATGATTGGAGAAGGAATAGAAGTTCATGAGGTTATAGTTCATGAAGTCCTCTACCTTGGCAAGGTTAGCCTTCCCTCATCTCATTTGTCACCTCTGTTATTCAGTTGGAGTTGACATAGAGGGAGACACCCCTATTGATGAGGACAAGCCCATCACTAAGAAGAGGATGGAGCACACAAGAGACCCCACTCATAATGAGATCTCTGAGATGCCTCAAGGGATGCACTTTCCTCCACAAAATTATTGGGAGCAACTAAACACCTCCCTAGGAGAATTAAGTTCCAACATGGGACAACTAAGGGTGGAGCATCAAGAACACTCCATCATCCTCCATGAAATTAGAGAAGATCAAAGAATCATGAGAGAGGAGCAACAAAGAGAAGGAAGAGACATTGAGGAGCTCAAGCACTCCATAGGATCTTCAAGAGGAAGAAAGAGCCGCCATCACTAAGGTGGACCCGTTCTTTAATCTCCTTGTTCTTTATTTTCTGTTTTTCGAATTTTAGTGCTTATGTTTATCTATGTTTGTGTCTTGTGATCATTAGTGTCTTAGTGTCTATACCTTAAAGTTATGAATGTCCTATGAATCCATCACCTTTCTTGAATAAAAAATGTTCTTAATTGAAAAAGAAAAGAATTGCATGAATTTTGAATTTTATAACAGTTTAATTATTTTGATGTGGTAGCAATACTTTTGTTTTCTGAATGTATGCTTAAACAGTGCATATGTCT
>NC_029777.3:50231768-50232545 GCF_000817695.3 Arachis duranensis | reverse complement strand
TATTGGATTCTTTAACCGGAATCTTCGTGGTATAGGCTAGAACTGATGGCGGCATTCAAGAGAATCCGGAAGGTCTAACCTTGTCTGTGGTATTCTGAGTAGGATTCAATGATTGAATGACTGTGACATGCTTCAAACTCCTGAGGGCGGGGCGTTAGTGACAGACGCAAAAGAATCACTGGATTTTATTCCGGCCTGACCGAGAACCGACAGATGGATAGCCGTGCCGTGATAGGGTGCGTTGAACATTTCCACTGAGAGGATGGGAGGTAGCCACTGACAAGGATGGGAGGTAGCCACTGACAACGGTGAAACCCTTGCTTAAGCTTGCCATGGAAAGGAGTAAGAAGGATTGGATGAAGACAGTAGGAAAGCAGAGAGACGGAAGGGACAGCATCTTCATACGCTTATCTAAAATTCCTACCAATGAATTACATAAGTATCTCTATCTTTATCTTTATAGATTTTATTCGTATATCACCATACCCATTTGAGTTTGCCTGACTGAGATTTACAAGGTGACCATAGCTTGCTTCATACCAACAATCTCTGTGGGATCGACCCTTACTCGCATAAGGTTTATTACTTGGACGACCCAGTACACTTGCTGGTTAGTTGTGCGAAGTTGTAGTGATCACAATTTCGTCCACCAGACAACCACCTCCATTCTACATCAGATTGAATGAGTATCTCTTAGATCCCTTAATCAGAATCTTTGTGGTATAAGCTAGAATTGATGGCGGCATTCATGAGAATCCGGAAAGTCTAAACCTTGTC
>NC_029777.3:50207471-50231565 GCF_000817695.3 Arachis duranensis | reverse complement strand
AGAGGATGGGAAGTAGCCATTGACAACGGTGACACCCTACATAGAGCTTGCCATGAAAGGAACTTTGCACTTTTGCATGGGAAGAATATTACATTACAGGAATTCAGAAGACAAAGCATCTCCAAAACTCCAACATATTCTCCATTACAACAAGTAATTATTTCACGCTCTTCTATTTTTTTAGTAATTCAAACTGATAATCATAATTGATCTCCTTACTAAGAATAATAAAATAAACATAGCTTGCTTCAAATCAACAATCTCCGTGGGATTCGACCCTTACTCACGTAAGGTATTACTTGGACGACCCAGTGCACTTGCTGCTTAGTTGTGCGGATTGCAAAAGTGTGATTGCAATTTCGTGCACCAAGTTTTTGGCGCCGTTGCCGGGGATTGTTTGAGTTTGAACAACTAAAGGTTTATTTTGTTGCTTAGATTAGGAATATAGTATTGATGCTATAGAGTCATTAAATTTGAGTCCTTTAATTTCTTTTCAAAAATTTTTCAAAAATATTATTTTTCTTTATCAATTTTTAATTTTTTTCGTGAGTTTAGTGTCTTGTTCTAAGTTTGGTGTCAATTGCATATCTTGTATTTTCCTTTAAATTTTCGAATTAGTGTTCTTTGTTTTTCGTTCTTGTCAATTTTTCTTGTTTGATCTTTGGTTTGTCTTGCTCTGTGTCTTTTCTTATTTTTCTTGTGCTTTTTCAAAACATTAGTTTTCAAAAAAAAATTATTTTTATCTATAAAAATAATACATTTTAAAACACGTTACATTTATAGCTCAGTTGGCTAGAGCGTTGGCTTATGTTCTTGGCAATTGGGTATCTTCTTTTTAAAACTTGTTCAAAAATAATTTTTCTTTGATTAATTCTTGTGCCAAACTTTAGGTTTGGTATTTTCTTGTTAATCTTTTTATAATTTTCGAAAATTTATTTTAGTTTTCCTAAAAATTTTAAGTTTGGTGTTCTTTCTTTTGTTCTTGGTGTTCTTGTGAATCTTCAAGGTGTTCTTGAGTCTTCCTTGTGTTTTGATCTTAAAATCTTTAAGTTTGGTGTTCCTTGGTATTTTCCCTCCAAAATTTTCGAAAACAAGGAGCATTGGATCTAAAAATTTTAAGCCTTGTGTCTTTTGTGTGTTTTTCTCTTTCATCATAAAAATTCAAAATTTAAAAAAATATATTTTCTAACTATTTTTAAGCCATATTTTCGAATTTTTCTATAAAAATTCAGATTTCAATTTCAAAAATTTTCAAAATTTTATCCTTTAAAACAAAAAAAATTTATATCTTTTTCAAAAAATATCCTAACCACTTTCTCTCTCCTCACTTTTTCGAAAATCTTCATAAAATATTTTTAAATTCTTTTTTATTTTATTTTATTTTTATTTTTATTTTTAATTTTATTGTTGTCTTTATTTTATTTTATTTTATTATTATTTCGAAATTTCTTTTATATATAATAAAATAAATAAAATAAATTCACATCATCTCCCTTTCTCTATTATGGACTTAAGTGGAAATGAATGGTCCAGAAGGACTCTGGGGTCATATGCTAACCCCACTTCTGCTTCATATGGGAGTAGTAGATGTATACCCTCCATTGGAGTTAGTAGTTTTGAGTTGAATCCTCAGCTCATTATCATGGTGCAGCAAAGTTGCCAATATTCTGGTCTTCCACAAGAAGAACCTACAGAGATTCTGGCACAGTTTTTACAAATTGCTGACACAGTACATGATAAGGAGGTAGATCAGGATGGCTACAGGCTATTACTGTTTCCATTTGCTGTAAAAGACCAAGCTAAGAGGTGGTTAAATAACCAACCTAAGGACAGCATAAAGACATAGAAACAGCTGTCAGAAAAATTCCTGAATCACTATTTTCCTCCAAAACGAATGACACAGCTAAGGCTGAGCATCCAAGGCTTCAAACAAGAAGATGATGAATCTCTTTATGATGCTTGGGAGAGATACAGAGAGATGCTAAGAAAATGCCCCTCTGAAATGTTTTTAGAGTGGGTGCAATTAGACATCTTCTACTATGGGCTTACAAAAAGAGCTCAGATTTCTCTAGACCACTCAGCTGGTGGATCTATACACATGAGAAAAATAATAGAAGAAGCTCAAGAGCTTATTAATACAGTTGCTAGAAATCAACATATGTACCTAAACAGTGAATCTTCCATCAACAAAGAGGCTAAAACAGTAACTGATGAACTCAGTCCTGCAGATCAAGCTACTGAATTCAATCAGCAATTAGACTTTCTAACAAAATAGTTAGCCGAATTCAAGGAGATGTTACAAGAAACAAGAATGGCTAATATAAATATGGAAGTACAGTTGAAGCAAATAGAACAGCAGTTATCAAAATAAATAACAGAAGAATGCCAAGCAGTTCAATTAAGAAGTGGGAAAACATTAAATACCTCACTTCAAGGTAGCAGGAAGCTAAGGAATGAGCAAACTACCCAAAATCCATCTGTGGACAGTAAGAGCCCAGAGAGGAATAATTCTGGCGCTCAAACGTCGAAAAATGGGTGGAAAGCTGGTGTTGAACGCCCAAACCATGCTCAGTCCTAGCGTTCAACACCAGAAACAAATAAGGAGTTAGCGTTGAATGCCCAAAGGGAGCATAGTTCTGGTGTTCAAACGCCAGAAGCAGGTAAGGAGCTGACGTCTAACGCCACTCCAGCTTCCACCCCTGGCATTCAAATGCCAGTGGGGGATTAGACACATACTAGTGCTGATAATAACCCTTCTAAAAAGGCTTCCCAACCCACATCTGTAGGCAATAAACCTGCAGCAACTAAGGTTGAGGAATACAAAGCCAAAATGCCTTATCCTCAGAAACTCTGCCAAGCGGAACAGGATAAGCAATTTGCCCACTTTGTAGACTATCTCAGGACTCTTGAAATAAAGATTCCGTTTGCAGAGGCACTTGAGCAAATACCCTCTTATGCTAAGTTCATGAAAGAGATCTTAAATCATAAGAAGGATTGGAGGGAAACTGAAAAAGTTTACCTCACTGAAGAATGCAGTGCAGTCATTCTGAAAAGCTTACCTGAGAAGCTTAAAGATCCGGGATGCTTTATGATACCATGCACATTAGAAGGTACTTGTACCAAGCAAGCTCTATGTGATCTTGGGGCAAGTATTAACATAATACCTGCAGCTACTATCAAAAAGCTTGGGTTGACTGATGAAGTTAAATCAACCCGGATATGTCTCCAACTTGCTGATGGCTCTATTAAATACCCATCAGACATGATTGAAGACATGATTGTCAAGGTTGGGCCATTTTTCTTTCCTACTGACTTTGTGGTGCTGGAAATGGAGGAGCATAATAGTGCAACTCTCATTCTGGGAAGACCTTTCCTAGCAACTGGCCAAACCCTTATTGATGTTCAAAAAGGGGAATTAACCCTGAGAGTCAATGAGGATGAGTTCAAGTTGAATGTTGTCAAAGCCATGCAGCATCCAGACACCCAAAATGACTGCATAAGCGTTGATATTATTGACTCTCTGGAAAAAGAAGTCAATATGGCTAAAAGTCTCGAATCAGAGCTAGAGAATATCTTTAAAGATGTTTAGCCTGATCTGGAGGAACCAGAGAGAGTAATAAAACCTCTGAAAATTCCTCAGGAAGAGGAGAAACCACCCAAACCCGAGCTCAAACCATTACTACCATCCCTGAAATATGCATTTCTGGGAGAAGGTGATACCTTTCCTGTAATCATAAGCTCTACCCTAGAGCCACAGGAAGAGGAAGCACTAATTAAAGTGCTAAGGATACACAAGACAGCTCTTAGGTGGTCCATCAGTGATCTTAAGGGCATTAGCCTAGCCAGATGCATGCACAAGATCCTATTGGAGGGTGACGCTAAGCCAGTGGTTCAACCACAAAGGCGGCTAAATCCATCCATTAAGGATGTAGTGCAGAAAGAGGTCACTAAATTACTAAAGGCTGGGATTATTTATCCTATTTCTGATAGCCCCTGGGTAAACCCTGTCCAAGTCGTCCCTAAGAAAGGTGGCATGACAGTGGTCCATAATGAAAAAAATGAATTTGTTCCTACAAGAACAATTACAGGGTGGCGTATGTGTATTGATTATAGAAGGCTCAATACAGCTACCAAAAAGGATCATTTTCCTTTACCATTCATAGATCAGATGCTAGAAAGACTAGCAGGTCATGAAGACTACTGCTTCCTGAATGGATATTCAGGTTATAATCAAATTGTAGTAGATCTTCAGGATCAAGAGAAAACAGCATTCACATGTCCATCTGGAGTATTTGCATACAGAAGGATGCCATTTGGTCTATGCAATGCACCTACAACCTTTCAAAGGTGCATGCTCTCAATTTTCTCTGATATGGTGGAAAAATTTCTAGAAGTCTTCATGGATGACTTTTCAGTATTTGGAGACTCATTCAACTCCTGTCTTGACCAACTAGCACTTGTTCTAAAGAGGTGCCAAGAGACTAACCTGATTTTAAACTGGGAGAAATGTCACTTTATGGTGACTGAAAGAATTGTCCTTGGACACAAAATTTTGAACAAGGGAATAGAAGTGGATCAAGCTAAGGTAGAGGTAATTGAAAAATTACCACCACCAGCCATTGTTAAGGCAATCAGAAGCTTTCTGGGGCATGCAGGATTTTATAGGAGGTTTATAAAGGATTTTTCAAAAATAGCCAAACCTCTAAGTAATCTGCTAGCTGCTGACACGCCATTCATCTTTGATAAGGAGTATCTGTAGGCGTTTGAGACTCTGAAAGCTAAGCTGGTCACAACACCAGTCATCTTTGCACCAGACTGGACATTACCTTTTGAACTTATGTGTGATGCCAGTGACCACGCCATTGGTGCAGTGTTGGGACAAAGGCATGACAAGCTTCTGCACGTCATTTACTATGCCAGACATGTTTTAAATGACGCACAGAAGAACTACACAACCACAGAAAAAGAATTACTTGCAGTGATTTATGCCATTGACAAGTTCAGATCCTATCTAGTAGGATCAAAAGTGATTGTGTACACTGACCATGCTGCTCTTAAATATCTACTCACAAAGCAGGATTCAAAACCCAGACTCATCAAATGGGTGTTGCTTCTGTAAGAGTTTGATATAGAAATAAGAGACAGAAAAGGGATAGAGAACCAAGTAGCAGATCACCTGTCCCGAATAAAACCAGTAGAAGGGGCGTCCCTCCCTCTTACTGAGATCTCTGAAAACTTTTCAGATGAGCAACTTTTTGCCATCCAGGAAGTGCCATGGTTTGCAGACATTGCAAACTACAAGGCAGTGAGATTTATACCCAAAGAGTACAGTAGGCAGCAAGCAAAGAAATTGATCACGGATGCAAAGTACTATCTTTGGGATGAACCATATCTCTTCAAGAGATGTGCAGACGGAGTAATCCGTAGATGTGTGCCTAAAGAAGAAGCACAGAAGATCCTCTGGCGCTGTCATGGATCACAGTATGGAGGACATTTTGGAAGTGAGCGAACAGCCACAAGAGTCCTCCAATGTGGCTTCTACTAGCCTACTCTCTATAAAGACTCCCGAGTGTTTGTACTTAACTGTGACAGTTGCCAAAGATCTGGCAATTTGCCTCACAGTTATGCCATGCCTCAACAAGGGATCTTGGAGACTGAGTTGTTTGATGTTTGGGGTATTAACTTCATGGGGCCATTCCCACCATCATACTCAAATACTTATATTCTGGTGGCAGTGGATTATGTATCCAAATGGGTAGAAGCTATAGCAACACCCACTAATGATACTAAGACAGTGCTAAAATTCCTCCAGAAACACATCTTCAGCAGATTTGGTACCCTTAGAGTATTAATCAGTGATGGGGGCACTCATTGCTGCAATAAACAGCTTTACTCTGCTTTGGTTCGATACGGAGTTAGCCACAGGGTGGCCACTCCATATCATCCACAGAAATATGGGCAAGTTGAAGTCTCTAATAGAGAACTTAAAAGAATCCTGGAACGGACTGTGATTAACCGTAGAAGGGATTGGGCAAGAAGCTTGGATGATACTCTGTGGGCATACAGAACAGCATTCAAGACCCCTATAGGGACCTCTCCAAACCAGCTTGTGTATGGAAAGGCATGTCACTTGCCAGTGGAACTGGAACATAAGGCCTATTGGTCAACCAGATTCCTAAACCTTGATGCCAAGTTAGCTAGAGAAAAATGATTGTTCCAGTTAAATGAGCTAGAGGAATTTAGACTCAATGCTTTCGAGAATGCAAAAATTTACAAAGAGAAAGCAAAAAGATGTCATGATAAGAAATTTTCATCTAGAGTCTTTGAGTCAGGGCAGAAAGTTCTGCTATTTAATTCTAGGCTCAAATTTTTCCCCGGGAAATTGAAGTCCCGGTGGAAAGGACCATATGTGATTACAAGTGTGTCACCATACGGATACGTAGAGCTCCAAGATAATGATTCTAACAAAAAGTTCATTGTTAATGGACAAAGAGTCAAACATTATCTTGACAGCAATTTTGAGCAAGAATGCTCAAAATTGAGACTTAACTAAAGCTCAGTAATAGTCTAGACAATAAAGAAGCGCTTCTTGGGAGGAAACCCAGCCATTTACAAAGCTTATTTGTTAATTAATTGATTTTTACAGGTATATGTGAAGTATCTTCAAGGTAAAATAGCAACTGCTTAAGTTCACAGAGTTACAGAAGGAGTCAGAGGATAAAACAGCAAAAAAGGAAGCTCACTGGTGCGAAAAAGCCAGTAAAAGTTGTTTCGGGCATTCAGAAGCACCTACTGGGCGTTCAACGCCAGTTAGGATAGCTATCTGGGCGTTCAATGCTAGATTTACAGCGTCTTGGGCGTTCAGAAAACGCCCAGTGACAAAGGACTTCCTGGCATTCAACGCCAGAAAGAAGCAACAGCTGGGCGTTAAACGCCCAAAACATGCAGCGTTTGGGCGTTTAACGCCATGATGGTGGCGAGGAGGTAAATTCATTTTTACTTCAATTTTTTTTAATTTTTATGTTCCAATTCATGATTTCTTACATAAACATGTTACAAATTCTCATCCTTAAATTCCAAAAATTTTAATCCTAATTTCTAAAAAAAAAATTTCAAAAATATCAAATGTATCTTAATCCATAAACACAAATCTTTTTCCAATCCAATCTAACTCTTTTTCAAATCTTTTTCAAAACTCATCTATCTTTTTGAATTTGTTTCAAATCCTTTTTAATTTCTTCTCATATCTTTTTCAACTCATCATATCTTTTGAATTTCAAAATTGCCTCTCCCTCTATTCCTCTCATTTCCTTTCTTTTGCTTGAGGACAAGCAAACCTCTAAGTTTGGTGTGATTCGCCATGATCACTGAGCTAAAACTCATCAAGATCATGGCACCTAAGGGAATAGGAAGAGCAAGGATGTGACTTGAAGGAACTGAAGCGTCAGAAATTATCTCTTGAAGGATCAAGCACCCCACAGACTAAAGGAACACACACTTCCCAAAATAAAGGTTGTTGAGTCCTAATCTTTGCCTTAACTATGTGATAACTGTTCTTATTATGAATTTACCTTAGAAGTTATATATTAGTAGTAGTAATTAGTATCTCTATTTTGATTTTATCTCCAATTAAGCTATAATTTATTTTTCTCATCATCATCAAACATGAATAAAATAGTAGATTTTTAGAATAAAGAGGCAATATTTTTTTGAATTCTTAATAAGGAAAATTCTAATTATTTATATGTGGTGGCAATACTTTTTGTCTTCTGAATGAATGCCTGAACAGTGCATATTTTTTATATTGAATTTTATGAATGTTAAAATTGTTGGCTCCTGAAAGAATGATGAACAAGTGAAATGTTATTGATGATCTGAAAAATCATGAAATTGATTCTTGAAGCAAGAAAAAGCAGTGAAAAACAAGCTTGTGAAAAAAAATGAAAAGTCAATAGTTTGCAAAAAAAAAGCAAAAGAGGTAGAAAAAGCCAATAGCCCTTTAAACCAAAAGGCAAGGGTGAAAAGGATCCAAGGCTTTGAGCATCAATGGATAGGAGGGCCCAAGGAAATAAATCCAGGCCTAAGCGGCTAAATCAAGCTGTCCCTAACCATGTGCTTGTGGCATGCAGGTCCAAGTGAAAAGCTAGAGACTGAGTGGTTAAAGTCGTGATCCAAAGCAAAAGAGTGTGCTTAAGAACTCTGGACACCTCTAATTGGGGACTCTAGCAAAGCTAAGTCACAATCTAAAAAGGTTCACCTAGTTATGTGTCTGTGGCATTTATGTATCCGGTGGGAATACTGGAAAACAAAGTGCTTAGGGCCACGACCAAGACTCATAAAGTAGTTGTGTTCAAGAGTCAACATACTAAACTAGGAGAATCAATAATACTATCTGAATTCTGAGTTCCTATGGATGCCAATCATTCTGAATTTCAAAGGATAAAGTGAGATGCCAAAACTGTTTGGAAGCACAAAGCTACTAGCCCTGCTCATCTAATTAGAATCTGACCTTCACTTAAAACTCTGAGATATTATTGCTTCTTGATTTATTTTTATCATATTTTATTTATCTAGTTGCTTGGGGACAAGCAACAGTTTAAGTTTGGTGTTGTGATAAGCGGATATTTTATACGCTTTTTGGGGGTAATTTCATATATATTTTAGCATGTTTTAATTAGTTTTTAATAGAATTTTATTAGTTTTTAAGCAAAAATTATTTCTGGATTTTACTATGAGTTTGTGTGTTGTTCTATGATTTCAGGTATTATTAGTCTTTGACTTTAATTGCTTGATTTCAAGGTAAAGGAAGCAAGGAAGAACCACGTTAGTATTCACGTTAACCTAGTAAACGTGAACACTAACGTGGAATGGTAAAGCTTGCAACGTTAATGAGAAAAGTGATCACCAGCTAACGTTGGGAGATGGCATCACTACTACGTTAAAA
Source organism: Arachis duranensis (assembly GCF_000817695.3). Lineage (NCBI taxonomy): Eukaryota > Viridiplantae > Streptophyta > Magnoliopsida > Fabales > Fabaceae > Arachis > Arachis duranensis. Next base: position 50,222,621 of record NC_029777.3, on the reverse strand, counting down.
GCCATGTTAACTTAGTTAACATGAGTTCTAACGTAGAGAATTTGGGCATTTGGAGCATTAGTGACAAAGGTGAGTGTCACTAACGCTCTTGAAGGTGAATTACACCTACGTTAAGAGTCACGTTAGCTATACTAATGTAGACTCTAACGTAGGGACAAAGGGGCACTAAGCAACGTTAATGGGAAAAGTGATTCACATTAACGTTCGCGAAGGGGTATAAGCCAACATTATTAGGAAAAGTGAGTCCCAATAACGTTGGCCAAAATTTAAGAAAGCAACATTAGTGGTCACGTTAAGACCACTAACGTTGGATTTAACGTGGATATATGAGGGTGGAACGTTAGTGGAAAAAGTGAATGCCACTAATGTTCTCGAACCCACAATGGCACTCAACGTTAAATCTTACTAAATACCCAAGCCTAATTCATATTTCTCTGCAAGTTGGGCCTACTAAAGATGAGAACTGCTTCAACTCAAGATCCAGAGCCCACATCCAAGACTTGAAAAACTCACTAGAAAATCAAGAGGAGTAGTATATACAGGAGTAGTTTTGAACTATAGAGAAGCTTAGCACTTTTGGGAACTACTCTCTATATATTTACTTTTCTGCACTTTTAGCATGGATTCTTCTATTCTGCCATTTTTCATTTCTAGAGCTATGAACAACTAAACCCCTTTCATTGGGTTAGGGAGCTCTGTTGTAATTTGATGGATCAATTATAGTTTTCATTCTTCTTCTTCTTTCTTTTCTCTTGATCTTACTAGAAAGCTTTCGATCTTAATTCAATTGGTTAGTTGTCTTGGAAAAAAAAACTCTCCATAATTGGATCTCCTTTGAGCCTTGGAAAAGGGATGAGGAGATCATGCTAGAAATGTTTTCTCATGTTAGACCAAATTGGGGTTTGGGCGGATATAGTGACATGTAATCCTCCCAATACTTTGATTTGGAAATACATGTGGTATAATCAGTGACCACACTTCATCTCTTCCCATGAGCAATTAAATCAAGGAATTGGGCAATTGTTTAAGCTTAGAGAGATTGGATAGCCAAGAAATTGGGATCCAATCACTTAAGATTGCCAAGGAGATCAATGAATGCATTCATTGAGGAAGAGATGAGAATGAACTTGATCCGGAGAATGCAACATCTCCTGAACCCAATGATTACCCCATTTCTGATCTTACCCATTCTCTTTACTTTCTGCCATTTATTTTCAAGCTCATTACCCTAAATCCCCATTTAAGATTCTGCACTTTAATTTTTGTTATTTACTTTCTAGCCATTTAAATTTCTGCATCTCAATCTAAATTCTGTTTAGCTCAACTAGCAAATTCTTCTAACTAAAGTTGCTTGACCAATCAATCCTTGTGGGATTCGACCTCACTCTGTTGTGAGTTTTACTTGACGATAATTCGGTATACTTGCCGAAGGAAAATTTATTGAGAGACAAATTTTTATTCATCAAAATCCAAGTGACGATGAAGAGAGACATCATCCATAGGAAGAGCACCATAAGGACCAATCAGCTGGTCGACAAACCTAATGGCATCAAAATCAAAAGTGTCCAGATTGAAGGGCTTAACGGGTCCAAGGCCTTTTGGAAGAAGGAACGGCCAGAGGAGAAGAAACGGCAGCAGAAGACTGGGGAGGATCGAGCACATAGACCCGAGGAGTAGGAATCATTCTCCTCGGTCCAGGGGAACTCGGTACTGATGGCTTCGGCAGAACATGAGAGGATCCCTCCCCAGCCACTCTGGCCGAGATGTTTTGGGCCACAATAGCCTTCCTCACTTTTTTTAAGGCTTTCATAGAATTATTATTTTTGGCCATCTCTGAAAAACAAAAACAAAGATAAAAGCAGGTTACAAGCTGTTAAAAGATGGAAGCAAAGTAAAAACAAAGCAAAACAGATCAATTAATACCCAACGCAGTTCGGACAAGGGATGGGTCCCCCAAAAATTTCTTAGTATCAAGATGAAGAGGTTTCCCCCAAATATCCTCCAAAACATTTACAAAGGCCTGCTCGATTTCATCAAGCATCTCTCACGTGTATCGAGACACCACTACATTTTGTTGCCAACACAAGGGGAAGGCAGGCTCATCATTCGCTTCCAAAAAAAATGGTCAAACTCCCTCAACCGCTCGAAACTTAAAAAAGTAGTTCTTGAAGTCCCTAAAGGACTCGTCATACATGGCAAAAACTTTATGTCCTTGGGCAGATCTAAAGGAAACCCAAGAGGCTTTCTTTTTTGAAGAAATCCCAGGCTTAGTTAAAACAAAAAGGTAAAGAAAGAGAGTCTGGGATGGTGTGATGTCCAACTCTTGGCAAAGCAGCTGAAAGATCTTGATAAAACCCCAAGAGTTTGGATGGAGCTGGGATGGAGCTATGTTACACGACCACAACAATTCGGTCTCAAAAGAAGTGAAAGGAAAGGTAATATTCAACTGGCTAAAAAAATAGTCATAAGCATAAAAGAAAGGGCGCTCCCCCCGGGTCAGAGCAGGAAAGCAAACCCTCTCCTCAGAGTCAGGCGCCACCAATTCATAGTTCTTTTCTTGATCTCTACTCTTACAGAGACGGTGATGTTTCCTAAGTTCCACACAAAATTCAGCATTCACCACAGAGACACACATTAACACAAGAGAGTCCAACCAGTCAGACATCCCCTCAGGAACCTTAGAAGACGTCTCAACAATATTTTTACGAAGAGACATGGCCAACTAGTCTTACAAACAAGAAAAGAAAACGGATTACTAACCAAAAATAGCTCAGGTGAAATCAGAACAACTCGGACACACACGACACAGAGCAAATGCAAACAGCAAAAGAAAAACCCCAAGAAACACACCAAGGTCCAGGGAAATCCTTTGGAGGCAAAGACAAGGTAAGGAAAACTCCGGAAAGGGCTATGAAAATACATCCCAAAACTTTCAGCAAAATAACTACCAAGCAAACAAAACATGCCAAGTGGAAATCATCGAAGATGCAAAACCTTTTTCGTTACTCTCTACAAAATCCATCAGTAACATTATCAACATGACAAAGGTCATCAAAATGAGCAATCTTTTGGAGAAAGCAAACAGGTCCATAAAAGCCTCAGTAACAACATGAAGAGGAACACTAAAAAACAAACACGCAAAATCTTTAGAGAACCCACTCAGGAGCATACACAAGGCCAAAAAGCTAGAAAAACATGCATCACAGCAACCATCGAGTAAAACGATGCAAAAAGGTTCAAGCTTCCCAACATGCATTTAAGCAAAATCAAAACTTCACCAAGAATCAAATGCAAAGTGGCAAAATAAATAAAGAAGCAGAAAGAAGAACCAACCTAGAAAAAAGAGGAAGCTTCAAAGAAGTTGAAGACGGAAAGAAGGAATCCAAAATCACCTTTCAGAGCAAAAGAAAACACCAACAAGACACCAAATAGCGTCGGAGGGAGAAACGCAAAAATGTAAATTTAAGGCAAAACAGAAAGTGAGAAAGAAAAGAAAGTTACAGTGAAGAAACAGAGAAGAGAAACCGTTTTTGCGAAAAAGTTCAAAATGAACAATGAAACGAAGCATTAAAAGAATTAATGAGGTTATTAAACCTTCGCGCAGTCCCAAAGCAACGAAGAAGAAGTTGACAAAATGCTCGAGTTCGGCTTCACCATAGAAGGATCGAAGTCCTAAAAACTAAGACTCGACCTCAAAAGAAAGACTGAGCTCGAGCAAGGGCACTATTCATACCCTGGGTCGAGCAGTCTGACCCGGGATGTTCTACTGATAAGATGATCGACCTCTTTAGGTCAGGACAATCCGATCTCTCCTCAAAGAGCTCGGCTAAATCACCAAGAAAGCCCAAAAAGGGCCCAAATGGAGGAACACGACCCAAATCCAAAGGCAGCCCAAGCCTATGGAGATAAAGGCGGTTCCCTTGAAGACGAGATGACCTCACTCAAAAGATAAGATAAGATAAGATAAAGATAACTAACTTATCTTATCTAAGAAGGTCGCTCTACACCATTATAAATACACTAGAGCACCCAGGTATAACTCATACTCTGATTCTACTAAAAATCTGCTTAATACCCTTGCTAACTTAAGCATCGGAGTCCCTTGCAGGTACCACCACACTCCGGTGATGAAGGATCAGCAGCATTGCCAGTGCAACAAGTCGGACACGACAGCTTCGGCCGCCACGCACAAGCCAGACACATCATCTCCGATCAGTATAAAAGATCTCATTCGAGATCGACCTACAGTTTCACGTATCCCTCGGAACAGGTAGCTAGTTTTGCATTAGAGTTAAATAGGTTATTATAGGTTAAGTGGAAAGTTTAACTTAATCAAATATTCAAATTCTAGTCCACTAGACCAAATACAATCTTACCTTGACCCTAGCCCCATTACAACCTTTGAAACATCCTCATGATATTTGTATATATGAATTGAATAATTATTGATTGTTAGATGAAAAACAAATCTTAGAAAGCATGATTAGAGGAGAATTGAGTGAATCAATCCTATACACTTGAGCGATTAGAGCGTATACACATCCGGTGAGGTATTCGATTGCTCAATTTTATATTTCCACTGGTTATTATTTCTTATCTTGCAAGTTTACAAATTCTTTTCTAGGACTCAATTCAATTGTGGATTAGACTTGGTTGTGATTACTTTAGCCCTTATGTTTATATATGTATTCTTGGAAATCGATTTATTTTGACAAAGTAGTTGCATGCATTTCCATAGATTGCATTTATATAGTTTGCATTAAATAAATGTTCATACCCCATTTCTTGTCTTTCTTGATGCTTAACATAGGACATGCTATTGTTTAAGTGTGGGGAGGTTGATAAACCCCAATTTTGTGGTTTATCTTGTGTTGAATTTGGTGGATTTTATCAACATTTTTATCATTTATTCAATGAAGTAGCAATGTTTTGTAAATTCTCCTTAATTTGTGCTTAAGAGTGAAAACATGCTTTTTAGGCCTTAAAATTGCTAAATTTAATTTACTTTGATTCCATTCGATGCCTTGATATGTTTGTTGAGTAATTCCAGGTTTAGAAGGCAAGGATTAGATTGAAGAAGTGAAGAAAAAGCATGTAAAAGTGGAGAATTCATGAAGAAATGATGTTTTCGAAATCTGCCATTCGAGGCGTATGCGTGACCCACGTGTATGCGTACCAGAAAATCGCAATATGATGTATACACATGACCCACGTGTATGCGTGACAAGCAGCACGTGACCTCATTAAAGTAACACACTGGGGGCAATTTCTGAACTCATCCAGGCCCAAATCCAACTCAATTCTGAAGCTATTTGATGCAGAATTCAAGATGGAAAAAAGGGAGAGCAATTAGGATAGAATAGAAACATGCTTTTGGTCATCTTCTAGAGAGAGAAGCTCTCTCTTCTCTCTAGAATTAGGTTAGATTTAGGATAAATTCCTCTTAGATTTAGGTTTAATTGTTGTTCTGATTTACTTTTCTTTGCAATTTATTATTCTTACATCTTTGCTTTCCTAGTTTACTTGTTATTTCTTTTATTTTGTTTCCTTTATGTTTATGACACTTTGTTGCTTTTAATTTCAATTAATGCAATTTATGTTTTATGTTTCTCATTGTTTGATTGCGTTATTTTTTTTGTTTTCTTGCATTGGCTAGTTTTAGATTTTATATTTCTTGCTATTTTACCATGCTTTTCTTTTATGCCTACCAAGTGTTTGATAAAAAGTTTGGTTGGATTTTAGAGTAGATTTTGGTACTCTTGACTTGTGATTGAGGACTTAGATCCCTTGAGATCATTGATGTCTAGTTCTATTGGTGATTTATTGTTGTTAGTTGGTTCTAAGACCAATTATGTCCACTTGACTTATCCCTCCGATGCTAGAGGACAACTAAGTGGAATTAACTCTTTGTAATCACCATGTTGTGGTCAATGATCCAAGATAGGATACATTGACTCTTAAGCCTTTCCTTGAGTAGCTTTTAGCCTTTATAGTTCCTTAGTTGTTAGTTTCAATTTCTTGTTCATCAAACCCAAAAACCCTAAAATACTTTCCCATAACTAATAATATGCACACTTCCCTACAATTCCTTGAGAGAAGACCCGAGTTTTGAATACTCTCAGTTTTTATTGGGTTTGTACTTGTGACAAACAAATTAAACTTTGATTAAGGGTTATTTATTGGTTTGGAACTATACTTCGATGAGATTATTTTTGTGAAAATTCTATACTTACGATTTCCCCTACATCAGACATGAGATTTCCTATGTGCAACGGCTGGAGAAAAACAGAGGACACAATTGACGAAAATCAAGGCCACGTTCAACGTGGGACTCTTCACATGCTATGTGGATAAGATAGAGAGCAAATTGAATCAAGAATGGGCTTCACGTGCATCGTGGATCATTCACGTGCAACGTGAGTTTAAGGACACTCTCTAGGAAATTCAAACTAAGCCACTAAATCTTTAACTCTTCAGCATCTGAGCGGTTAATAAAAGGCCCATCAATCATAGTATTAATTGAGGATTTGCAAATAGAAGAGGGGAAGATATGTGCTGAGGGAAAAACTATTATGAAGAAGATTTTATTTTATTTGAATTTTGATTCTGTTTTAGGTTTGAATTGTTTAAGTTTGTTTAGGGTTAGTATTTAAAGAGAGAAGTCACTCACGGCCTCTCTTCTTTAGCACTTTTTATTCTTCATAATATTAGGTTTTATCTGGAGACATGAACAACTAATCTCTTTGGTTAAGGTTAGGAGCTCTGTTGATTCCTACGGACTAATACTCTAGCTTTTCTACCTTTGATTAATGCATTGATATCTTTTTAAGAAAAGTTTTCGTTCTTCATCCAAAATGGTTTGAATGTATTGGAAAATAATTCTTCTCTGTCTTGAATTCTTTTAACTTCTTGAAAAAGTTGATTAATTGAATTAAGCTTGAAAACTGATGTAGGGACAAACATTGGTTCGGAATTTCTTCTCAATAAAAGAATCACTTCATTGCAAGTATAGTTCCAAACCAACAATTGACCCGCATCAGAGTTTAATTTTATTTGTCACAATGCAAACCAATAAAAATACCGAGAGTATTAGATCTCGGGTCGTCTCTCAAAGGAATTGCAGTGAAGTATGCGTGTTATTGGTTATGAGGTTCAAGGGGGTTTGCATATGAAAAGACTATAATCTAAATGACAAGAAAATAAAGAAAACAACTAAAGAGAACAAATACTAAAGAGGCATTCATGGTAAAGATTGAGAATCATGGTTTTCTATCCTAGTCATTAATCATAACACAATAATTACAAAGTTAAGCCCATTATGTTATCCCCATATTGAGAGAAAGTCAAATAGTCCTAGTTAATCCCAATCCATAAGTTGCATTAATGGAAACAAGATTAACTAACAACTCTAGATCACCAAAATAAGTTGGGTAATAATAACCAAGATTACCAAGCTTCTCTTTCCAATCCAAGAATGCTCAAAATCTACTTTAAAACTAAGCCAAGCATTTTATCAAACACTTGGTGTTCAAAAAATAAAAGTATATTAAATTACAATAATAATGAAATCTAATGCTACCAAATACAAGATAACAATCACAACTCAAACAAGCATTAAGAGAACATAAAATATCAAATTGCATTAAAGGAAATTGAAATTAATAATAGCGTTCATAAACTAAAAAGCGACGCAAATGAAGAATTAACAAGATAAACTAAGAAAATTAAGGAAATAGAACAAGGAAAAGTAAAAGAAACTAGATCAAAACAAGAACTAAAACCTAAATCTAAGAGAAAATTAAACTAAAAATCCTAAATTCTAGAGAGAAGAGGAAGCTTTTCTCTCTAAAAAATGACCTAAAGCATGGTTTTTAAGCTATCCTAATTACTCCTTCCTTGTTCCTTCTTGAATTTGGCCTCAAATACTTTGGAAATGAGTTGGATTTGGACTCGGATGAACTCAGAAATTGCCAGCCACCTTTTCTTTAAGTTGGTCACGTGAAAAGTGTCACACATACGCGTGGGTCACGCGTATGCATCGGTTGACGAAATCTCTGGTCACGCGTACGTATGGTAACGCGTACGTGGAACTTGGCAGATTTTCAAACTTCATTTCTTCATGAATTCTTCACTTTTACATGATTTTTTATTCATTCCTTCAATTCAATCTTTGCCTTCTAAACCATCAAACACATCAAGGCCTCGAATGAAATTAAAGTGATTTATATTTAGCAAATTAAGAGCCTAAAAAGCATGTTTTTACTCTTAAGTGAAAATTAAGAGAGATTCACAAAACCATTCTATTTTATTGAATAAATGTGAGATAAGTTGATAAAATTCACTAAATTCAACACAAGATAAACCCTAAAATCGAGGGTTTATCAAAAACCGATTCCCACAGCTCTTAAGTTTTCAGACTAGACATGATAAGTGACATCGAATCAACTAGGGGAGATTCTTAGGAGTTGTGTGGTTTATAAATTAGTGAATGTGCTTAACTCTTTTCTTAAATAATTGACTAAGGAATTAGGGATTAATTAGGATAAAAAGAAATTAAATCACCAAGGAATTGGGGTTTGATTATTGATGATTTGTCATGGATGTATTTTTGCATGATCAAGGTATAAAGTGAAAAGTATTTGACCCTAAAGTTTCAACATCTCTAAAATCTTAACTCCTTTAATCATATTATCTTTTCAGCACTTACTGTTAGCTTTTATTTAATTCATTGTTATTGTTAAAGTCTTCTAGAAACCTAATTTTGATTGTCTAACAAGAATAATCAATTGACTATTGCTTGCTTAATCCGTTAATCCTCGTGGGATCGACACTCACTCACTGTGAGTGTATTACTTGATACGACCCGGTGCACTTGGCGATAGTTTGTGGTTTGAAAATCTGCATCAAGTTTTTGGTGCTATTGCTAGGGAATAATCATGGTTAACAAACTACAAATCAGTTGATTACCTAGATTAGACTTTTCTTTTTTAGTCATTTTCTATTTTTTTATCCCCCCTAGGAGTTTCATTCATCACTATGAGAAAGAGAATTCTAATTTGATGTTCTTGTTGTTTTTGTCCATGTAGATTAATAGGGATAAAGAACCTCTTCACTACGATCCTGAGATTGAAAGAACTCTTTGGCGACAAGGGAAACATGCTAGAGATCAAAGAGTTGCAAAAAACTAAAGATGTAGTTGAAGAAGAGTTTGAATTCAACATGGTAGAGAATACAAATAATAATGCTAATTCTCCTCAATCTACGAGGACCCTTGGTTCTTTCACTACTCCCAATCCAGGGAGTTGTGGAAGTAGCATTGTGACACCTACTGTTATTGCTAAAAACTTTGAACTAAAGCCCTAGCTTGTCATATTGGTGCAACAAAAATGTTAATTCAGTGAGAACCAGCACGATGATCCTAACATATTTATCTCTAACTTCCTGCAAATCTGTGACATGGTAAAGACCAATGGTATCCCGCCTGGAGTTTATAGGTTATTGCTATTCGCTTTTGCTGTAAGGGATCGGGCTAAGCAGTGGCTGGAGAATCAGCGCAAGGAGAGTATAGCCCCATGGGAGGACTTGGTCACTAAGTTCTTGAACAAGTTCTTCCTACCTCAGAGGTTGACTAAGCTCATAACAGACGTTTAGACCTTCAAACAGCACGAAGGAGAGTTTCTCTATGAAGCTTGGAAGATGTACAAAGAGATGCTCCGAAAGTGCCCTCTAGACATGTTTGAGACTAGGTCCAACTCTAAATTTTCTTTGATGGGATCACCCCTGCCTCACTGGTTTCATTGGAAAATTTGGCTGGAGGATCTCTGCATATGAAGAAGATCACTGATGAAGCATTAGACTTGATTGAAATGGTAGCCAACAATCTGTACCTCTATTCCTCCGAAAGATCGATGAGGAAAGGAATTGTGGAATTAGATTCCTTGGACACTATTTTGGCTTAGAATAAAGTCATGTCACAATAAATCAATGCAATTACTCAACACCTAGGAGGAATGCAAGTCTCAGCAGTGAGTGCTCAAGAGAATTCCTATGCTGTGAGTGGTAGACTTCCTCAAGGTGAAAGCATGGAGTATGGACAATCTTCCCTAGAGCAAGTGAATTTCATGGGTAATCCCTCAAGGCCATCTTAAAATGATCCATTCTCTAAAACTTATAATCCAGGATGAAGAAATCACCCAAATTTTGGATGGAGAAATCAAGGTCAGAAGCCTAATAATTTTAACAACAACCATCAACAAAACCATTTCAACCCCCAACATAACACTTTTAACCACCATCAATATAACAACCCTCCTCTCAACTCTCAAAACAATCGTCATCATCCACATCTACCTCCCACATTACCAACTCAAGACTCTCAAAGGTTTTTTAGCCTTGAACTTGCCCTGGAGAAGCTATCCTAAGCCACTGTCTCATTTATGGAAGAAACAAGAACCAATTTCAAGAATCAAGGTGCTTCAAGTAGAAATTTGGAGGTGTAAGTGCTCCAAATACTCAATAGTTAGCCAAACCCACACAAACATTTCCAAGTGACACAATCCCAAACCCCAAAGAAGAATGTAAAGCCATTAGTTTGAGAAGTAGAAAAGTGTTGGGAAAAGAGGAAAAAGAAGATCACACTGCCAAGCAAAGAAAAGAAGCTCCAGAAGACAACAATATTCAAGAGGAGTATGTGACCACTACCACTCCACAACAACTAATTCAAGCCTCAAAGGATGTACCAAAAGAGAAGGTCCAAGTGCCAGAATATAAGACGAGAATTCCATATCCTCAAAGATTATAAAAAGAAGCTAAGGATCATCAATTTTCTAAGTTCCTGGAAGTTTTCAAGAAGCGACAAATATATATTCCTTTTGCTGAAGCTCTTAAACAAATGCCCTTGTATGCAAAGTTTATGAAGGATTTGATTTCCATGAAAATAAATTGGAGGGAAAATGAAACCGTGGTGCTTACAAAGGAGTGTAATGCCATAATTCAAAAGAATCTCCCTGATAAATTCAAAGATCCTAGAAGGTTTATGATTCCCTGTACCAATAGAGAGGTGACCATTGAAAGAACCTTGTGTGACCTTGTGATAAACCCTATTTTTAGGGTTTATCTTGGGCTTAATTTAGGGGATTTTATCAAATTTTCTCACATTTATTCAATGAAATGGCATGATTTCATGATTGTCTCCTAATTTGTGCTTGAAAGTTAAAACATGCTTTTTAGGCCCTTAATTGCTAAATTTAATTCACCTTTGATTTCACTAGATGCCTTGATGTATTTATTAGTGAATTCAGGTTAAAAAGGCTACGAATGGATCAAAGGAGTGAAGAGAAAAGCATGCAAAGTGGAGAAGTCATGGAAAATCAAGGATTTAGAGTGTATGCATCGACGCGTATGTGCAGCAGACACGCACGGGTGGAATATGAGGATGAAAGGCGACGCGTACGTGTGACATGATGCGTACGCGTGGAAAGGAAAACACCAAACAACGCATACGCGTGACCCATGCCTACGTGTCGTAGCTCGCACGTGACATCATTAAAGTGAAAATGCTGGGGGTGATTTCTGAGCTTCCCAAGCCCAGATCCAACTCATTTTTGGAGGCTGTTACAAGAAGAATTCAAAGGTGGATCAACACATTAGATTAGAGGGAATCATTCACACACTTAGTTTTAGTTTTTGTTTAGAGGTAGAATTCTAGAGAGGCAGGCTCTCTCCTCTCTCTAGATTAGGTTCTTAGTTTTCTCCCTTTTAGATCTAGATCTACTTCTCCTTTTGCTTCAATTTTTCTTTAAGTTTATGAATTCTTTTGTAGATCTAGATTTTCTTTCAATGTAATTTATGATTTCCTTGTCTTTTTATATTTGCTTTAGTTTTCTATTGTTGATCTCTTGCCTTGATTAGTTGTAATTTCTTTAATTCTTGCAATTTATGTTGTTTACTTTTATTGACTTTTATGTGTTTGTAGAAATGTCTCTTTTAGTTATGAGTTAGGTTTTTCTCCTCTTGGCTTGTGTTGAGTAATTGGTGACTCTTGAGTTATCAAACTCTTTTGTTGATTGGTAATTGGAAGTTTTTAGTTGGCTTGAATGTCACTAAAGCTAGTCTTTTATTATGATTTGACTAGGACTTGTGATCTCAAGTTGATATCCACTTGACTTTCCTTCATAGTTAGAGGTTAACTAAGTGGAGCAACAGACAATTGTTGTCACAATTGATGATGATAATGAGGATAGGACTTTCAATTCTCATACCTTGCCAAGAGCTTTTCTAGTCCTTAGTTTATTTCTTTTGCCATTTATATTTCTTGTTCATTATCTCAAAAACCCCAAAATATACAACCCATAGCCAATAACAAGACACTTCATTGCAATTCCTAGGGAGAATGACCTGAGGTTCAAATACTTCAATTATCTTATTGGGGTTTATTTTCGTGACAACCAAATTTTTTATTGAAGGAATTTTTTGTTGGTTTAGAACTATACTTGCAACGAGATTTTATTTGTGAAATCCTAGACCGGACGAACAATTTTTGTTCATCACTTTGGGGCTAGCATAAACCTCATGTCACTATCCTTGATGTGAAAGCTACAAATTGAAGAGGTAAAACTCACTAGAATTTCTTTACAACTTGTTGATCGTTCTCTTAAATTTTCATTAGGTGTAGTGGAGAACTTACTAGTGAAGGTGGGAACTTTCATCTTTCCTGCGGATTTTGTTATATTGGGATATGGAGGAAAATGGGAATACCTCTATTATATTAGGGAGACCTTTCCTTGCTACTAGGAGAGCCTTAATTGATGTTCAAAAAGGTGAATTAATATTGAGGGTGAATGATGAACAAATTGTGCTCAATGTATTCAAAGCCCTACAATATCCTAATGACTATGAGAATTGCAAGAAAATTGATATAGATCCATTGGTGCATGATGCATAAAATTGTGATCATCAACAATGGCGCCAAAAACTTGGTAGCACTCTCAAACGTGAATCACACTTAGTCACAACTCCGCACAACTAACCAGCAAGTGCAGTGGGTCGTCCAAGTAATACCTTACGTGAGTAAGGGTCGATCCCACGGAGATTGTTGGTATGAAGCAAGCTATGGTCATCTTGTAAATCTCAGTTAGGTGGATAATAAATGTTATAGAATTTTCGAATAATAATAAATAAAGCAGAAAATAAAGATAGAGTTACTCATGTAATTTAATGGTGGGAATTTCAGATAAGTGTATGGAGATGCTTGTCCCTGTTGGATCTCTGCTTTCCTACTGCCTTCCTTTAATCCTTCTTATTCCTTTCCATGGCAAGCTGTATGTAGGGCATCACCGTTGTCAATGGCGATGATGACAAGTCATCATATACCCATTTTTCAAGCTAATTTCACTTGTTTTGTTAGTATTTATGCACTTTCTTGCTTCTTAAGTAAGTGATTTGGAGTGAAAATGCACAACTTCTTTAAATCAAGCAACCACCATGAAATTAATGTTAATCCATGAGGTTTAAGCTAATTTTAATTGAATTTTAATTGATTTATAAGCCTCTTGAATTTAGTGATACTTGGAGTGGTTGTTTTGGTTTATTATAGGTGAAGAAAAGAAAAGAAAAGGAAAAGCGTGGCCTAAGAAGTGTAGCCCAAGGAAAGGAAAGCGTGGTCAAGGCAAGAGGAAGTGTGCCGCATGCAAGGGGGAGGCAAACATTGCCCTCCACAAGGGCACACTGCCCTCCAGGAGGGCAACATAATGAAACAAGCTTCCAAAGAAATTCTGCCTACCAATGCTTGCCACAAGGTTCGAACTCATGAGCAAGGGGGAATGGGGGAGCGCTACTCACAAAGGAAAATAAGCCAAAAATTGGCCAAAATGCTCCCAGCCAGTCTCGAACACGGATCCTTCACAAAGAAAGCAAGGAAGCTACACCACTTGAGCGCTACCTTGATGATGTCCAAGACTTGGCACGCAAAATATTTCAAATGCACCATGACGCACATTGCCCTGCCCTCCGCAAGGGCAGGACAGCATTTTGTGATGCTTGGCGCAGCATGTTGGCACGCACCAAGGGAGTCTCGGCCAGCAGCAGCACACACGGGCAGCAAGCTTGGCGCACCATGAAAACTCTGCCCTGCCCTCCACAAGGGCAGGGTAGCATCCTGCAGCATCACACGCACCAACACGCACGCATGAGGCCGCATGCACCATTTCCTGCCCTGCCCTCCACAAGGGCAGGGCAGCCTCCTGGAAGCCACTTTTCTCATGGGCTGAAATTGGATAAAAAATTCCAATTTAATTCATTTCTTCACCAAATCAAAAGCCCATCAAAATTCCAAAATCCAAGAATAGAAAGTGTATAAATAGGAGCTAGTTTTATGTAATTGGGGGGTTGGAGACTTTATTTTTGAATTTTCCTTTCTACTTGCATTTTAATTTTGAACTTTGGAATTTCTTAGAGAATTGGGAAGGAGAATTGATCTCTCTTCTTCCTGGTTCCTGCTTGAGCACTCTTTACTTTTCTTGCTTTGGATCTTGGGTGAAGAATTGAAGAACTTCTGTTTCAATCTCACCTTGAGATCTCTTCTTTAATTTTCTGCATAATTGAATTTTACTTTCTGTTCATTTCTTCTTCTGCAATTTCTGCAATTTGCTTTCTTTTACTTCTCCTGCAATTGTTCTTGTTGGATCAAGGAAGGATTTGAGATCTAGACTTGTTATCTAGTCTCCTCCAATCCTGAGATCTTCAACATTCTTTTAAATTGCTACAAATTAAGCACTGCTTTTCTGTTTAGAATTCTTCAAGCAATTTCCATTTTCTGTTTAGATCTGTTGCATGATTTTGCACCTTTTACTTCTCTGTTTGATTGCTATTTACACTTTCCTGTTGAATTTTAATTTCTAGCACCCCAGCCCCCTTTACATTTAATGCAATTTACATTTCTTGTCATTTAAGATTCTTGCAATTTTATTTTCTTGTTCTTTAAGTTACTTGCAAGTTTACTTTCTGCACTTTAATTTTCCTTGCCATTTACTTTCTGTTGGTTACACTTCATCCAAATTCACTTCAATGTTAGCTTGACTAAACTAATCACCCACTAAAGTTGCTTGATCCATCAATCCCTGTGGGATCGACCTCACTCTAAGTGAGTTATTA
>NC_029777.3:50207031-50207213 GCF_000817695.3 Arachis duranensis | reverse complement strand
ACTTCATTCTAGCTATAGATTGAAGTTTCATTGGCTTTCTGAGTTTGTGTGTTTATTGTTGTGTGTTTGTATGTCAGGTACAGGAAGATCTTCCCCTATCATCTCTGAAATTGATCAAAGAACTCTTTGGAGAATAAGAAGAGCTGAAAGAGGGAAGAACGTTATTGGAGAAGAAGAATCTG
>NC_029777.3:50198704-50199995 GCF_000817695.3 Arachis duranensis | reverse complement strand
CCTCCCAAGCTTGAAGACCCTGGAGGTTTCTTCTTACCATGCACTATTGGAAACCTATTCATTAACAAGGGGATGTGCGATTTAGGAGCAAGCATAAATCTAATCCCATCGTCTTTAGTGAAAAAGCTTGGCATAGAGGAGGTGAAGCCAATACAGATGTCCTTGGAGTTGGTGGATCAATCAGTGGTATATCCTAAAGGGCTGATTGAGAACCTTTTAGTTAAGGTTGACAGGTTTATCTATCCAGCAGATTTTGTGATACTGGATTCTTCAGAACATTGAAATGACTCCATAATACTTGGTCGACCATTTTTGGCCACTGCTAGAGCCATTGTGGATATAGAGCAAGGAGAGTTAACCCTCAGGATGCATGAGGAGAGCATCACTCTGAAAGTCTTTCCAGAATTACACAGGAATGAAGAAATAAGCAAAACAAGTGGTGACTTCCTTCCAAAGCAAGCAACCAACACGGCAGTAGAACAGAAAAACAAGCTTGTACAAGAAGAAAAAGGAAATCAAAAGGAAGCAGGGGTGATAAACAAGAAGGAAGGTATCACAACTCAAGTCACTGTCAAGAAAGAAAGATCAACAAGAAAGAAAAAGATGAAGAGCAAGAAAAAGGCTCACAAAGGGCGGAAGAATAAGAAAATCCCAACTGAAGGATTTTCTAAGGGTGATAAGGTGCAATTAATATACCAACAGCAGGGAGCAGAAGATTATTACACTGTCAACCAAATAATTTCTCTTGAGCACATGGAAATTGAGCATCAAGGCATACAGAGAAAGCTGACAGTGAGAGGTGACAAGTTGAGACATTACCAACATCAACCACCCTAAAGGGAGTTCAATGTCAAGCTAGTGACAATAAAAGAGCGCTTCATGGGAGGCAACCCATGATTTAAGATTTCTGTCTTCTCTTTCACTTAATAAAGCTATGATTCCTCTGAATATGATTTTGAACTTTCATGCCAGATAAATGCATACATTGTTTTGAAGCACATGTCAAACCTCTAAGTTTGGTGTACCTTAAGGCACACCCAAGTTCATTTTTCAAAAAAAAAAGGGGGATTATTCTTAAAACATATGCATAATTCTTTTAATGAAGCATATGACCAAACACTAAGTTTGGTGTCTGCATGTGCAACAACATTCAGAGGATCATTTTCCAATCATGGACTCAAAACCATACAGATAAGGGATCTTACATCAATTTTTTTTTTAAAGTACATCAATTGTGAGAACGGTTTGCATTGTTAAGCCATCTCCTCAATAAAAGATAAGTTTGGTGTTT
>NC_029777.3:50192274-50197480 GCF_000817695.3 Arachis duranensis | reverse complement strand
TAAGAAGTGTAGCCCAAGGAAAGGAAAGCGTGGTCAAGGCAAGAGGAAGTGTGCCGCATGCAAGGGGGAGGCAAACATTGCCCTCCACAAGGGCACACTGCCCTCTAGGAGGGCAACATAAGGGAACCAAACAAGGAAGGCAACTCTGCCCTGCCCACTACAAGGGCAGAGCACAAAAGTGTGCCTTGGAACCAAGAAGAAGAGAACCTTGCCCTGCCCTCCACAAGGGCAGTATCGGGCTCACCAAGGAAGAAAATCAAAGGAAAAATGTCACCCATGCATGCCACAAGACTCGAACACAGACCAAGGAAGAAGCAAAGAACTAAGGTTGAGTGCCGTGCCAAAAAACCAAGGAAATTAATTGAACGTGTGTCCCAGCCGTGTTTCGAACACGGGACAGCAAAGTGGCAACACTGCCCTGCCCTCCATGAGGGCAGGGCAGCATTTGGATGGTGCACAAATCTGGCGCACCAAGAAGTGGATCTGGCGCACCGTGGCACATTCCTGGCAGCACCAGCACGCACCAAGCTCGATCATGGCAGCACCAAATTTTCCTGCCCTGCCCTCCGCGAGGGCAGGGCAGCATCCTATGCACCAAGGCAATTTCTGGCACACCAAGTTTTGATTCTGGCGCACCAATTCTTGATTCTGGCAGCACCAAGGCAATTTCTGGCGCACCAACTTTTCCTGCCATGCCCTTGGCGCGGGCAGGGCAGCATTTCACGCACCAAGGCCGCACCAGCCTGCACCACGCCCGCACCAACATGCACCAAATCCTGCCCTGCCCTCCACAAGGGTAGGGCAGCCTCCTGGGAGCAACTTTTCATGGGCCGAAAATTCAAATTAAAATCCCATTTTAATTCATTTCTTCACCAAATCAAAAGCCCATCCAAATCCCAAAATCCAAGAATAGAAAGTGTATTAATAGAAGCTAGTTTGATGTAATTAGGACCTTTTTGACTTACCTTTGGCTTTGCTTTTGAATTTTGCACTTTCTTTGAGCTTTGAATTTCTTGTAATTGTTCTTGAGAGACTTGACCGAGAGCTTAGAGGATTAAGGGAGAATTGACTGATCTCCTTCCTCATTCTTACTCGGGCAATTCTACTCTTCTGTTTCTGAGTTTTGGGTGTGTGAAATTGAGGAAATTCTGTCTCAATTCCCATCTAAAATCTCTTTAAACCCTTTTCTGCATAATTGAATTTGATTTCTGTTCTTCTACTGCTTCTTCTTTAATTTTTTGTCAATTGCTTTGATAACTCGGATCTGGGAAGGAAATTGAGTTTTAGGCTCTGCTACCTAAGCTCTTGAGTCTTGAGATCACAATTTACTTAGGTTCTTCTGTGAACCTCTGCTGCACTTTATTTCCTTTCTGTTTGAATTTACATTCCAAGCAATTTAGTTTCTGTTAAACACAACCCACTCAACTAAAACTTGATTCGCTTGACTAAATCAACCACTAAACTAAAATTGCTCAATCCTTCAATCCCTGTGGGATCGACCTCACTCATGTGAGTTATTATTACTTGATGCGACCCGGTACACTTTCCGGTGAGTTTTGTGTTGGATCGTTTTCCACACATCAGGCGACATCTCATCCTCTCAATGAAAATGGTCCAAATGCTCTGTCACAGCACGGCTAATCATCTGTTGATTCTCGATCATGCTGGAATAGAATCCCTTGATTCTTTTGCGTTTGTCATCACGCCCAACAATTGCGAGTTTGAAGCTCGTCACAGTCATTCAATCCCTGAATTCTACTCGGAATACCACAGACAAGGTTATACCACGAAGATTCTGATTAAGGAATCCAATAGATATGCGCCCGGTCTAAAGCAAAATGGAAGTGGTTGTCAGTCATGCGTTCATAGGTGAGAATGATGATGAGTGTCACGGATCATCACATTCATCATGTTGAAAGTGCAACGAATATCTTAGAACAGGAATAGCTGAATTGAATAGAAAATAGTAGTAATTGCATTAAAACTTGAGGTACAGCAGAGCTCCACACCCTTAATCTATGGTGTGTAGAAACTCCACCGTTAAAAATACATAAGTGATGAAGGTTCAAGCGTGGCCGAATGGCCAGCCCCCAAACATAATCAAAAGACCAAATGGTCAAAATACTAGATACCCAAAGACAATAGTAAAAAGTCCTATTTATACTAGACTAGCTACTAGGGTTTACAGAAGTAAGTGATTGATGCACACATCCACTTCCGGGGCCCACTTGGTGTGTGCTTGGGCTGAGCTTGAACTTTACACGAGCTGAGGCTTCTTTTGGAGTTGAACGCCAAGTTGTAACGTGTTTTTGGTGTTAAACTCTGGTTCGTGACGTGTTTCTGGCGTTTGACTCCAGAATGCAGCATGGAACTGGCGTTGAGCGCCAATGTACGTCCTCTAATCACGAATAAAGTATGAACTATTATATATTGCTGGAAAGATCTGGATGTCTACTTTCCAACGCCGTTGAGAAC
Organism: Arachis duranensis; assembly: GCF_000817695.3. NCBI lineage: Eukaryota > Viridiplantae > Streptophyta > Magnoliopsida > Fabales > Fabaceae > Arachis > Arachis duranensis. The sequence continues at coordinate 50,195,005 of NC_029777.3, read as the reverse complement.
GCGCCATTTGGAGTTCTATAGCTCCAGAAAATCCATTTCGAGTGCAGGGAGGTCAGAATCCAACAGCATCAGCAGTCCTTTGTCAGCCTTTTATCAGAGTTTTGCTCAGGTCCTTAATTTCAGCCAGAAATTACCTGAAATCACAGAAAAATACACAAACTCATAGTAAAGTCCAGAAATGTGAATTTATCATAAAAACTAATGAAAACATCCCTAAAAGTAGCTAGATTACACTAAAAGCTATCTAAAAACAATGCCAAAAAGCGTATAAATTATCCGCTCATCAGTGCAAAAGGAATTAGAAGAAGATCTTAATGATTCACTTTAGTCCTCTATTGAAGCTAAAGTGGGTGAAGTTGGAGAATGTCCACCACCCAAGGAAGCATCATACATTCCTCCAAAGGAAAAGAGGCCACGAAAGCTTGAATTAAAGCCTCTACCTCCTTCTCTAAAATATGCTTTTCTTGGAGAGATAGATACATATCCTGTGATCATCAATTCTCCCTTGAACACTTGTGAAGAAGAGGCATTAATCAGGGTATTAAGGGCACACAAAATAGCCCTTAGATGGACCATTGGTGATCTTAAGGGGATAAGTCCTGCAATGTGTATGCAAAAAATGTTGCTTGAGGAAGATGCTAACTGGTGGTGCAAATGCAAGGGAAGCTTAATCCTATCATGAAGGAGGTGGTTCAGAAGGAGGTTATTAAAGCCATCATTATTTACCCGATCTCTGATAGCCATTGGATGAGTCCAGTACAAGTCATTCCTAAGAAGGGGGTGTTATAGTGGTAGCCAATGACAAGAATGAGCTCATTCCTACAAGAACCGTAACTGGTTAGAGGATGTGTATTGACCATAGGAGGCCCAACACAGCCACCAGGAAGGATCAGTTCCCTCTCTCCTTTACTGGTCAAATGCTAAAGAGGTTGGCCAGACATGCTTTTTATTGCTTCTTGGATGGATACTCCAGCTACAACCAAATTATTGTGGACTCTCATAATCAAGAGAAGATGGCATTCACATGCCCCTTCAGAATCTTTGCTTACCACCATATGCCTTTCGGGTTGTGTAATGTGCCCGCCACTTTCCAAAAGTGCATGCTTTCCATCGTTTCTAATATGATTAAAAAATTTATTGAAATTTTCATGGATGACTTCTCTGTATTTGATGATTCATTTCAGGCATGCTTGCAACATCTAGCCTTGGTCTTGAGAAGGAGTCAAGAAACTAACCTTGCTTTAAATTGAAAAAATGCCATTTTATGGTAACTGAAGGTATAGATCTTGGGCACTGCATCTCAAGCAAAGGCATAGAAATTGACAAGGCCAAAGTGGAGGTAATTGAGAAACTACGATGCCTTATAACCACAAAAGGCATAAGGAGTTTTTTAGGTCATGCAGGCTTCTATATAAGATTTATTAAAGATTTTTCCAAAATAGCAGAGCCATTAAGCACTCTTTTGGTTGCTGATGCACCGTTTCATTTTGATGATGAATGCCTACATGCCTTTGAAATCCTCAAGGCCAACCTTGTCTCTGCACCCATTATTGCTCCTCCTAATTGGATATTACCATTTGAATTGATGTGTGATGTAAGTAATGTTGCAATTGGAGCCGTTTTAGGGCAAAGGTTAGATAAGGTTTTGCATGTTATATACTATTGGTGGACGAAATTGTGATCAACAATAATGGCTCTTTGGCATGTGCCAAAAAAAACTAACTCAGCACTTTCTTTTCACAACTCCGTTCAACTTAACCAGCAAGTGTACTGGGTCATCCAAGTAATACCTTACGTGAGTAAGGGTCGATCCCACAGAGATTGTTGGTATGAAGCAAGCTATGGTCACCTTGTAAATCTCAGTTAGGCAGATTAAATGGTTTATGATGAGTTTGAAAATTAATAATAAATAGAAAATAAAAAGGGATAGAAATACTTATGTAAATCAATAGTGGAAATTTCAGATAGGCGTATGGAGATGCTGTGCTCCTCTTGAATCTCTACTTTCTTATTACATTCATCCAATCCTTCTTACTCCTTTCAATGGCAAGCTGTATGTAGGGCATCACCGTTGTCAATGGCTACATCCCATCCTCTCAGTGAAAATGGTCCTATGCTCTGTCACAGCATGGCTAATCATCTGTCGGTTCTCAATCAGGTTGGAATAGAATCCCCTGATTCTTTTGCGTTTGTCATCACGCCTAGCCTTCAGAAGTTTGAAGATCGTCACAGTCATTCAATCCCAGAATCTTACTCGGAATACCATAGACAAGGTTTAGACTTTTCCGGATCCTCATGAATGCCGCCATCTATCTAACTTATACCACGAAGATTCTGTTGGGGAATCTAAGAGATATGCGCCCGGCCTAAAGTAGAACGGAAGTGGTTGTCAGTCACGCGCGTTCATAGGTGAGAATGATGATGAGTGTCACGAATCATCACATTCATCAAGTTGAAGTGCAACGTATATCTTGGAATAAGAATAAAGAGAATTGAATAAAAAGTAATAGTAATTGTATTGAAACTTGAGGTACAGCAGAGCTCCACACCCTTAATCTATGGTGTGCAGAAACTCCACTGTTGAAAATACATAAGTGAAAGGTTCAGGCATGGCCGAATGGCCAGCCCCCATGGTCTAAGGACTAGGCGTCCAGAGATATCTAATACACTAATAAAAAGTCCTATTTATAATAAACTAGCTACTAGGGTTTACATGAGTAAGTAATTGATG
>NC_029777.3:50191940-50192267 GCF_000817695.3 Arachis duranensis | reverse complement strand
TGGCTGAGCTTGATCTATCCATGAGCTGAGGCTTCTCTTGGAGTTGAACTCCAAGTTATAACGTGTTTTGGGCGTTCAACTCCGGATCATGACGTGTTTCTGGCGTTTAACTCCAGACAGCAGTATGTACTTGGCGTTCAATGCCAAGTTACATCGTCAATTTCCAAATAAAGTATGGACTATTATATATTGCTGGAAAGCTCTGGATGTCTACTTTCCAACGCCGTTAAGAGCACGCCAATTGAAGTTCTGTAGCTCCAGAAAATCCATTTCGAGTGCAGGGAGGTCAGATTCCAATAGCATCAGCAGTCCTTTTGTCAGCCTTTT
>NC_029777.3:50190478-50191453 GCF_000817695.3 Arachis duranensis | reverse complement strand
TGGATTTATTTCCTTGGGCCCTCCTATCCATTGATGCTCAAAGCCTTGGATCCTTTTTACCCTTGCCTTTTGGTTTTAAGGGCTATTGGCTTTTCTGCTTGCTTTTTCTTTTTCTTTCTATTTATTTTTTTCGCCATTTTTTTTCGCAAGCTTTTGTTTTTCACTGCTTTTTCTTGCTTCAAGAATCAATTTCATGATTTTTCAGATCATCAATAACATTTCTCTTTGTTCATCATTCTTTCAAGAGCCAACAATTTTAACACTCATAAACAACAATATCAAAAGACATATGCAATGTTCAATCATTCATTCAGAAGACAAAAGGTATTGTCACCACATCAATATAATTAAATTAATTTCAAGGATAAATTCGAAATTCATGCATTTCTTGTCCTTTTGAATTAAAACATATTTCATTTAAGAAAGGTGAAGAATTAATGGATTTTATTCATTGTTTTAAGACATGGTTACTACATACTAATGATCATGAAGGAGAGACACAAAACATAGATAAACACAATATTAAAACCGAAAAGCATAAAGAAATAAAAACAAGGAATGAATCCACCTTAGTGGCGTCTTCTTCTTGAAGGACCAACAATGTCCTTAAGCTCTTCTATGTCCCTTCCTTGCCTTTGTTACTCCTCCCTCATTGCTCTTTGGTCTTCTCTTATTTCATGGAGAATGATGGAGTGCTCATGATGTTCCACCCTTAATTGTTCAACATTGTGGCTCAAATCTTCTAAGGAAGTGTTGAGTTGTTCCCAGTAATTGTTGGGAGGAAAGTGCATCCCTTGAGGCATCTCAGGGATTTCTTGATGATGAGCTTCCTCATGCATCTCTTGAGATCCGTGAGGGATCTCTCTTGCTTGCTCCATCCTCTTCTTGGTGATGGGCTTATCCTCTTCAATGGAGATGTCTCTTTCTATGATAACTCCAGCTGAGTAACATAGATGGAAAATAAGGTGAGGAAAA
>NC_029777.3:50151692-50190436 GCF_000817695.3 Arachis duranensis | reverse complement strand
GGTGGAGGACTTGTCGGCTATTTTGTAGATTTCATTGGAGATGACCTCATGAACTTCTACTTCCTCTCCAATCATGATGCTATGAATCATGATGGCCCGATCCACAGTAACTTCAGATCAGTTGCTAGTGGGAATGATGGAGCATTGAATAAACTCCAACCATCCTCTAGCCACAGGCTTGAGGTCTAGTCTTCTTAGTTGAACTGGCTTGCCCTTGGAGTATCTCTTCCATTGAGCTCCTTCCACACATATGTCCGTAAGGACTTGGTCCAACCTTTGATTAAAGTTGACCCTTCTAGTGTAGGGGCGTATTTTCCCCGAACCATTGTGAGATAATTCTTTGGATTCGGGTTCATACTTTGATCATGGTTCCTAGTAATCCATGCATTGGCATAGAACTCTTGAACCATTAAGATTCTGACTTGTTGCATGGGGTTGGTTAGGACTTCCCAACCTCTTCTTCGGATTTCATGTCGGATCTCCGGATACTCATTTTTCTTGAGCTTGAAAGGGACCTCAGGGATCACTTTCTTCTTTGCCACAACATCATAGAAGTGGTCTTGATGGCTCTTGGAGATGAATCTTTCCATCTCCCATGACTCAGAGGTGGAAGCTTTTGTCTTCCCTTTTCCTTTTCTAGAGGATTCTCCGGCCTTAGGTGCCATTGATGGTAGTGGAAAACAAAAAAGATTGTGCTTTGACCACACTAAACTTAAAAGATTGCTCGTCCTCGAGCAATAGAAGAAAGAAGAGACGAAGAAGAAGAAGAAAATATGGAGGAGAAGGGTGAATGTGTATTCGGCCAAGGGGGAGAAGATTTGGTTGTGTTGTGTGAAAATGAAGTAGAATGGAAGGGTATATATAGGGAAAGGGGAGAGTGAAGTTTCGGCCATATAGGGTGGGAATGGGTGGGAAAATGGTTTTGAATTTTTGAAGGTAGGTGGGGTTTATAGGGAATAGTGGATGGATGTGAGTGGTGAAGGGGGTGTTGGGAAGTGTGACATGGGGAATACTCATCACAAAATAGGATTAGGAAGTAAGGTGGGAATATAGTAGGTGGGGATCCTGTGGGGTCCACATATCATGATCCTGAGGTGTCAAGGAATTCCATCCCTGCACCAAATAGGCATGTAAAATGCCTTTGCACACCATTCTGGCGTTTAAACGCCGTGTGGTGCACATTCTGGGCGTTCAACGCCCAAGTAAAGCATGTTTCTGGCGTTGAACGCCAATTTCATGCTTGTTACTGGTGTTCAGCGTAAGCTTTTCTTCTCTAGGCACATTCCTGGCGTTCAGCGACAGAATATTGCTTGTTTCTGGCGTTCAGCGCCAGGTTGATGCTCTGTTCTGGCGTTGAACGCCAGCCAGATGCTCCTTACTGGCGTTGAACGCCAGCCTGTGCTTCCTCTAGGGTGCGAATTTTTTTCTGCTGTTTTTGATTCTGTTTTTAATTTTTATGATTTTTTTCGTGACTCCTCATGATCATGTACCTAATAAAACACAAAATAAAAATAAAATAATATAAAATAAAAATTAGATAAAATTGGGTTGCCTCCCAACAAACGCTTCTTTAATGTCAATAGCTTGACAGTGGCTTTCATGGAGCCACAAGGTGATCAGGTCAATGTTGTATAGTCCCAACACCAAACTTAGAGTTTGGATATGGGATCTTAACACCAAACTTAGAGTTTGGTTGTGGGGGCTCTTCTTGACTCTGAACTGAGAGAAGCTCTTCATGTTTACTTTCTTTTGTCACAGAGGGATGGCCATGTGCCTTAAACACAAGGTAGTCCCCATTCAATTGAAGGACTAATTCACCTCTGTTGACATCTATCACAGCTCCTGCTGTGGCTAGCAAAGGTACACTCATCCTCTTCCTTCCTAGTGTCTAAGACTATGAAATCAGCAGGGATGTAAAGGCCTTTAACCTTTACTAACACGTCCTCTACTATTCTATAAGCTTGTCTCAATGACTTGTCTGCCAATTGTAATGAGAACAAGGCAGGTTGTACCTCAATGATCCCCAGCTTCTCCATTACAGAGAGTGGCATAAGATTTATCCTTGACCCCATATCACATAGAGCCTTTTCAAAGGTCATGGTGCCTATGGTACAAGGTATTAAGAACTTGCCAGGATCTTATTTCTTCTGAGGTAGAGTTTGCTGAATCCAGGTATCCAGTTCATTAATGAGCAAGGGAGGTTCACTTTCCCAAGTCTCATTACCAAACAACTTGGCATTCAGCTTCATGATAGCTCCTAAATATTGAGCAACTTGCTCTCCAGTCACATCTTCATCCTCTTCAGAGGATGAATAGTCTTCAGAGCTCATGAATGGCAGAAGGAGATTTAATAGAATCTCTATGGTCTCTGTATGAGCCTCAGATTCCTTTGGATCCTTAATAGGAAACTCCTTCTTGCTTGAAGGACGTCCTAGGAGGTCTTCCTCACTAGGATTTTCGTCCTCCTCCTCCCTTGTGCATTCGGCCACATTAATCACATCAATGGCCTTGCACTCTCCTTTTGGATTCTCTTCTGTATTGCTTGGGAGAATACTGGGAGGAGTTTCAATGACTTTCTTACTTAGCTGGCCCACTTGTGCCTCCAGATTTCTGATAGAGGATCTTGTTTCACTCATGAAACTGAAAGTAGCCTTTGACAGATCAGAGACTAGATTGGCTAAATTAGAAGTGTTTTGTTCAGAATTCTCTATCTGTTGCTGAAAAGATGATGGAAAAGGCTTGCTATTGCTCAGCCTATTATGTCCACCATTGTTAAAGCCTTGTTGAGGCTTTTGTTGATCCTTCCATGAGAAATTTGGATGATTTCTCCATGATGAGTTATAGGTGTTTCCATAAGGCTCACCCATGTAATTAACCTCTGCCATGGCAGAGTTCTCAGGATCATAAGCTTCTTCAGAAGTTGCCTCTTTAATACTGTTGGATGCATTTTGCCATCCATTCAGACTTTGAGAGATCATGTTGACTTGCTGAGTCAACACTTTGTTCTGAGCCAATATGGCATTCAGAGCATCAATTTCTCTAAACCAATATGGCATTCAGAGCATCAATTTCAAGAACTCCTTTCTTCTGAGGTATCCCATTATTCACGAAATTCCTCTCAGAAGTGTACATGAATTGGTTGTTTGCAACCATATCAATGAGTTCTTGAGCCTCTTCAGGCGTTTTCTTTAGGTGAACAGATCCACCTGCAGAATGGTCCAATGACATTTTTGAAAATGCAGACAGGCAATAATAGAATATATCTAATATGGTCCATTCTGAAAACATTTCAGATGGACATCTTTTGGTCAGCTGCTTGTATCTTTCCCAAGCTTCATAGAGGGATTCACCATCTTTTTGTTTGAAGGTTTGAACATCCACTCTAAGCTTGCTCAGCTTTTGAGGAGGAAAGAATTTATCGTTTTGTTGCATTAAGGCAACTAGCTGAGGTTTCAGCTCAAAGTTGTTGGCTCCAATGGCAGGAATGGAGATGCTTCTTCCATCAAATTTGGATGTTGGCTTTGTGAAGTCACCAAGCATTCTCCTTGCATTATTATTATTTTCGGCTGCCATCTCCTTCTCTTGTTCTAATATTTCTGAAAGGTTACCTTTAGATTGTTGTAATTTAGCTTCTCTTAATTTTCTCTTCAGAGTCCTTTCCGGTTCTGGATCAATTTCAACAAGAGTGTCTTTTTCCTTGTTCCTGCTCATATGAAAGAGAAGAAAACAAGAAAAGAAAGAAGAATCCTCTATGTCACAGTATAGAGATTCCTTTATGTTAGTAGAAGAAGAAAGGGGAGAAGAATGTAGAAGAGGGGGTTCGGATATTTAGATGGAGAGAGGTGAAGAGAAGTGTTAGTAAATAATTAAATAGAATAAGAAAATAGAGGGAGAATTTCAAAAATAATTTTGAAAAAGAGGTTAGTATTTTTGAAAATTAAAGATAAGATATAATTAAAATTAAGATTTAGAACAAAAAGAATTTTTGAAAAAGAGATGAGATATTTTCGAAAATTAGAGAGGGAAGAGTAGTTAGGTGATTTTGAAAAAGATATGAAACAAACAAAAAGTTAATTAGTTAGTTGAAAAAGATTTTAAAATCAAATTTTAAAAAGATAAGAAGATAAGAAGTTAGATAAGATATTTTGAAATCAAATTTTGAAAAAGATAAGATAAAAGATAAAAAGATTTAATTTTTAAATTTAAAATTACTTACTTCACTAACAAGAAACTTCAAGATAAGATTCTAGAACTTAAAGATTGAACCTTTCTTAACAAGAAAGTAACAAACTTCAAATTTTTGAATCAATCACATTAATTATTAGTGAATTTTCGAAAAATATGATATAAAGATAAGAAAAAGATTTTGAAAATATTTTGAAAAAGATTTTTGAAATTTTTGAAAAAAAAGAAAAAAAATGAAAAAGATATAATTTTTGAAAAAGATTTTGGAAAGATAAGATTTTTAAAATTGAAAATTTGATTTGACTTGTAAGAAACAACTAATTTTAAAAAATTTTGACCAAGTCAACCCAAAATTTCGAAAATTTGGAGGGAAATAAGGAAAAGATATTTTTTTGATTTTTGAAATTTTTAAGATGAGAAAGAAAAACACAATCATGACCCAAAACATGAAAATTTTGGATCAAAACACTTAATGCATGCAAGAACACTATGAATGTCAAGATGAACACCAAGAATACTTTGAAGATCATGATGAACATCAAGAACATATTTTTGAAAAATTTTTTATGCAAAGAAAACATGCAAGACACCAAACTTAGAAATTTTTAATGCATGGACTCTAACAAACGAAAAATGCACATGAAAAACAACAAACAACACAAAACAAGAAATCATCAAGATCAAACAAGAAGACTTGTCAAGAACAACTTGAAGATCATGAAGAACACTATGAATGCATGAAATTTTCGAAAAAATGCAAGAAAAAATTTAAAAGCATGCAATTGACACCAAACTTAAAAATTGACTCAAGACTCAAACAAGAAACACAAAATATTTTTGATTTTTATGATTTTATGATTTTTTTTGTATTTTTATTAATTTTTTTCGAAAATAAAGTTTGTAAAAACGAAAAAGAAAAGAAAATTTTTGAAAAAGATTTTTGAAAAGAAAATTACCTAATCTGAGCAACAAGATGAACCGTCAGTTGTCCATACTCGAACAATCCCCGGCAACGGCGCCAAAAACTTGGTGGACGAAATTGTGATCAACAATAATGGCTCTTTGGCATGTGCCAAAAAGAACTAACTCAGCACTTTCTTTCCACAACTCCGTTCAACTTAACCAGCAAGTGTACTGGGTCATCCAAGTAATACCTTACGTGAGTAAGGGTCGATCCCACAGAGATTGTTGGTATGAAGCAAGCTATGGTCACCTTGTAAATCTCAGTTAGGTAGATTAAATGGTTTATGATGAGTTTGAAAATTAATAATAAATAGAAAATAAAAAGGGATAGAAATACTTATGTAAATCAATAGTGGGAATTTCAAATAAGTATGTGAAGATGTTGTGCTCCTCTCGTATCTCTATTTTCTTATTACATTCATCCAATCCTTCCTACTCCTTTCCATGGCAAGCTGTATGTAGGGCATCACCATCATCAATGGCTACTTTTAATCCTCTCTCGAAAATGGTCCTATACGCTGTCACTACACGGCTAATCGTCTGGAGGCATCACACTTGTTGAAGGCTACATCCCATCCTCTCAGTGAAATAGGTTGGAATAGAATCCCTTGATTCTTTTGCGTTTGTCATCACGCCCAGCCTTCAGGAGTTTGAAGCTCGTCACAGTCATTCAATCCCAGAATCCTACTCGGAATACCATAGAAAAGGTTTAGACTTTCTGGATCCTCATGAATGCCGCCATCTATCTAACTTATACCACGAAGATTCTGTTGGGGAATCTAAGAGATATGCGCCCGGCCTAAAGTAGCACGGAAGTGGTTGTCAGTCACGCGCGTTCATAGGTGAGAATGATGATGAGTGTCACGGATCATCACATTCATCAAGTTGAAGTAAAATACATAAGTGAAAGGTTCAGGCATGGCCGAATGGCCAGCCCCCATAGTCTAAGGACTAGGCGTCCAGAGATATCTAATACACTAATAAAAAGTCCTATTTATAATAAACTAGCTACTAGGGTTTACATGAGTAAGTAATTGATGCATAAATCCACTTCCGGGGCCCACTTGGTGTATGTTTGGGCTGAGCTTGATCTATCCACGAGCTGAGGCTTCTCTTGGAGTTGAACTCCAAGTTATTACGTGTTTTGGGCGTTCAACTCCGGATCATGACGTGTTTCTGGCTTTTAACTCCAGACAGCAGCATGTACTTGGCGTTCAACGCCAAGTTACGTCATCAATTTCCGAATAAAGTATGGACTATTATATATTGCTGGAAATCTCTGGATGTCTACTTTCCAACGCCATTTAGGGCGCGCCAATTGGAGTTCTGTAGCTCCAGAAAATCCATTTCGAGTGCAGGGAGGTCAGATTCCAACAGCATCAGCAGTCCTTTTGTCAGCCTTTTTCAGAGTTTTGCTCAAGTCCCTCAATTTCAGCCAGAAATTACCTGAAATCACAGAAAAACACACAAACTCATAGTAAAGTCCAGAAATGTGAATTTAAGATAAAAACTAGTGAAAACATCCCTAAAAGTAGCTTGAACTTACTAAAAACTACCTAAAAATAATGCCAAAAAGCGTATAAATTATCCGCTCATCAACTATACAAGCAAGGTACTGAATGATGCTCAAAAGAATTATACAACCACAAAAAAGGAGTTATTAGTTGTGGTTTTTGCATTTGATAAATTTAGATCACTGATAAACCACTATTTTATGATTTATATTATGCTCAATTGAGTGGTTTCTATCAAGTCTTTGCTCACTTAGTCATATAAATTACATGGTTTTACAATTCCTTCCTTATTCCTTAATATATGTGAAAATATATTTCCTAGACCATAAACTTATTAATTTTAATTATCCTTTATTACCATTCGATGCCGTGATCCGTGTGTTGAGTATCTTCAGACTTTATAGGGCAGGAATGGCTTAGAGAACAGAAAGGAAACATGCAAAAGTGGAAGGAACGCGCGAAAATGAAGTTTTGACAGAAATGGCAGCGACACACACGCATGGACGATGCGGATGCGTGACTTGCGCAGAACCCAAGCGACGCACACGCATGGATGACGCGAACGCGTGCCTAGCGCAAAGCACGAGCGACGCGTACGCATGACTGACGCGTACGTATGACAAGGAAAACTTCCAAATGACGCGCACGTGTGACCCATGCGCACGCGTGACGGACGCCATGTGCAAAAAATTTCAGAAAATGTCCCCAACGATTTCTGGACCCTCTTTCGGCCCAAATCCAAGCCCAGAGAACACAGATTAGAGGCTATAAAGTGGGGTAATGCATCCATTCAAAGGGAGGATAGACACAACATTCATTATTCACAATTTTAGTTTTAGATGTAGTTTTTCTAGAGAGAGAGGCTCTCTTCTCTCTCTAGGTTTTAGGATTTAGGATTTCTATTAGTTTCAGGTTATTTCTTCACAATTTCAGGTTCAATGTTCCTTTACTTTGGTTTCTCTTCTATTTTTATTTATTTATTCTATTACTTTGATTTATGAATTTTCATGTTAGATTTGATATGTAATATAATTTGAGGTATTTTAGATTTATCATTGATTTCTTCTATTTATTATATAAATAATTTGGATTTTTCTCCTCCCTTTGCTCTGGTTGAGTAATTGGTGACACTTGAGTTATCAAACTCAGCTGATGATTGAAAATTGGAATTTGATGATTGATTTGGATCCCTCTAAAGCTAGTCGTTCCATAGGAGTTGACTAGGACTTGAGGAATCAAATTGATTAGTATACTTGACTTTCCTTTATTTAGTAAGGGTTAACTAAGTGGGAGCAATAAACAATTCTCATCACACCTGATAAGGATAACTAGGATAGGATTTTCAGTTCTTATACCTTGTGATGCTTTTCATGATAATTAATTTACTTTATTGTTAATTTATTTCCTTGTTCCCTATTTCAAAAACCCAAAAAATATACCTTTTCCATAACCAATAATAAATCATACTTCCCTGCAATTCTTTGAGAGGCGACCTGAGGTTTAAATATTTTGATTATAAATTTTATTGGGTTTTGTTACTTGTGACAACCAAACTTTTGTATGAAAGGATTCTTTGCTAGTTTAGAAACTATACTTACAACGCGGTTATTTTTATGAAATTCTTTACCGGCAGAAATCCGTTCGTCAATCATATTTAATTGGTTCAAAGATTATTGTTTAGACTGATCACTCTGCTCTTAAGTACCTTTTGACTAAGCAGGATTCTAAACCAAGATTGATTAAGAGGGTGCTTCTCCTACAAGAGTTTGACATCAAAATCAAAGATAGGAAGGGTTTCGAGAATCAAGTAACAGACCACCTTTCTCAGATTGAACCTGTAAAATATCAAGAACCTCCACTTTCCCTCCATGAAGAGTTCCCTGATAAGCATCTATTTGTGATTCACAAGACACCCTAGACATGGCCAATTACAAGGCTGGAAGGATAATACTAAAGGAACTTATTAGGCAACAAATCAAAAAGCTATATCATGATGCACGAATTTCCTTTGGGATGATCCATATTTATTCAAGAGATGTTTGGATGGCATAGTCTGGAATTGTTTCAAAGGAAGAGGACACAGATTCTCATGTATTTTAGTGGAGAAAGAACAACAACTAAGGTCCTTAGTGTGGATTTTACTGGCCCATACTATTCAAGAATGCAAGAGAGTTTGTGAAAAATTGTGACTCTTATCAGAGAGCAGAAAACTTGCCTAAGAAGAATGAATTGCCCTTGAACCCAATTTCGGAGGTAGAATTGCTTGATGTTTGTGGTATAGATCTCATGGGACCCTTCCCTTCTTCCTACTCCAACAATTACATTTTGGTGCCTGTTGACTATGTGTCTAAGTCGGTAGAAGTCACACCATTTGCTAACAATGATGCAAAGGTAGTGATCAACTTCCTCAAGAAGTACATCTTTAGTAGGCTTGGTGTTTCTCAAACCTTGATCAGTAATGGCGGCACCCTCTTTTGCAATAAACAGTTAAATACAATTCTCTTGGGGTATGGTGTTAAGCATAAAGTGGCCACCTCTTATCATTCTCAAACAAGTGGCCAAGTAGAGGTCTCTAATAGAGAACTCAAAAGAATTCTTGAGAAGACTGTGGGAGTCTCAAGAAAAGATTTGGCTAAGAAGATTGATGATGCTCTCTGGGCTTACCGCACAGCTTTTATGTGGGACGTAGGATCACAGCCGTGGCACGCCAGAACCAAACAGAGAAAAAAATATTGATATACCAAAGGCAACATGGGACGTAAAAGCCTTCACTTGTTATGTGAACTATCAATTGTTTGTATGGTCCACTCGTACGCACAAAAAAAGAAGTTTTTAGGTGTCATGTGTACGCATCTATCATGCGTACGCATAATTGTACTTTCAAATGGGATGTGAGATTTCCTAAGTGCAATGGCTGGAGCAAAACAGAGGCCAAAATTGAAAGAATCAAGGACACGTTCAACGTGGAACTCTTCACGTGCAACGTGGATAAGATAGAGAGCAAAGTGAATCAAGTATGGGTTGCACGTGCAACGTGGATCATTCACGTGCAACATGAGTTTATGAAAACTCTCTAGGGATTTTAAAGTAAGCCAATAAATCTTCAACTCTTTAGCACCTGAGTGGTTAATCAAAGGTCCACCAATCATAGCATTAATTAAGGATTTTCAAAGAGAAGAGGGGAGATCTTTGCTGAGAGAAAAACAATTATGAAAAAGATATTATTTTATATGAATTTTGATTCTATTTTAGGTTTGAATTGTTTAAGTTTGTTTAGGGTTAGTATTTAAAGAGAGAAGTCACTCACGGCCTCTCTTCTTCGGCACTTTTTATTCTTCGTATTATTAAGTTTTCTCTGAAGACATGATTTATTCTTCATCCAAAAGGGTTTGAATATGTTAGGAAACACTCCTTCTCTAACTTGAATTCTTTTAACTTCTTGAAAAAGTTGATTAATTGAATTAAGCTTGAAAACCGATTCTCACGGATCTTATGTTTTGAGACTAGACTTGATAAGTGACATCGAATCAACTAGGAGAGATTCTTAGGAGTTACGTGGCTCATAAATCAGTGAATGTGCTTAACTCTTTTCTTAAAGAATTGACTAAGGGATTAGCAATTAATTAGCCTAAAGAGAAATTAAATCACCAAGGGTTTGGGGTTTGATTATTGATGATTTCCATGGATGTATCTTTGCATGATAAAGTTTGAAAGTGAAAAGTATTTGATTTTGAAGTTTCAACATCTCTTAAACTCACTCTTTTGATCATATTATCTTTCAACACTTATTGTTATCCTTCGTTTAATTCATTGTTATTGTTAAAGTTTTCTAAAACCCTATTTTTCATTGTCTGACTAGAATAATCGATTGACTATTGTTTGCTGAATCCGTTAATCCTTGTGGGATTGACACTCACTCACCATGAGTTTATTACTTGATACGACCTGATACACTTGCCGGTAGTTTGTGTTTTAAAATTCCACATCAATTGATTGGTAGTTTGTTAACCACGATAAATCCCCGGCAATAGCGCCAAAAACTTGATGTGGATTTTGCAACCACAAACTACCAGCCAGTGCACCGGATCGTGTCAAGTATTAAACTCACAGTGAGTGAGTGTCGATCCCACAAGAATTAAAGGATTAAGCAAATAATAGTCAATCGATTATTCTAGTCAGACAATCAAAATTTAAGGTTTTTACAAAGCTTTGACATAAACAATAATGTAAACAAAGGCAAAGAGTAAGTGTTGAAAGATAATATGATTAAAAGAGTTAAGGTTTTCGAGATGTTGAATCTTCCAAATCAATACTTTTCACTTTTCACCTTTATTATGCAAATATACATCCATGGCAAATCATTGATAATCGAACCCCAATCCCTTAGTAATTCGATTTCTCTTTCACCTAATTAATCGCTAATTTCTTAGTCAATTATGTCAAAAAAGAGTTGAAGAACATTCTCTTATTTATACGCCACACAATTCATAAGAATCTTCCCTGGCTGATTCGATTTCACTTATCAAGTCTAGTTTCAAAACTTATGAGTTGTGAGAATAAGTTTTCAAGCTTAATTCAATTAATCAACTTTTTCAAGAAGTTAAAAGAATTCAAGTCAGAAGAATATTGTTTCCCAACACATTCAAATCTTTTGGATGAAGAACGAAAACTTTTTCTAAAGAAAATATCAATACATTAATCAAAGGAAGAAAAGCTAGAATATTAGTCCATAGTAATCAACAGAGCTCCTAACCTTAACCAAGGAGATTAGTTGCTCATGTCTTCAGAGAAAACCTTAAAATTATGAAAATTAAAATATATCAAAGAAAAAGAGACCGTGAGTGACTTCTCTCCTTAAATACTAACCCTAAACAAATTTCAAATTCAAACTCAAAACATGATCAAAATTAAAGCAAAATCAAATACTCTTCATAAATGTTTTCCTCCAACAAAGCTCTCCCTCTTTTCTTTTTGAAAATCCTCAATTAATGTTGTGATTGGTAGGCCAAAGTTGAGCCTTTGATTAACCACACAAGTGATGAAGAATTGAAGATTTAGTGGCTTAGTTTGATGCCCCTTGAGAGTGTCCCATAATGACGCGTCGCACGTGAAGGATCCACGTACAACGTTAAGCCCATTCTTGATTCAATTTGCTCTCTGTCTCTTCCATGTTGGACGTGGAAAGACCTATGTTGAACGTGGCCTTGATTTCCTCATATTTTAGCTTCTGTTTGCTCCCAGGTGTTGCACGTCAAAAATCCCACATCCCACGTGAACTAGGTGTTGTGCGTATGCATGATACCTTTTTGGACCTCTTGCTGTGCGTATGCATAAATCATGCGTATGCGTAATAGCCCACGTACCACGTGAAGGTCTTCACGTCCCACGTTGGCTTTGGACTACCAAATTTTTGCTCTCTGTTTGGTTCAGGCATGGCATGTCTGCAATCCTACGTCCTACGTGAAAGTGTAGTCATACGTACGAATGATAGATCCGTACGCATGATAGGCTAATTGTCCATTTTTGTGCATATGCATGCAAGATGCATACGCATAGATCCTTTTTATCCCCAACGTGGTACACCATGTTTCCCACGTTGCATGGCCATTGTTTTATACTTCCAGAGAGCTTTCTATTTAGTCCAGAGAGCTTTCTGTTTGCTCCATTTTCATATGCTTCTTGTGTTTGATGTCTCCTAGCCTCTGTTTCCTCTTTGTTCCTTGCAAATGTCCTTCTAAATTCTCCTATAATCAATGAATTCAACTAATTTAAAGTAATGCTCATTTAATCATGAAATTATTGTTTATCCAATAGGAATTTTTAGCTAATTAAATAAAATTATGAAGGAAAAACACTAAAGATGCGAATGCATCACAACAGCAAACTTAATACTTTGCTTGTTCTCAAGCAAAAGAAAACAGATAAAAAAATAATTGCATTAGATGGAGTGAGATTAAATCCTTCCTGAACTTTGTGCCTTTCTAAGAAGTAGGGTTTAGCAATGGTGCACAAAATTGTGATCTCAATGGCACCAACAACTTGGTACACACAATTGTAATCTCAACTCTTTTTCACAACTTTGCACAACTAACCAGCAAGTGCACTGGGTCATGCAAGTAATAAACCTTACGTGAGTAAGGGTCGATCCCATGGAGATTGTCGGCTTGAAGCAAGCAATGGTCATCTTGTAAATTTCAGTCAGGCGGAATCAAATGATTATGGAGTTTTGATAATTAAAAGATAAATAAACATAAAATAAAGATAGAGATACTTATGTAATTCATTGGTGGGAATTTCAGATAAGCGTATGGAGATGTGTTATTCCTTCTTGAATCTCTGCTTTCCTACTGTCTTCATTCAATCATTCATACTCCTTTTTATGGCAAGCTGTATGTAGGTGAATCATCTGTCGGTTCTCGATCGTGTCGGAATAAGATCCAATGATCCTTTTGCGCACTATCACTGTGCCCAGCACTCGCGAGTTTGAAGCTCGTCACAGTCATCCCATCCCAGATCCTACTCGGAATACCACAGACAACGTTTAGACTTTCTGGATCTCAAGAATGCTGCCAATTGATTCTAGCTTATACCACGAAGACTCTGATCTCACGGAATGGAAGGCTCTGTTGTCAGGAGAGGCAACCATGCGTCGTGGACCAAGAGGCCAAGAGATACACACTCAAGCTATAGCATGTAGAACGGAAGTGGTTGTCAGGCACGCGTTCATAAGGGAGAATGATGATGAGTGCCATGGATCATCACATTCATCAGGTTGAAGTGCGAGTGAATATCGTAGTAATTGCATTAATACTCGAGGAACAGCAGAGCTCCACACCTTAATCTATGGTATGTAGAAACTCCACCGTTGAAAATACATAAGTGATGATGGTGTTCATTGACTTCGGCCTCAGAGGGGGAACTAGAATAACCAAGACCTAGGTCTAAGGACTAAACGTCCAAAGATCCACCTCCAGTACAATAGTAAAAAGTTCTATTTATACTAAACTAGTTAGTAGGGTTACAGAAATAAGTAAATGATGTAGAAATCCACTTCCGGGGCCTACTTGGTGTGTGCTTGGGCTGAGCATTGAATCTTTCATGTGTAGAGACTTTTCTTAGAGTTAAACACTAGCTTTTATGCCAGTTTGGGCGTTTAACTCCAGCTTGTATCCTGTTTCTGGTGTTTAACGCCAGAATATGGTAGGAAGTTGGCGTTTGAACGCCAGTTTGCGTCATCAAAAATCGGGCAAAGTATGGACTATTATATATTTTTGGAAAGCTCAGAATGTCTACTTTTCAACGCAATTAAAAGCGCACCATTTGGGTTTCTGTAGCTCCAAAAAATCTATTTCGAGTGCAGGGAGGTCAGAATCCAACAGCATCAGTAGTTCTTTTTCAGCCTCTGAATCAGATTTTTGCTCAGGTCCCTCAATTTAAGCCAGAAAATATCTGAAATCACAGAAAAACACACAAACTCATAGTAAAGTCCACAAAAGTAAATTTTGCTTAAAAACTAATAAAAATATACTAAAAAGTAGCTAGATCCTACTAAAAACTATCTAAAAACAATGCCAAAAAGCATATAAATTTTCCACTCATCAAGCAACCTAAATGATCATCCTGAATTCTCTCTATCCTTAATGAGTCTAGCGTTCATAGGAATGGAGGATCCCTAAGAGTTAAGGCTCAGATAATATTATGAGACCCTTCTTTTAAGCTTTGTGTTGATCCTTGAATCCTTGTTATGTACCAGAGAGCTTTTCGGGTTAATAACTCTGAATGCTTCGTTTTCAAGGCAACTCTTGATTATGGGTGTTCGATCGGTAATCCCAGGCTAGTTGGCTCAAGTTACCGGGTGATAAGGCACCCCTCGGATCTAATTATCCGAGCCACTCCTTGATATGTTGCACCATAAGCATATAGTTAAAGATTTTAAACTCCCATCCATCGATTTCCAGAGCCTCTTTGGACTTCTAAGTGTTTTGTCTCAATGAAACTCTTGATGATGAATTTCCGATCGGTAATCCCGGACTAGTTAGTCCGAGTTACTGGGAGATAAAGCACCCTTTGGATCTAGTTGTCCGAGCCCTGTTCTTGGACAATCACACCACAGACACATAACTAGACTCTTTAATTATTGATGCGCAGAGCTTTGCGACCATTGATCTTTATCTTGATTTTCTCTCTTTGTTATGTTTCTTTGTTATTTCTTTTCTCTCTTTCTCTTTCTTTTTCTTTTTTACTTCAAGTTCAAGGGTCTTTTGTTTTGGATGCGGATGCGGATGGAGAATTTGGATGGAATGAAATGTATGAATTTTATTGGGATAGAAAGTAACCGCATAAATTCTATCTAGCATTCATTTAAATATTTTATGAATTATGATTTATGAGGTATTGTGCAAACTTTGAGGACTTGGTATATAGATCGTCGTAGATTCCCATGTAAGTCGACAATAAACATTTATGGTTAGGGTGTCTTTGGAACACTTTTAGAATAGAATTCTCACAAGAAAGAATTCTTCTCTTTGGTTTGGAATATAATAAAAGTATAATTTTCAATTCTCAAGAGAATTCTAATTCTCACATCAATGTTCAAACTAACTCAAACTAAAAAAAAAAAATCTAATTTAAAATTCCATGGTTACTAAAGATTGAAATGTCAAAATTGTCCCTAATAAATAAATAAAAAAAGACAAATAAAGAAACCACAAGAATAAAATAGTAAAAAATACATAATTCATTTCATTGGTGTGTTAGGCTGACCTGATAACCAACTACACCACGACACCGCCTATTGTAAAGGAATTTACTAAGTTTTTATAAATGATTTAAGTTAAATATCTTGGGGAAGTGATTACCTCAGAAACCAGAATTAGGCCGTAAACTTGCATCCAACCATTCAAACAAGACTTACATAGATTGCAGCTGCAAGTTTTCTTTCCCCACACTGCTTGCAGCAATAGACTAACCCAACTTCACAAACTTGCTGATTTAATTTAATCTAATTCTATTTGGTAGTTAATTTCTTGATGACCTATTCCTATTACATACATGACAAATGTTTGATGAAAATTTGTCCCTTTTTGTTTTTTGTATAAGCAAAATTGACCCTTAGTTACACAATTACTAATTTACTATTCATTATTTACCCATAATGTACCACTTGCCTACATCTTGTTTTGTAGTGTGCTAGAAAGACACAAATTAAACTGATTATTTATACGAAACAACTTGAGCAAAAACAAGACATGATAAAACACGCAGTGAAACACAATAACAAAAAAAAAAAACTGGTAACTTAAAAGCTCCATGATATTGGAAAACGAAAATACTATGCTAACTCGATCAATGTAAGTACCTTAAATTAGAGATATTAGTTCGTACAGATATAACCTACGAATAGAATTAACATACCACTACTATTTGGTAATGCATCATTGCATCCGATTAAGATATACAGCTATACAAAGCAGATGAAATTCAACATCAGGACACGGGCAATGTCCAAGTTCATAAAGGAACATTGTACATTCTATTTTGTCTTAAACAAACACCATTTAAAGATCTAGTGCCAGCAAACTCCATTGTATCTCTATTTTCTGCTTTTTTATCAACCCTGCATACATAGTTGAGAGCAACAAGAAGATCAGTAATGGCAGCTTCAGTCTTTGCCTGATTAGCAAAGTGTAGAGTCTGGACAAGAAAGACATTCGCATTCAAAGTTGTATCCTCCTTCTCGAAATTTCTCTCAGAATGCCACCTTATCATGTTATGTGCAAGTGGAGCCAACCACTCCAATATTTGTGCAAGAACCACACTCCATTCTGCTGCAAGGTTGGCATCATAGAACGAGGAAGGCCTGTTTTTCGCATCACGCTTAAGCTTAGCTCTCAGAAGGGTTCTTATGGTAGTCGGTAGCATACTGTACAGATCATCCCTTGTTTCGTGATCAATTGGATGGGGTGATGACGTTGCCCTCTCAATCAATACAATCAGATTTGCGTAATGTAGGGCCAAAGCTGCATCACCAAGCATAAATGGAGCAGGCTTTAACCGGTTGTTCATCAATATCTTTGAATATATTCTAATCCTGTTAGAGAGTGGGGATTTTTCCACTGTTTTCATTTTATCAATATTTTTCATATGAAAACCTGTCAACCTCATGGAACCGCCATTCTTTACCAAACAGCTTTGTATGACAAGAGAATTGTTTGCAACAGACATGCAACCACTGATGGCCCCAATATGTACTAACTGCTTGCTTTCTGGATGTAGGTCTTTTCCACACAAAGCTGGTGGATTGAGAGTCTGATGCTGCTTCTTTTTTCGTCTGTTCTTGTCAGCTATGAAGCCCGAGTTTGATGCAGGCCTCCTAACAATGTCTTCGGAATTCAACCCATAGAGATCATTCTCTGAAGGATGGACAGAAGTATGCATAAGAGCAGAAAAGGAGTGACTACGCAGAAAATTGTTGGTGTTTCCATTGGGAGAATCATTTTGTTGTGGAATAGTTGGTAGCTGATGCTTCCCAAAAATAAGTATGATCCTCTCCAATATTGTAAACAGAGATCTTGCCAACAACCGAACAACATAATCATAACTCCTATTCCACAGAGACATGTCTTTCAGATTTCTCACTTCTTGGCGCTGCAACACAACCTTCTTCTGAAACTCGAGCAATTTCGCTCTGTGCAGTTCAGGATTCGCCTGCATCCTCCTGAAAGTTTGTTCAAGCTCTGCCTGTACCTCAAGCTCTTGGGAATACAGCATCATGGCGGCAACAAATTTTTCCATTTTCTTCACCTTTCTCTCCATCTTTTTCCATTTATATTCCCACCCAGACCAATGGATATAATTTTGAGCTGGGTTAGAAACAAAATGTTCAAATCGATGATACACAGGATCCACACATCTCTTACCCAACCTGGCCACAGACCGGGAAAGCGATCTGAAGTTATCAAGTACCTCATTCAACAAAAGTTCCATTAGGAAATCATCGTCATCAGACACCAGCATTTTCACCCCAACAGAGTTCATTATCCCTTCCCTTATTCTCATCACCTCCCCATCACTCAAAGACTGCCATAGATTAACCACCTTCAACATCAAACCCGCAACTTCGGACCCCAAAATTCCAACCACTGCCTTGTCCTCTGATGCACTCTTGCGGGAGGCTGGCCAGAAAGCACTGAGCCATGATCCATTCACCTTTTCACCCCCCATTGATATCACAGCTAGTCCAAAGAATCAAGTAATCTAATCATATAACCCTGACAGATTTACCCCACCACCCTGTATGCCATCAAATCCACAAACACAAAATCAGATAGTCAAAGCCCTTAAATTCTATTTATGTATATTATATATATATATATTTTTTTTTTGTTGGCTCAAGACACGCTTTATTTCAAAATTGAATTTTTCTTGCCCCTTTTTAGTTTTTGTCTGGTTGAGTTGTCATTGGGCAAGTTTTTGAATTAAGCAAGTAAAGTAGGTAGTAGAAATAGTGAAATACTAAAACTAAAGATGAAACACAAAAGAAGAAAGAAAAGATGATACTGAGAGAGATCAAAGGAAAAAAAAGAAGGGGCATACCCTGGTCTGCACAAATCTGGAGCAGCATTGAGCTAAGGGAGGGAGAAGAATTGAAGTTTGGAGAGAGAGAGAGAGAGAGAGAATTCGATCAAAACGAGGAGGAATAAGGGACGTTGAGAACGTGGGATGGTATGTTGACAGTTCAGGACTTCAGGTTGTTGATACTTGATAGTGCGTTTGCTAATTAGTAATTAGCGATTGCATCTTCTTCTTCATCATAACACTGTCTACGACTGTGAGATGCCATTGCTATTTGTGTTTTACTTTTGGTTTTAGGTGGCCCCTTTCGCACTTCGGCTTTTGGAATTTGGCAATTTGCGTCCATATGAACATATCAAGACTCTAAATACCGGACCTATTGAACCGTTTAAGACATTAATTTATTAGTTTCTTAATTTAATCGATTTAATTGTAGTTTAATAAAAAAAATTGTGTTATTATAAAATAATAAATAAATATTTTAAAATATAATTATAATTTAATATAAATTTTAAAATATTTTTTAAATATAAAATATTATATTAACTAAAATCTGATATAATCTTTAATTTTATCAATTATTAAAAATTTATTATTTATTAATCATTATATCATTATTAAATTTATTAAGATAGTCACAAGAAATAAAAAAATTATTGAATTAACCAAACTAATAACAAATATTTGATCATCTATTTTAGTTAATTGAGTTATTTCAATTTATCTATTTCTTTATTAAAAACAAAGACAATAAATTTATTTCTTTTCTAACAAAATATTGATCATTATAACCAAATAGAAGCTCTAACAAACTTTTAACAAAATTTTTAGTATAATTTTAACAAAGATTAACAAGATTTTTAGTTGATCACAAATTTAGTAAAGTTTTAGCACAATTTTAATAAAGATTAACAACCTTTTCCAAAAATTAACCAAAAAAAAGAAAGATTTAATTATTCTGCAGGTCCCTATAGTTTCACTAAATTTTCAATTAGGTCCTTATTTTCTTTTCTTTTCAATTGGATTCATATACATGATTTTTTTTTTTGAATTTAGTCCCTTTTAACGTTAAACGTCAGAAAAATGTTAGTGTCTTGTGAAATTACTTGTATACCCTTGAAAAGAAAAAATAATATATAGAGACCCAATTGAAAAGAAAAAAAGTATAGAGACCTAGTTGAAAATTCAGAAAAACTATAAATATTCAATAAAAGGTATCCTAGAATCCCTATTCAATGATTCTACGACATGAAAATATTCCTATAATCCCTTTTATTTTGTCACAATAATTTTTTTGTTTATTTATATACAAATTGTACCAAAAATACCTTTTTTTTTAACTTTCAAAATACCTTATTTTAAGGTCATTAAAAAACAAGTAATATATAAAATGGAACAGAAATAATAGTAATAAGTATATATAAAAAATTTCTACTAACTTCTTGATGGCATTTGATGTCTTCCCCTTGGCAAGGCATTCCAAATACTTGCCCAACAATACAAATGTTATGAGCATGGCACTTGTTTCAAAGTATACTGGAGTCCTAAATCCATAAAGAGCACCATATAGAAGAACACAAACAGAATAAGCATAAGATGCAGTAGTTCCTATAGCAACTAGAACATCTATGTTTGTTGAACCATTTTTAAGAGCTCTGGTAGCAACAATGTAGAAATGCTTTCCAATCATAAATTGAATGATACTCACCAATCCCCACTTCAACCAATCACCCATAAGGAAAGGCCCGCATCGCCGGAGTAATAAAGGATATATCATTGGTATATGAGGACACACTAGCTTAATGAAGAAGAGAGGAATCTGACATGCAACAAGCCAAAAATGAATGTTAAATAGCAGACACACTCATTTTTTAAGAATTTGACATTCAAAATCTTGGTTTGAATCTTTATATGAGTAGCCATCCAATCAGCACTGCCATGATCTAACAAGTGAATTCACATTGGATTCAAAGAAATAAAGAAAATGTAAGTAAAATGTAACTATTTGAAGCATAGTGATGAATCCATATTTGATGATGATTTTTTTGTTAGAATTGAATAGATTTCATCACATAAACTTGCACTTATTCCCTTGAATAGCATGCTTTTGAACTTTCCTCCCAAATTGTGCTTGATATTAAAAACATGCTCTTTTATGCTTAATTTGATCTATTTTTTTTATTCCATTTGCCTTCTACTCAATGCCTTGATGTTGTTTGTGAGTGAATTCAGGTTTATAAGGTAAGAATGGGTTGGAGAAAATGGAAGAAGAGCTTGCAGAATGGAGGAAGCATGAAGAATCAAAAGAGAAGAGTTCAGAGACGTGTGCGTACGCACAGCCTTCTGTGCGCCCGCACAGGAGACCAAGCAGAGCGCGTGGATCAGTTCGGGCGCGTCGCGCGTCCCGCCTAGCATCACCTGGTGTGCGTGCGCACAGCCTCTTGTGCTTACGCATACGAAGAAATTTTCGCAAAGTGTGCAGACGCACACGCGTGTGCGTCCGCACAGGTGTCCGTGCATGACTTCATTAGAAAAGCATGTGCCTCACAATTTGAGGGCTTTGGGGGCCATTTCTGAAGTCTTGGAGTTCATATTGGAGGGAAAATGAAGGAAATAAGATAGCATGGCATTAGTATAGTTTTAGGAGTAGAATAGAAGGTTTTTAGTTTTAGTTTTCTCTAAGTTTTCTCATTTTCTCCATTAGGGTTTGATTAGGATTTTATATTCCAAGTGCCATTTCCATTTTTTATCATTGGATTTTGCTAATCTCATTGTAAGTATTCTCTTGTTATTACTCTTTATGGTTATATTATCATTACTCTTTCTTCTCATTCAAGATATAGTCAAATTTTGTTTCTCTTTTGTAATTCCACTTTCTTGTTGATGAGTTTGATATTTGATCTTCATTTCATGATTTCTTATGTTATTCTTTTTGATTGAGATCAATTGTTGCTTTTAATTCAAAGTCTTTTCTTATTTTTCTCTTGTTTAAGCTTTTTGCCCACTAAGTGTTTGACAAAATGTCAAACATGGTTTTAGGCTAAATTTTTGCCTCTTGGCTTGGGTAAAGTGAGCAATTGGGTTCCTAGAGTTGGAATGTCCAACATTTAATGTCATTTCTTGGATTGTTAATTGTTCTTGTTCCCACTAACGCTAATTTGTTGCTAAGGCAATTAGCAAGCAATTTAGGATTGTGGGTTAAGAACACCTATGCTCATTTAACTTACCTTCCGATGTGAGGGTTGATCAAGTGAGACTAATCCAACATAATTGTCATAGTTGTGGTTCCAACAAGGAAAGCATCCTTAGCTCACTCCAAGCCAAGACTTCTTTTTAAGTTTTTAACCTTTCATACATTGTCATGTTAATTTCTTTTATACTTTACTTGTTCATATTACATAGTCGGTTCTTTAATTTCTTCATTAGTTCAATCATTACGATTTTGCATGTTCTTTTATTGCTTTATATGTTTATTTCTTCATTGAAAACCCCTTAATTGCTACAACTGGAATTTGCACACTCATTGCCTCTTAAGTGCTTCCTTGGGAGACGACCTGGGACTTCAAACTCCCGATTATTTTGTTTTGACTGTGACTACCCTTTTGAACTAAATTTGATTGTGAGAGTTCATCATTGGTTTGGACTATTTTTGGCGCCGTTGCCGAGGAAGTTCACTTTAAGTGCAATGAGTGCCATGATTTTGGTTGTGTAAATATATGAATAGTGTGAATACTTAATTTTTGGTTTGCTACTTGGCATTAATTGTAGGTACTATTTTTCCTCCTTATTTAGTCTAGGTAGTTATAGATCGCTAAATTAGTTCTTGTTTACTTGCTTATTTTTCTTCTTTGTTCTGTTTTGCCTTTCATAATTGCATGCTTTTATTGCCTCCTCAGTTGAATGACATGGTCGCTTCCAGACCCGAGCTTGGCCACTTTTGACCCAGAAATCAAAAGAACTTTAACTCGTAGGCAAGCTCGGCGCTGGCTAGCTTTTGTGCATAGTGAATCGGGTGCCCTTGAGGATCACTCCCATTCACTATCACCAACCATCCGTGACTCTCATTCTCCATCAACAAGGAGACTCTATATTCATCTGTGGGGAGTACTGAATTATCTTTGAGTGACTCAGGTGACATTGTCATGGTGGACCCTCCGCGAAGGACTACTTTGAAATAAGCTGGAGCCCCCAATCTTGACTTGCAACCGCTTCAATTTCTGTATCCGGCCTTGGACCCAAATTTTGAGCTTAAGACGGCACGATCAATTTGCTTCTAAGTACAATGGATTACCTGGGAAAGATCCTCTGAAGCACCTTAAGGATTTCCAAGTTGCATGTGCAACTACAAGGAGACATGGAGCGGATGAATCTGTGGTGTTGGTCTTTGCTTTCCCTTTCTCTTTGGGGGGAAAAGTAAAGGGGTGGTTTTATACTCAGTCGGGTGAAGTTAGATCTAATTGGGACTTGTTGCAAAAAGAATTTTTAGAGAAGTTCTACCCTCCTCAGAAAACAGACAAGCTACGAAGAGAGATCTCTTGCATTGTGCAAAAGGATGGGGAGACTTTGTATGAGTATTGGAAAAGATTTAAGAAGTTGCTAGAAGTTTTCCCTCACCACCGGATAGATGAGTTGGTTCTGATAAGTTATTTTTGTCAAGGAATGTACCACCAAGATAAACTTCTCTTGGATGCCGTGAGTGGAGGATCATTGACCAAAAAACAAGACTGCAGCAGAAGCATGGGAAGTTATATTGGACTTAGCAGATTCAACTCAACACTCAAGGGCTAGAAGTCCACAACCAAAAGCAGTGAGGGAAGTTTCTCCCTCCGGAGACGCAATTTTGATAAAGACCCTTGGTGAGATGACAATTTTGTTGAGGCAAATCACTCAAGGGCAATAAATCCTTCAAGCTTTGATAAATGCTCCACCCTAACCTCCTAAGGTCGAAGGACCACCAAGGATATGTGGTGTTTGTGCTTGTACCACTCATTACACCAATGAGCGCCCTCAAATCTAAGAGGACACTACATTGGCGGTTGCTAACCCCTACCCACAAAGACCCAATTACAACCAAGGACCCTACCCACATGGAGGTAATCAAAACAAAGGGTGGAGAGATAACTCAAACCAAAGATGGAATCAAGCTCCCCAAGCTCATCCCAACCAAAATGCTCAAGTCTACTATCATCAACACCCATAAGGCCAACCACAATACCAACAACCATACCAACAACCCCCACAATCTCCATCTCAAGTAAAGTACCAACATCCAAATAGCAGACCCAATCCTTCTCAAGTTAACCAAGCCCTTCCCTCCAATCAATTCCACATGAATGAAACAATCCATACCTTCATGCAAGAACAAAGAGAGTTCCATAAGAAACAAGATGCATATATGGCTACAATAGCCGAAGCCCTTACTCGCCTAACTCTCCCTCCTCAAACTACACAAAGCACCCAACAAGCTTCAACCTCAAGTAGTTTGCCCGCCCAACCTCAATCCAATCCTAAAGGAAGCATAAATTCCATCACTCTTAGGAGTGGTACTAAAATGAATAGGAATGTGGCCATTCTCGCAAGGTTGAGTGAGGAGACAAACAAGGAGGAGGTAGAAGATGAAGAAGAGGTAATGGGGAGTAAGGATGGAACTGTTGACAAAAGTGAGAAAGAACCACGAAAGGTCAAGGAGCCCAATAGAAAGACCTTGCTTGAGGAGCCTTTGCCCATTCCATTCCTAACTTTGGCAAAGAAAGCAAAGAAGCAAGAAGATCTTGACCCCACTATGGTGGAAGTTTTTGAAAAAGTTAAAGTTACCGTCCCTGTCTTTCAAGCCATTCAACAAGTGCTG
This sequence comes from Arachis duranensis, assembly GCF_000817695.3. Lineage (NCBI taxonomy): Eukaryota > Viridiplantae > Streptophyta > Magnoliopsida > Fabales > Fabaceae > Arachis > Arachis duranensis. The sequence continues at coordinate 50,166,352 of NC_029777.3, read as the reverse complement.
AAATATGCCAAGTTCCTCAAGGATATTTGCACTCACAAAGACAAGCTTGGAAACCTCAACAAAAAATCGGTAGATGATTCTATCTCTTCGTTGCTTCTTGAAAAATGCAATGATCCCATGCTTCATTACTTGTCTAATTGGTGGGACTAAGTTCACGGATTGTATGTGTGATTTGGGGGCGTGTGTGAGCATCATGCCACTTCCCATCTATGAAAAGCTGAACTTAGCACCCCTAATGAGATCTGGGGTGAGATTTGTGCTAGTTGACAAGAGTATTGTGTCAATTGTGGGGATTGCTGAGAATGTCATAGTCAATATTCAGGGATTGCTCTTTCCAGCTGATTTTCACATCTTGGAGACACCTCCCATTGACGCCAACAAGCCATCGTCAATACTCCTTGGAAGACCATTCTTGAAGATGGCCCGGTTTAAGCTAGCTGCCCACTCAGGAGTCTGATGAGCGGATATTTTATACGCTTTTCGGTAGTGTTTTCATATAGTTTTTAGCATGTTTTACTCACTTTTTGTTATATTTTTATTAATTTTTGTTCAAAAATTATATTTCTGGACTTCATTATGAGTTTGTGTGTTTTTCTGTAATTTCGGGTATTTTCTGGCTGAAATTGAGGGACCTGAGCAAAAATCTGATTCAGAGACTGAGAAAGGACTACAGATGCTGTTGGACTCTGACCCTCCTACACACGAAGTGAATTTTCTGGAAATACAGAAGCCCAATTGGCGCGATCTTAATTGCATTAGAAAGTAGACATCTTGGGCTTTCCAGCAATATATAATAGTCTATACTTTGCCCGAGATTTGATGGCCTAAACTGGCGTTAACCGCCACCCAGAAACCCCCCTTTTCTGGCGTAAAACGCCAGAACTGGCACCAAAACTGGAGTTAAACACCCAAACTGGCACCAAAGCTGGCATTTAACTCCAAGAGTGGCCTATGCACGTGAAAGCTTCAAAGCTCAGCCCAAACATTCACCTAGTGGACCCCGGATGTGGATTTTTGCACTATCTACACTTAGGAACTCATTTTTTGTAAACCTAGGTTACTGTTTAGTATAAAAACTAATTTTAGAGATTCATTCATTGACTTATGACATTTCTACATTTCATATTGTATTTTTGATGGCATGAGTCTCTAAACCCCATAGGTGGGGGTGAAGAGCTCTGCTGTGTCTCAATGGATTAATGTAATTACTACTGTTTCCTATTCAATCACGCTTGCTTCCGTTCTAAGATACTCATTCGTACTTCAATATGAAGGATGTGATGATTCGTGATAGTCATCATCATTCTTAACCCTATGAACGTGTGCTTGACAACCACTTTCATTCTATCTGAGCTCAACGTATTCATTGGGTGACAGCTTAAGTGCGTATATCTTGGGTCTTTGATTCACAGAATCGATTTACCTCTCTTGACAACAGAGCACTCGAATCTGTGAGATTAGAACCTTCGTGGTAAAGGCTAGAACCATTGGGCATCATTCCTGAGATTCAGAAAGTCTAAACCTTGTCTGTGGTATTTCGAGTAGGATTTAGGAAGGGATGACTGTGACAAGCTTCAAACTCACGAATGTTGGGCGCAGTGACAGTGTGCAAAAGGATAAATGTATCCTATTCTAACACAAGTAAGAACCAACAGATGATTAGCCATGCGGAAACATACCTGGACCATTTTCAATGAGAGGACGGATGGTAGCCATTGACAACGGTGATCCACCAACATATAGCTTACCACAGAAGGAGTCTTGCGCGTTTGGAAGAAGAAAACAATAGGAAAGCAGAGATTCAGAAGACAGAACATCTCCGAAACCTCAACCTGTTCTCCATTACTGAATAATAAGTATCATTCATTTCATGGCCTTTTACTTTTTGCAAACAAAATCCTTTTTATCATTAATCTCCTAACTAAAAGTTACAAGATAACCATAGCTTGCTTCATGCCGGCAATCTCCGTGGGATCGACCCTTACTCACGTAAGGTATTTCTTGGACGACCCAGTGCACTTGCTGGTTAGTTGTGCGGAGTTGTTAAAAGTGTGATCACAATTTTGTGCACCAAGTTTTTGGCGCCGTTGTTGGGGATTGTTCGAGTTTGGACAACTGATGGTTCGTCTTGTTGCTTAGATTAGGAATAAATTATTTTTGTTGGTTTAGAGTCTTTTGTTTGAGTCTAGTTTCATGTTTTAAGTTTGATGTCAATTGCATGTTTTTGTTATTCTTCATATTTTCGAATTTTTATGTCCCTTGTTTGATCTTCAGTTTTTCTTGTTTTGTGTCTTTCCTTGTTTTTCTCATGCATTTTCGATTTATTAATGTCCAAAATATAAAAATTTTGAAGTTTGGTGTCCTTTGTGTTTTTATTTTCTTAAAATTTTTCAAAATTTGTTCTTGGTGTTCATCTTGATCTCCAAAGTGTTCTTGGTGTTCATCTTGACATTCAAAGTTTTCTTTTTTGTTTTCTTTGTTTTGATCTAAAAATTCTAAGTTTAGTGTCATTTTAGTGTTTTTCTCTTTCCTCATTAATTTCAAAAAAAAAATTATCTTTTTAAATCTTTTTCAAATCAAATTCTTTTCCAAATTTCTTTTTATATTTTTCGAAAACCTTTGATAAAATTTTTCAAAACCCTTTTTCTTTTTAAAATTTTTGAATTCCTTGTCCCACTTTCTTAATTTGATTGAAAAAGTTTAAGTTTGGTGTTTTCTTTTTAAGAAAATTTCAACTTTTAAAATTTTAAATCATATCTTTTTCAAATATTTTCTTTTATCTATTTTCTTACAAATATTAATTTTCAAATAACTTTTAGGACATATCTTTTTTAAAGCTGCCTAACCACTTTCTCTCTCCTCTTAATTTTCAAAATTTACATTCAATTTTTCATTTATTTCATTTTACTTTTTTTCTTTTCTTAACTTCGGTACTCAAAAAAATAAATATAAAATAAAAATATTTATTGTTTATTTACAATTCACATCATCTTTCTTTCTCTATCATGGACCTAAGTGGAAATGAATAGTCCAGAAGGACTCTGGGGTCTTATGCCAACCCCACTACTGCTTCATATGGAAGTAGTATCTGTATACCCTCCATCAAAGCCCATAGTTTTGATTTAAATCCTCAGCTCATTATCATGGTGCAGGAAAATTGCCAGTATTCAAGTCTTTCACAGGAAGAACCTACTGAGTTTTTGGCACAGTTCTTACAAATTACTGACACAGTACGTGATAAGGAAGTGGACCAGAATGTCTATAGATTATTGCTATTTCCATTTGCTGTCAGAGACCAAGCTAAGAGGTGGTTAAATAACCAACCCAAGGCCAGCATAAAAACATAGAAATAGTTATCAGACAAAGTCCTGAATCAATATTTCCGTCTAAAAAGGATGACACAGTTAAGACTGGACATACAAAGCTTTAAACAAGAGGATAATGGTTCTCTTTATGATGCGTGAGAGAGGTACAGAGAGATGCTAAGAAAATACTCCTCTAAAATATTTTCAGAATGGGTGCAGTTAGACATCTTCTACTACGGGCTTACAGAAAAGGCCCAAATATCTTTAGACCACTCAGCTGGTGGATCTATACACATGAGAAAGACAATTGAGGAGGCTCAAGAGCTCATTGATACAGTTGCTAGAAATCAGCATCTGTACTTAAGTAGTGAGTCCTCCATGAAAGAAGAGGCTAAAGCAGTATCCACTGAACTTAGTCCTCTAGAACAAGTTGTTGAACTCAATCAGCAATTACTAGTTCTAACAAAACAGTTAGTATCATTTAAAGAGATGCTACAAGATACTTAAAATGCTAACAAGAATATGGAAGCACAATTGGATCAGACAAGACAGCAATTATCTAAACAAATAATAGAAGAGTGACAAGCTGTTCATTTAAGGAGTGGAAAGACATTGAATGCCTCAATTCAAAGCAGCAGGAAGCCAAGAAAGGAACAACTGACAGAGGATGACCAAGCCACTACCCAAAATCCCTCTGAGGACAGTAAGAGCCCAGAGAGGAATGATTCTAGTGTTCAAACGCCAGAAAACGGTGCAAAATTGGCGTTAAACGCCCAGTGGATGGCCAATTCTGGCGTCCAAACGCCATAAAAGGGTGGAAAATTGGCGTTAAATTCCCATTCAGCCCCCAATCCTGGCGTTCAAAAACCAATAAGGGACCAGACACCTGCAGGTGCTAATAATAACCCCCTTAAGCAGGCTTCTCCAACCACCTCTGTAGGAAATAAACCTGCAGCAACTAAGGTTGAAGAATATAAAGCCAAGATGCCTTATCCTCAAAAACTCTGCTAAGCAGAATAGGATAAATAATTTGCCTGCTTTGTAGACTATCTCAGGACTCTTGAGATAAAGATTCCGTTTGTAGAGGCACTTGAGCAAATACCTTCTTATGCTAAGTTCATGAAAGAGATTTTAAGTCATAAGAAGGATTGGAGAGAAAATGAAAAAGTTTTCCTCACTGAAAAATACAGTGCAGTCATTTTAAAAAGCTTACCAGAGAAGCTTAAAGATCTCGAAAGCTTTATGATACCATGCACATTAGAGGGTGCTTGTACCAAGACAGCTCTATGTGATCTTGGGGCGAGTATCAACCTGATACCTGCATCTACTATCAGAAAGCTTGGTTTGACTGAAGAAGTCAAACCAACCCGAATATGTCTCCAACTTGCTGATGACTCTATTAAAATGCCATCAGGCATAATTGAGGACATGATTGTCAAGTTTGGGCCATTCGCCTTTCCCGCTGACTTTGTAGTGCTGGAAATAGAGGAGCACAAAAGTACAACTCTCATTCTAGGAAGACCTTTCCTAGCAACTGGACGAACTCTCATTGACGTCCAAAAAGGGGAGGTAACCTTGAGAGTCAATGAGGATGAGTTCAAGTTGAATGCTGTCAAAGCTATGCAGCATCTAGACACATCAAGAGACTGCATGAGCATTAATATTATTGACTCCCTGGTGGAGGAGGTCAATATGACTGAGAGTCTCGAATCAGAGCTAGAGGACAACTTTAAAGATGTTCAGCCTGATTTGGAGGAATCAGAGAAAATAGAAGAACCTTTGATAACTCCTTATGAAGAGGAGAAACCTCCTAAACCCGAGCTCAAACCACTACCACCATCGTTGAAATATGCATTCTTGGGAGAAGATGACACTTTTCCAGTGATCATAAGCTCTACTTTAGAGCCACAGGAAGAGGAAGCACTAATTCAGGTGCTAATGACACACAAGACAGCTCTTGGGTGGTCCATAAGTAATCTTAAGGGTATTAGCCCAGCCAGATGCATGCATAAGATCCTATTGGAGGATGATGCCAAGCCAGTGGTTCAACCACAGAGGCGGCTAAATCCAGCCATGAAGGAGATAGTGCAAAAAGAGGTCACTAAGTTACTAGAGACTGGGATTATTTATCTTATTTCTGATAGTCCTTGGGTGAGTCCTATCCAAGTTGTTCCCAAGAAGGGAGGAATGACAGTGGTTCATAATGAAAAGAATGAACTGGTTCCTACAAGAACAGTTACAGGGTGGCGTATGTGTATTGACTATAGAAGGCTCAATACAGCCACCAGAAAGGATTATTTTCCTTTGCCATTCATAGATCAGATGATAGAGAGACTAGCAGGTCATCCATACTACTGCTTTCTGGATGGCTATTCAGGTTACAACCAGATTGCAGTAGATCCTCAAGACCAAGAGAAAACAACATTTACATGTCCATCTGGAGTATTTGCTTACAGACGGATGCCATTTAGCTTGTGCAATGCACCTGCAACCTTTTAGAGATGCATGCTCTCTATCTTCTTTGATATGGTGGAGAAATTTCTGGAAGTATTCATGGATGACTTCTCATTATTTGGAGACTCATTTAGCTCATGTCTTGACCATCTAGCACTTGTTATGAAAAGGTGCCAAGAGACTAACCTGGTTTTAAACTTGGAGAAATGTCACTTTATGGTGATTGAAGGAATTGTCCTTGGGCACAAAATTTCGAACAAGGGAATAGAGGTGGATCAAGCTAAGGTAGAAATAATTGAAAAATTACCACCACCTGCCAATGTTAAGGCAATCAAAAGCTTTCTGGGGCATGCAGAATTCTATAGGAGGTTTATAAAGGATTTTTCAAAAATTGCCAAGCCTCTGAGCAATCTGCTAGCTGCTTGTAGACCTTTGAGACTCTGAAAGCTAAGCTGGTCACAGCACCAGTCATTTCTGTACCAGACTGGACATTACCATTTGAACTAATGTGTGATTCCAGTGACCATGCCATTGGTGCAGTATTAGGACAGAGGCATGACAAGCTTCTGCATGTCATTTATTATCCTAGTCGTGTTTTAAATGACGCACAGAAGAATTACACAACTACAGAAAATGAGTTGCTTGCAGTGGTTTATGCCATTGACAAGTTCAGATTTTATTTAGTAGGATCAAAAATGATTGTGTACACTGACCATGCTGCTCTAAAATATCTCCTCACAAAGCAGGATTCAAAACCCAGGCTCATAAGATGGGTGTTGCTTCTGCAAGAGTTTGATATAGAAATAAGAGACAAAAAAGGGACAGAGAACCAAGTAGCTGACCACCTATCCCGGATAAAACCAGTAGCAGGAGCATCCCTCTCTTCTACTGAGATCTCTAAAACCTTTCCGGATGAGCAATTGTTTGCCATTCAGGAAGCACCGTGGTTTGCAGACATTGCAAACTATAAAGCTGTGAGATTCATACCCAAAGAGTACAGCAGGCAGCAAACAAAAAAATTGGTTTCTGATGCAAGGTACTACTTGTGGGATAAACCATATCTCTTTAAAAAGTGTGCAGACAGAATAATCCGTGGATGTGTGCCTAGAGAAGAGGCGCAAAAGATCCTATGGCACTGCCATGGATCACAGTATGGAGGACATTTTGGAAGTGAGCGAACAGCCACAAGGGTTCTCCAATGTGGCTTCTACTGGCCTACTCTCTATAGAGACTCCCGAGAGTTTGTGCGTAACTGTGACAGTTGCCAGAGAGTTGGTAATCTGCCTCACAATTATGCCATGCTTCAGCAAGGGATCTTAGATATTGAGTTGTTTGATGTATGGGGCATTGACTTCATGGGACCTTTTCCACCATCATATTCAAACACTTACATTCTGGTGGCAGTAAACTGTATCTAAATGGGTAGAAGTAATTTCAACACCCACTAATGATACTAAGACAGTACTGAAATTCCTCCAGAAGCACATCTTCAGCAAATTTGGTGTCCCTAGAGTACTAATCAGTGATGGGAGCACTCATTTCTGCAATAAACAACTTGACTCCGCTCTGGTCCGATATGGAATTGACCACAAAGTAGCAACTCCATATCACCCACAGACAAATGGGCAGGCTGAAGTCTCAAATAGAGAACTAAAAAGAATCTTGGAACGGACTATAAACACCCGTAGAAAGGATTGGGCAAGAAGTCTGGATGATGCTCTGTGGGCATACAGAACTGCATTCAAAACTCCTATAGGGACCTCTCCATACCAGCTTGTGTATGGAAAAGCATGTCATCTGCCAGTGGAACTGGAACACAAGGCCTACTCGGCAACCAGGTTCCTAAACCTTGATGCTAAGGTAGCTGGAGAGAAGAGATTACTGCAGTTGAATGAGCTAGAAGAGTTCAGACTCAATGCTTTCGAAAATGCTAAAATTTACAAGGAGAAAGTAAAAATGTGGCATGACAGAAAGCTATCATCAAGAGTCTTTAAGCTTGGACAGAAGGTTCTGCTATTTAACTCTAGGCTTAGATTGTTCCCTGGGAAACTGAAATCTCAGTGGAAGGGACCATATGTGATTACAAGTGTGTCACTATATGGATATGTAGAGCTTCAAGATATTGACTCTGACAAAAAGTTCATTGTTAATGGGCAGAGAGTCAAACATTATCTTGAAGGTAATGTTGAGCAAGAATGCTCAAAGCTGAGACTAGATTAAAGCTCAGTAAAGTCCAGCTAAAGACAGTAAAGAAGCGCTTGCTGGGAGGCAACCCAGCCATCAGCATAAATTAGATGTTTATAAAAATTATATGAGTCATCTTATTTTGTTATTCATGTTTGTCAATACATTTCAGTAAATAATTCAGAAAAATGAAGGTTCAGAACATAAAGCAGAGGAATCACAGAGAAAAAAAGCTCACTGGCGTAAAAATGCCAGTAAAGAAGCATTTTGAGCGTTAAACGCCAGAATGGGCAGCATTCTGGAAATTTAACGCCAGTAAAGGTAGCATTCTGGGCGTTAAAGACCAGAATGGGTAGCATTCTGGGCGTTTAACGCCAAAATGAGCAGCGTCCTGGGCGTTCAGAAAAATGCCCAGTGACAAAGGATTTCTGGCGTTTAACGATAGTCAGGGTACCTGGCTGGGCGTTGAACGCCCAGATTGGCTAGCAGATGGGCGTTAAACGCCCAGAATGGACCAGAACAGCAGGGGGAGGGGAATTTCATTCTCAATTCAATTTTTTTCAAATTTTCTTGTTTTAATTCATAATTTTCTACATAAAAACATTACAAATCTTCATCTTTCAATCCCCATTTCAAAAAATTATTAATCTTATAAATTCTTCTTAATTCCTTTTCAATTCTTTTTGAAAAACGTTTTTAAATCTCATTTATCTTTCCAATCTCTTTCCAAATCTTTTTAAATCATCCGTATTATCTTTTCTTTTTTAGATGCATTAACAAAAATTCAGATTTCAAGTCCTCATATATTTTTCATATCTTTCAAATTTTTAAATCTATCTTTTTCATATCATGTTTTATCTTTTATCAATCATATCTTTTTAATTTTTTAAAAAAAAAATTTCGAACCCAGTTCCCCCTCCCTTTTAAAAGCATGTTCGGCCTCCCCCCTTGAGCCATCTTTTGAATCCTTCTCTCCCTCTATTCCTTTTCTTTCTTTTCTTTTGCTTGAGGACAAGCAAATCTCTAAGTTTGGTGTATTTTTCTGTGATCACTGACCAAGATCATGGCCCCTAGAGGAAAGCAAACCACTCCAAGAGGCAAGAAAGAAAACAATCCAAAACCACAATGGATACATGAGAGGTTCTGCACCAAAGAACATGCAAACCATTACTTCAAAACTGTGGGCAAAAGATCAGTGATTCCAAAAGTTAAATTCAATCTGAAAGAAGACGAATATCTGGAGATCCAAGAACAGATTTGAAACAGAGGCTGGGAAGTCCTAGCTAATCCTGAGGCACTTGTGGGAAGAAACATGGTCCACGAATTCTATGCAAATCTGTAGCTGATAGAGAAGCAAAGATTAGAGGGAACTACTTTCCACACCTTCCGGACTATAATCAGAGGGAAGATTATTTACTTCCACCATGATAAAGTGAGAGAAGTCCTTAAACTTCCTCAACTACAAGATGATCCAGAATCCTTTAATAGGAGAATGGCTAAAGATAAAAAGTTGGATCAAGTTCTAGAGGATATATGCCTCCCTGGAACCAAGTGGATAACCAACACAAAAGGTGTCCCAAACCAACTGAAGAGAGGAGATCTCAAACTAGTTGCTAGGGGCTGGCTAGATTTCATTGGGCGTTCTATTCTTTCCACCAGTAACCGCTCTGAAGTCACTGTCAAGAGGGCAGTGATGATTCACTGTATTATGCTGGGAAAAGAGGTGGAAGTTCATCAGCTAATTCCTTGTGAAATTTACACATTTGCACACAAGGAATCCACTGAAGCCAAGTTGGCTTACCCAAGCTTAATCAATCTGTTATGTAAAGATGCTGGGGTGAAGATAGGTGTGGATGAGTATATCACAATTGAACGCCCAATCACCAAAAAGGTAATGGATGGACCTCAAGTTCAAGACAACCTCAGCAAGAGGAGGGTGCATGAACTCCTTCCAGAAATTCCTCAATTTGACTATTGGTCCCGCTTGGTAGCATCTGTCACCATGCTACAAGAAGCTATGGATCAACTCAAAGAAGAGCAGCAGAATCAGAACAACATGCTTTGCAAATTACTCAAGGAACAAGAGCAGCAAGGGCGTGAGCTACAGGAGTTGAAGCGCCGAGGCTATCCCTTGAAGCGCCAGGCATCCCACAGATTGAAGGAGCACCTATCTCCCAAAATCAAGGTTGTTGAGTCCTAACTGTGTGATAACTTCTATTATTAGGGACCTATATTAAGAATTGCATGAGCATTAGTATTAGGATTTGGTGCACGAAATTGTGATCTTAATGGTGCTAAAAACTTGGTACGCACAATTGTAATCTCAACTCTTTTTCACAACTTCGCACAACTAACCAGCAAGTGCACTGGGTCGTCCAAGTAATAAACCTTACATGAGTAAGGGTCGATCCCACAGAGATTGTCAGCTTGAAGCAAGCTATAGTCATCTTGTAAATCTTAGTCAGGCAGATTCAAATGGTTATAGAGTTTTGATAATTAAAAGATAAATAAACATAAAATAAAGATAGAGATACTTATGTAATTCATTAGTGGGAATTTTAGATAAGCGTATGGAGATGCGTTGTTCCTTCTAAATCTCTGCTTTCCTACTGCCTTCATCCAATCCTTTATACTCCTTTCTATGGCAAGCTGTATGTTAGGAGATCACCGTTGTCAATGGCTACCGTCCGTCCTCTCAGTGAAAATGATCCAAATACACTGTCACCGTACGGCTAATCATCTGTCGGTTCTCACTCATGTTAGAATAGGATCCATTGATCCTTTTGCGTCTGTCACTACGCCCAACACTTGCGAGTTTGAAGCTCGTCACAGTCATCCCATCCCAGATCCTACTCGGAATACCACAGACAAGGTTTAAACTTTTCGGATCTCAAGAATGCTGCCAATTGATTCTAGCCTATACCACGAAGACTCTGATCGTGAACCAGAAGGCTAAGAGATATGCATTCAAGCTCGTTTGCATGTAGAACAGAAGTGTTTGTGAGGCACGCGTTCATAGGTTGAGAATGATGATAAGCGTCACATTATCATCACATTCATCATGTTCTTGTGTGCGAATGGATATCTTAGAACAAGAATAAGCATGAATTGAATAGAAAACAATAGTACTTTGCATTAATATTTGAGGAACAGCAGAGCTCCACACCTTAATCTATGGTGTATAGAAACTCCACCGTTGAAAATACATAAGTGATGAAGGTCCAGGCATGGCCGAATGGCTAGTCCCCAATGTCTAAGGACTAAACGTCCATAGATCCTAGCATGAAAATACAATAGTAAAAAGTCCTATTTATACTAGACAAGTTACTAGGGTTTACAGAAATAAGTAAATGATGCAGAAATCCACTTTCGGGCCCACTTAGTGTGTGCTTGGGCTGAGCGTTGAAGCATTCATGTGTAGAGACTTGGAGTTAAATGCCAGTTTGCAGCCTGTTTTGGGCGTTTAACTCTAGCTTGCAACTTGTTTCTGGCGTTTAACGCCAGCATAGGGCAGGAAGTTAGCATTTGAATGCCAGTTTACATCATCAAAACTCGAGCAAAGTATGAACTATTATATATTGCTGGAAAGCCCTGGATGTTTACTTTCCAACGCAATTGAGAGCACGCCATTTGGGTTTCTGTAGCTCCAAAAAATCCATTTCGAGTGCAGGGAGGTCAGAATCCAACAGCATCAGCAGTCCTTTTTCAGTCTCTGAATAAGATTTTTGCTGAGGTCCCTCAATTTCAGCCAGAAAATATCTGAAATTAAAGAAAAACACACAAACTCATAGTAAAGTCCAGAAATGTGAATTTTTCTTAAAAACTAATAAATATATACTAAAAAGTAGCTAGATCCTACTAAAAACTATATAAAAACAATGCCAAAAAGTATATAAATTATCCGCTCATCAGGATTGCATGATCAATAGTATTAGAATTGCATGAGCATTAGTGTTAATTTTTTTATCAATTTGGATATAATTTAATTTTCTTATAATCATCAAACATGAATAAAATAGTAGATTTTTTTAGAAGAGCAAGGGTGCAAATATCTCGAGTATATAATAAGAAAAATTCAAATTATTTATATGTGGTGGCATTGCTTTAGCTCTCTGAATGGATGCATAAATAGTGCATAATTTTTTATACTGAAATTTAAGTAATGTTTGGCTCTTGAAAGAAGGAGGTAAACAGAGAAATGTTATTGATAATCTGAGAAATCATAAAATTGATTCTTGAAGCAAGAAAAAGCAGTGAAAAACACAAACATGAAAAAAAAGCCAATAACCTTTAAATTAAAAGGCATGGGTAAAAAGGATCCAAGGCTTTGAGCATTAATGGATAGGAGGGCCCAAAGGAATAAAATCCTGGCCTAAGCGGCTAAATCAAGCCCTAATCATGTGCTTGTGTCATGAAGGTCCAAGTGAGAAACTTGAGACTGAGTGGTTAAAGTCGTGATCCAAAGAAAAAAGAGTGTGCTTAAGAACTCTGGGCCCCTCTAACTGGGGACTCTAGCAAAGCTGAGTCACAATCTGAAAAGGTTCACCCAGTTAGGTGTCTGTGGCATTTATGTATCTAGTGGTAATACTGGAAAAACAAAATGCTTAGGGTCACGGCCAAGACTCTTAAAGTAGCTGTGTTCAAGAATCAACATACTAAACTAGGAGAATCAATAACACTATATGCATGCTGAGTTCTGAAAGAAGCCAATCATTCTGAGTTTCAGGGGATAAAATGAGATGCCAAAACTATTCAGAAGCAAAAACCTATAGGTCCCACTCATCTAATTTGAATTTGAGCTTCATTGAAGACTTTGAGATTTTATTGCACCACGATCTTTTCATCCTATTTCAATTGTCTAGTTGCTTGGGGACAAGCAACAGTTTAAGTTTGGTGTTGTGATGAGCGGATATTTTATACGCTTTTTGGTAGTCTTTTCATATAGTTTTTAGCATGTTTTACTCACCTTTTGTTATATTTTTATTAATTTTTGTTCAAAAATTATATTTCTGGACTTCACTATGGGTTTGTGAATTTTTCTATAATTTTGGGTATTTTCTGGCTGAAATTGAGGGACTTGAGCAAAAATCTGATTCAGAGGTTGAGAAAGGACTGCAGATGCTGTTAGACTCTGACCCTCCTGCATGCGAAGTAAATTTTCTAGAGCTATAGAAGCCCAACTGGCGCGCTCTCAATTGCTTTGAAAAGTAGACATCTTGGGCTTTCCAGAAATGTATAATAGTCCATACTTTACTCGAGATTTGATGGCCCAAACTGGCGTTAAATGCCAGCTAGAAACCCTTTTCTAGCGTAAAACGCCAGAACTGGCATCAAAACTGGAGTTAAACATCCAAACTGGCACCAAAGCTGGTGTTTAACTTCAAGAGTGGCCTATGCACATGAAAGCTTCAAAGCTCAGCCCAAAAATTCACCAAGTGGACCCCGGAAGTGGATTTCTGCACTATCTGCACTTAGGAACTCATTTTTTGTAAACCTAGGTTACTAGTTTAGTATAAAAACTACTTTTAGAGATTCATTTAAGGACTTATGACATTTCTACATTTCATATTATATTTTTGACGGAATGAGTCTCTAAACCCCATAGGTGGGGGTGAGGAGCTGTGCTGTGTCTTAATGGATTAATGTAATTACTACTGTTTCCTATTCAATCACGCTTGCTTCCGTTCTAAGATACTCATTCGTACTTCAATATGAAGGATGTGATGATCCGTGACAATCATCATTATTATTAACCCTATGAACGCGTGCCTGACAACCACTTTCATTCTATCTGAGCTAAACGTAGTCATTGGGCGACAGCTTAAGTGCGTATCTCTTGGGTCTCTGATTCACGAAATTGATTTACCTGTCCTGACAACAGAGCTCTCGAATTCGTGAGATCAGAACCTTCGTGGTAAAGGCTAGTGATGACAAGTCATCATATACCCATTTTTCAAGCTAATTTCACTTGTTTTGTTAGCATTTATGCACTTTCTTGCATCCTAAGTAAGTGATTTGGAGTGAAAATGCATAACTTCTTTAAATCAAGCAACCACCATGAAATTAATGTTAAATCATGAGGTTTAAGCTAATTTTAATTGAATTTTAATTGATTTATAAGCCTCTTGAATTTAGTGATACTTTGAGTGGTTGTTTTGGTTTATTGTAGGTGAAGAAAAGAAAAGAAAAGGAAAAGCGTGGCCTAAGAAGTGTAGCCTAAAGAAAGGAAAGCGTGGCCAAAGCAATATGAAGCGTGCCGCATGCAATGGAGGAGGCAACATTGCCCTCCACAAGAGCAGACTGCCCTCTAGGAGGGCAACACAAGAGAACCAAACAAGGAAGGCAAATCTGCCCTGCCCACTACAAGGGCAGAGCACAAAATGTGCCTTGGGACCAAGAGAAAGAGAACCTTGCCCTGCCCTTGTGGAGGGCATAATCGGGCTCTCTAAGGAAGAAATTCAAGAGAAAAATGTCACCCATGCATGCCACAAGGATCGAACAAGGAACCATGAGGAAGCCAAGAACTAAAGTTGATTGCCGTGCCAAGAAGCCAAGGAAATTAATTGAATTTGTGACCAAGCCGTGTTTCGAACACGGGACGTGGAAGAGGGAACTCTGCCCTGCCCTTGGCGCGGGCAGGGCAGCATTTTGTGTGTGGCGCACCAAGAAGCAAATCTGGCGCCCCATGGGACGTTCCTGGCAGCATCTGGCGCACCA
>NC_029777.3:50146888-50147945 GCF_000817695.3 Arachis duranensis | reverse complement strand
CTTGAATTGAAAAGTGAAATATCCAATGTTGCATAAGTATGAATGGAAGTTGGTGGTGGTATATGTGTTTGATTAAATGCATAACTCATGAAATAATTGTTGCATAATATCATTCTCATTCAAGTGTGAGTTAGCTTGCTGTTATAAAAACTCTTATTAATAATGAAACAACCCTTGGTAACAAAAACAGAAAGAAAAGGAAGAAGAAAAAGCCAAAATGGCAAGAAAAACAAAGAATAAAGGTTGGACACCAATAGCTTGAACCTTAGGACATATGCCTGTGGTGTTCTTGTACTAAGATCTGCTTGGATGAGTAAATTCTAAGGGGTATTTTGAAACCCGGTCACTTAGATCGACTGATTTGGGATGGCCAATTGAAAATCCACAATAAAGAGCAACTTAGATACAGAACATTTAGTTATCCAAAGAGATGCTGGGCATCAATGATCCTAGGAAGAATTAATGAGCCAAGTGTCTGTGGTGGAGAGATGTTGAGCAAAAAGAAAAGAAAATAAAGCCAAAGGCTATGCTGCAGCATTTGACACCCAACCTATAAAAGAATAATAATCCTGTTAAGCTTTGTAAGCCAAGAAAAGTTAGCAAGGGAATGAGTAAAAAGTGAGTCTTATCACAGCAAGTTTAGCAAACCTTTGATGCAAAATATATATTATGTAACAAGAACAATAACTTGAGTTGTCATTGTCTGCATAAATGCCCCATAGATCAAGTTCTGCTATCTGCATAATAAGGATAAGCATCCTTTTCTTATTCATTCCAATTTCTCTTAGTTTTGATGCTTGCTTGGGGACAAGCAAGATTTAAGTTTGGTGTTGTGATGACAAGTCATCATATACCCATTTTTCAAGCTAATTTCACTTGTTTTGTTAGCATTTATGCACTTTCTTGCATCCTAAGTAAGTGATTTGGAGTGAAAATGCATAACTTCTTTAAATCAAGCAACCACCATGAAATTAATGTTAAATCATGAGGTTTAAGCTAATTTTAATTGAACTTTAATTGATTTATAAGCCTCTTGAATTTAGTGATACTTGGAGTG
>NC_029777.3:50135267-50146171 GCF_000817695.3 Arachis duranensis | reverse complement strand
CTTTCTTGAGAGACTTGTCCGAGCACTAAGAGGATCAAGGGAGAATTGATTGATCTCCTTCCTCATTTCCCTTGGGCAATTCTACTCTTCTTTTTCTGAGTTTTGGGTGTGTGAAATTGGGGAAATTCTGTCTCAATTCCCATTCAAGCTCTTTTCAATTTGTTTTCTGCATAATTCAATTCCAATTCTGTTCTTCTATTACTTCTTCATTAATTTTCTGTCAATTGCTTAGTTAATTCAGATCTGGGAAGGAAATTGGGTTTTAGGCTCTGCTACCTAAGCCCTTGGGATCCTGAGATCATAATTCACTCTTGGTTCTTCTGTGAACCTTTGCTGCATTTTATTTTCTTTCTGTTTGAATGATATTTGCTTCTGATTTAATTTCTGCTCAATCAATTGCTGCAATTTACTTCTTCTTTGTTTAGATCTTGCAATCCCATTCCTCAATTCCCTTTTATATTCAAGCCATTTATCTTTCTTGCCATTTAAGTTACTGCAATTTAAGTTTCTTGCACTTTAAGTTTCAGTCATTTACTTTCTTGCTCTTTAAGATTCTGCAAATTTACAATTCTGTTCTTCAATTTACTGCACTTCTCCCTTCCCCCTTTACATTTACTGTCATTTACTTCCTGTTAAACACAAATCACTCAACCAAAACTTGATTCGCTTGACTAAATCACCCACTAAACTAAAATTGCTCAATCCTTCAATCCCTGTGGGATCGACCTCACTCATGTGAGTTATTATTACTTGATGCGACCCGATACACTTGCCGGTGAGTTTTGTGTTGGATCGTTTTCCACACATCAGCTAGAACCAATGGGCAGCATTCCTGAGATCCGGAAAGTCTAAACCTTGTCCGTGGTATTTCGAGTAGGATCTGGGAAGGGATGACTGTGACGAGCTTCAAACTCACGAATGTTAGGCGCAGTGACAGTGTGCAAAAGGATAAATGTATCCTATTCCGACACAAGTGAAAACTGACAAATGATTAGCCGTGTGAAAACGTACCTGGACCATTTTCACTGAGAGGACGGATGGTAGCCATTGACAACGATGATCCACCAACATATATCTTGCCATAGAAGGAGCCTGCGCGTTTGGAAGAAGAAAACAATAGGAGAGCAGAGATTTAGAAGACAGAGCATCTCCGAAACCTCAACTTGTTCTCCATTACTGAATAATAAGTATCACTCATATCATGACCTTTTACTTTTTGCAAACAAAATCCTTTTTATCATTAATCTCCTAACTAAGAGTTACAAGATAACCATAGCTTGCTTCAAGCCGGCAATCTCCGTGGGATCGACCCTTACTTGGACGACCTAGTGCACTTGTTGGTTAGTTGTGTGGAGTTGTGAAAAGTGTGATCACAATTTCGAGCACCAGAGTCTATTCTTTTGAGTCGGATGGTAAGTTAGTCAAGTTCACATTGGAAGAGTCCAACAAGCCGATACTTGAAGCTTACTCCATTTTTGGGGGCAAAATAGTTGAAGACAAAGTGAGTGAGGATGGTAAGGAGCAAGGAAAGGAGGATAGTGCCAAAGAGTTAATCTCAAAGGATTATGCTCAACCAAAGCAAGCCAAGGAGTTAGAGATTTTCCTCCTTTGGGAAGTGCCTAAAGGATCAATGAAGCCATGCAAGTCCAACTTAGGTCTTTAAACCAAAGTGTTTCGTGGGAGACACCCCACTATGGTGACATTTTTCAATTCTATCTCTTATTTATAGCTTTTTGAACTATTTGTTTTCTTATGATATAATGCTTAGATCAAGTTTGTTTGATGATTTTTGAGTTAAATAAGTTAGAATTTGTTATGGATTATGATTTTGTGTTTGTTTGAATGATTTGGGGTTGGTATGTTGCTATGCTAAGGTTGAGAACCTTAGTTTTAAAGAGAAAAGAAAATCCTGAAATAGGGCATTTGTGCATGCGCACCACCCTGTGCATGTGCACAACTCTGCGTTCTTCGCCATCTGTGAAAACGCACGAGCCTGTGCGTCCGCACACGCCCTGAAGTGCCCTCTGGTGGCAGCACCAGCACAGCTTGTGCGATCGCACTACCCCTTTTCTCTGTTTTGTGCGTGCGCACAAACTTGTGTGTGCGCACAAACTTGTGCGTACGCACACTTTCCCCCTCGTGCCTCATGGGTGTGGCTGTACAGACGTGTGCGTCTACACACCACTTGTAAGTCCCTCTGCTGGGGGCAAGGGAACAGCTTGTGCGAGCGCACTGTGCGCACACACGCGTGTTTTTTTCCACAAGTTTCAAAAAAAAAAGGAGAGTTCTTCTGTGCGGTCACACACCCTTTGTACGCCCGCACATCCTTTTGCAACCTCTCTGGTCGCAGCGATCGCACGCTGTGTGCGCTCGCACCCTCTCTGCGTTTTCATTTCTGTCCTGTTAAGAGGCAGCAATTCTTTCTTCTCCTCTCTTCTTCTTGGCTGCTCTCTTCTTCTCTTCTCCGCCCAGTTCCGCCGGTCACCGCCGCCGCTATGTCACCACCGGTGAGTTTTCTCCTCCGGTGTTCTTTTCGGCGATCCCAACCGCTGTGATTTTGTAGTGGCTATTGGAAGTGCCATTGTTCCTCCCTAGTTCTTCTTCTCTTCAACTTTTATACTTAAGGTTCTTGTCTTTCCCTTTTTTTATATTTATATAGCCTTTACATTTATTTTCATTTCTTTTATGTTACTTAGATTAAATCTATTGCTTTCTTAGTTCTTTCTTTTTGTTGCAAAGTGTTGTTGCTTGATTATTGGGTTGATTTTGATTAGTTTTGAGCTTAATTGTGATGTACTTGTATATTGCATACCACATATTCGATAAAATGCCTCAATGATCATCTTGTTTGATTCATATGACTTGGCCATCATATGCTTTCAATTTATCCTTTGTTAGGCTTATTTTATGATTGTGCAATTTCTTTTGTGCATTTTGATGTTGATCAAATGGTTTTACCAATACAATTCCTTGCCCTCTTGCTCATACACGGCAATTGCATTGTCACTACAAGAAAAAGTAATATTTGTAACAAAAAAAATTGTTACAAAAAATCAAAATTTTGAAACAAAAGGATTTTGTAACGAAAAAAGGGCCGTTGCAGTATGTCCCGTTACAAAAAGTTTTTGTAACAAAAATGGAACTGCTATAATTCAAAGTGATATTTTGTAACAAATTTTTCTGATACAAAAAACTAGAAGTCATTACAAAAGTGGTAAAAAATTTTGATCTTCAAGGTATTTTTGGTGACAATCTATTTTTTCCTATCATAAAATTTTGTTACAAAATGTAACTTGATTTTGTAACATTTTTTTCTTTAGTTACAAAAGTAAAATAATTATTTTGTAACATTTTTTTAATTAACTAATATATAAGCAAGTCTACATTTATATAATATGTAAAAATATACATAATTCAAACATGCCTCATTTAGCTAAAATTGTTTTAAAACAAAATAACATTAGTAAATACATTGATTAGTTCTACAAGTTATATGTCTTGCACAAGTTCAACCAAAAGTTAAAAGTTCTAACATAGATTAGTGTCTCTATGAATCAAAATATTCTTGAGCCCTCAAAGTAGCATGTGGTCACCATTTCAGCACTCCTATAAATAAGAAAATCCAAAATAAAAAGTTAGGTGCATAGTTAAAAGAAATATCTTGAGGCAATCAAAAGTCATGTAGCAAACAAGGGTATATTTTGACACAGAAATTCGTCAAATAGAACTTGTTTGCTCAAATAACACAATGCAGTTTAATTGAGCAACCAAATAGGACAACAACCAAATAGTGAATAACAAAACCCGAAGCTTCCAGCTTCCAACAACCAAAACAGTGAAGCACTTAGCCGGATAATCAATCAATTGAGCTTAGCAACTGTTGAAAACCAAAAGCAATTAAATATCAACTCAATCAATTCATTGAATCAAAGATGAATATTGAAAACAGATTAAGATAAATTCTGGCAGCATTTCAGGAGTAAATTTGCCTATTTCACAATTTCAATCAATCAATTCAAATTCCATATGAATTCTTTGATAGTTAAAAACACAAAAATCATAATGAATTCATAGGAAGGAAGTAAATAAGCCAATTCCAGCAAGAAAACATGAGGAAACAATTAAAACCAATGAACCAGCAAGAAGCAGAGTAGCACTCAGCAGAACAACAATCAATGGCCCATCATACAACACCCAAAATAGTAAAATGAATAAAGGTAATGGATTCAGGCAGCATTCTATTCATTGAAGTCAATAAGTATTACACTTGCAAGCAGCAGGGGCATAGCAGTTTATCCATTAATTCAAAAAAAAATCAATCAAGCCAAACTAAACGATTTCAGCAACAGATTTATCAATAAAACCAATCTCAGTTCAGCAACCATCATCTATTCCAACACAAACAACAATAACTCAGCAGCATTTCCTTTCTCATTGAATTTAACAATCATTCAACAAGCAAGCAATGAGGGGGGAAAATTAGCAGCAACCAACAGCAAGTATAGAGCAGCAATAACAACTTAATGTGAGAAATTATTCAACAACAAATGCACACACAATGCAATCACTGTAAACACAAGTAACTATTCAAAAGGTATTTATGTCATTTCCAACAACATATTACACCAATTGAAACTATGATAACAATAAATGAATTCAAGGACTGAAACCATAAACAATTAACTTTAAAATGGATTCGATCTATGTTTAGTCTTCCATACATAGATGATGCATGTATGTTAACAAGGAACAAAACTGACTATTCATGAATATAAGAAGAGGAATATACCTCTATTTTAGAATACCAGAAACTCTGGCCAATTTGCTTGACCAAGGAAGCATCATCTTCAGCCACTGCAGATAGGTGGGCAAATACAATCAGTTCAATTAAGTTTCAGGCTTCAAGCCAAACCCCAAACCATTACTTATTATCATTTATAAGAAAAAATATCATTCGCATTCAATAATTAAAAAAATCACCATGACTAAGCAATGAACAATTAAAATCAGTAAGTATTGGTGGTATTAACAAGCACACAACAACAGTACTCAACATTGGATCAATTAAAAATGAAGTTTACATTATCAGGATTCAGGACCCTGTGTTGCATTCTCAGGAAAACATAGGAAGACTAAAAAAACTGTCCATTTTAAAACAGATTGTATTTGCAATGAAGAAGTCTGGGAAAATTTATTTAGAATAATGAAATTGGCAAACAAGTCCAACCTTCAATTTCCTCATCTTCAAGAGGCGCATCCTTGTCAAACTCAAATCGCTTCTAACCCTTGCCTTTTTCTGAGTCTTGAGCAGCTGCATTAAAAAATATCCCACAAAATTAAGTTAATATAACATGTATAAACCAGCACACTTGCACACTGTGCGGTTTTTTGAATCAAATCCTTTCTCTATTGATCATTGGAGAGATGGAAAATAAGGGCCAAAACTTCAATTTCTTTAGCCCTAAGTTTCTCTGCAGCCTCGTCAACATTTTACTGTAGAAACAAGAAAATTGAGTAATGAATATAATTAATTGAAGGCAAAGAGGAAGAGAAAGGGAAAAGGGCCTGCTTGCGAGAAGAGATGATGGCGGAACAGAGGTGGTGACGGTGAACGGCAGATCTGATGCGTGAGAAGGCAGCACGAGCTCCCTCTCTTTCTCTCTTCGTGGATCTGTCTCCCGACGGCGGATCGGCGGCTCTGTAGTAACGGTGGGATGGATGCGACGAAGGCCTCCCTCTAGCGGTGGCGATGGGGTGCGAATGGCGAGGTGGTGATAGCTCGCGAGGATGACGTCGACAGGGCTCCTTGTGACGTTCACGGTCCTCCTTCCCTCGGTGGCGTCAACTGCGATGGTGGGTTCAGTGCCGCCGGCGCAGCTCCCCCTCTCTTCCTCTCCTTTTCTCCCTTTCTTTTCCCCCTTTCTCGTCTTCGCTCCCTCTATTTCTTTCTTTCTTTCTTTCTTTCTTTTTTTCTTTTCGTTTGTTTTCATAAGCAGCTGAGTATTGGGTTTTTTAGGAAGGGATGGCAGTGGTGAATGGCAGTAAGGCGGTGGGGTGAAAGGGTTAGGGTTTGTGTATAGAATTAGGGATTTTGGGTTTAATTTGAGTAAAATATTTTTAATAAAATTGGAGCATAAAGTATTAATATTTGAAAAACTAACTTAATCTCTAAACTTTAAAATATTATTTGTGATATAAAAATACTTATTGATTCTCAATAAATTACTCTAATTGAAAATATGTGGTAATACAATTAATTTTTTTATCTAAAATATTCTAATTAAAATATTCTAATTATAAGTATTAGAGATATTTTTTTTATAAGTAATACAATTAATTTTTTATCATAAATTTACAAATTAATTTTAATGAAATATTCTAATTAAAGTATTAGAGATAATATAATTAATTTTCTTTGTTTATAAAAATTAAAGTATTAAATTCCAAAATCTAAATTATTTAAACAAATCATATAAAGTTTTTATTATTTTACATTTGCTAAATTTTATAATAAATTAAATAAAAAAATAATTCAATAATTATAAAATTAGATAAAATCTTAAATTATTTTAAACTCAATTAATCAGAATTTGTTTTAATTATCTTTAATAGAATAATTTTAGGGATTAAAATACTTAATGATAAATAAATCTAAATTAGCTATTAATAAGATCTTCTAAAATTTTTAAGTCTTACACACTACATAAAAAATTTTAATTTTTGAAATAAAATAAAATTATTTTAAAAATATATACTCAATTTTTTTACTCTTAAAGTGTTTAACATTTTGAAAAAAAAATTGTTATAAAATATTACTTATATTTTGAGAGAAATAATTAACTTGTTACAAACAATATTGAATTTTGTGACAAATTAATTTTTTGTTACAAAATAACTGAGAGTTTTTGAAACAGAAAGTTGTTTTGTTACAAAACAATTGGAGTTTTTGAAACAAAAAAATATTTTGTTACAAAATATTTTAAATTTTTGCAACTTGTTTTTTTTTGTTACAAAATATTACAATATTTTGTAACAAAACACCATCTCGTTACAAAAACTAACATAATTTGTTACAAAATAAAACAGGTTGTTACAAAATATTATCATGTTTTGTAACAACTTGTAATGTTGTTACAAAATATTATCCTTTTGTAACAATCACTAATTATTATTACAAAATACTATTTTTTTGTAACAATTTTAAATTTGATACAAATTTTTTGTTACAAATGTTTCATTTTCTTGTGGTGTATATTGGTGGAATATAAGTTCATTGTTCATCTTGGAATTTCATCTGAGGAATCATATTGCAATGGTTCAACTTGTAATGATTTTTTGATCAAACATCCTTAAACCTTCACATTAAAGAACATTGTATATGTGATAACCACTTGTAGATTATGAACATTTGACAATTCTCTTTTGGTGCTTGTTTAATATTCGCAACTCGAGCACTTAGTTGTGAAGCTTTGAACCTTTAGTTGAAATAAGATTGTGATCATCGCTTTGTGCGGCCGGTGTGTATGTTTCAACTGTGCGCACCATTGGAATATATACACCGCTATTCTTGTGAATCACACTATCTTGGAGCTTCCAACTAAGAACTTAGTTTTCTTGCTGTTATTAAGTGTTTCCTCTTTGTTCTAGCTCTATTGTTGTCTTATGACCTTGATATTTTCTGTTTTCTTTTAAGAATGCGAAAGAAGGGTAAGAAACCGGTCGCTTTACCGGTTGTGGAACCTACAATCCATGCATCGAAACCATACTTCATGGATCGCCCGAGCGATAAATCGGACATCTTGATCAACCGAAAAGCGAGGCACCAATATGAAAAATTAGAAAAAAGGCCAATCCACTAGGAACGGACGCTTAAGGTTCCGATCAAGTATAAAATGGTCATCCATGAGCGGATCGCCTCACTTCATTGGGACTTCTTAAAACAAGACCTAATTGAAGTTAATGAAACCTTGGTGCAGGAATTTACGCCAACTACCAAAATTGGCAAGCGGAGTCGGTATTCCTCTGGGGCAAGAGGTTAGATACTTCCAATTGAGCTATTGAAGCTATTCTGAAGATCCCCCACATTTCACCCAAGGATGGTGATTATTTAAGGACCAAGGTGAATGCGTCCAAGGGGAGGATACCCTTGATTCCAATACTTCGAAGAATTGGCCGTCCCAGTGCCTCATGGGAGTATAGCAAAGGGAGAAATTCTGTTCCCGCAATTATAGCTTACACTAATTTGAATGCCGAAGCTCGTATATGGCATCAAATTGTGGCGGATTATATTATTCCCAGCACCCATGCTACCCATGTGAGATTCAAGACTGTATTGCTACTTTGGGCAATCATGGAAGGAAAAAATATAGCCATTATACCTTTATTACGCACATCAATTTAGAAATTGGTTGAGAAAAAGAACATCAACATCCCTTTTCCATCGATGGTGATGCGTTTAGCAACAGTAGCAAGGGTAGAGTAGCATCCGAGAGACATCATGTTCAGGGTCCCTACTAACAACAAGTACATTCCGAGGGGTAATTTGGAGAGATCAACAACCGCAACACCCTCTAAGAGGAAGACACCCACAGCACCATCAAGTTTACGAACTTCGTCAACTACTTTACCTTTTCTCCGTCTTCTTCTGTAATTATATGGAGACATCTTGCACTATATCCATCGCATGGAGCATTTAGAGCAAACACATTTTAAGTGGATAGAGGCAAGGCTAGAAGGAAGAGACCCTAGCCCGCCTCCTAGAGCTTCATCCAAGATAGCTGGGGAGGAGTATGATGCAGTTGACTAACGCACTTCTGAGTCCACCAGTTGAAGGTGGCCCTTCTTCATCCTCCCGGAAGCATAAGCATGCACGGAGGACCGTGCAACGACTAAGTGTGGAGGAGGATCGATGATCCCAAGAGGGTAAAAATTTATCTTTTCTTGGCACTCTGCAATGTTTCTTGTAGTGCTTTTTCTTTATTTTGAGTAGTTTTATGCTTATTTTATCTTGTTTGGTTGCTTGTAAATATTTCTTTATCACACTTGGATATTTAGTAGTTAGTACTTGCATGTTGCATGATAGAATAAATAAGTTGGTGAAACACCAAGAAATTTCCATGAAATCATTTTCTAGGGCATACCATTGATTGAATTGAAGGAAATATTATGTATACCAACTTGCTTAAAGTAGATTGTTTGTAGAACATGGAAAAGAGCTCAAACAACATACCTTGTGAGCTTTGAGCCTTAATAGATGGTTGCATCTTTTCAACCATAATATTGTTCTTGTGTGTGATTATTACTCCCTTTTTTATTGTGATAATTGATTTGCATGATTCTTTATGTCTTGTATTTGTGTTTGAATGCATTTAGCATGATTGAGGCCGTGTTTGATGATAACCTCACTAACCTATATGGCCAATCCTTGCATGCACCTTTGTGAACCCTTTTGAGCCTATGAATCCCCTTTTGTTCTGATGATAGAACATTACTCCCCTTAAGCGGAAAACCATTCATGTCCCCGAATTACTCTTTGATTAGCTTGGGTGGATTAGTGTGTAAGTTCTAAGTGTGGGGGAATTTTGGGAAACATTGGTGATGAAGGCATAAGCATTGATGTGGAAAATTTTTGGCAATTAGGTGATGCTCATGCATTGCATTAAGGAAGACATATGCATTCATAGTTCAATTTTTCTTCTAAAAAAAAAAACCTGTACATAACAAAGTATGAAATAAAGAGTTCAATAAAGGATGCATATGCCATATTTGAAAAGAAAATGCATGGGTGAGGTGAGATGAGAAAAGAAAAAAAGATTTGGGTAAATAGGGTATATTAATATGTGTATATAGGTGATATAGGATTAGGTGGATATTCAAGTTAATCAAAGAGGTAATTCTTTAAGTCCACTTAGCCATATTTCATCCTACTTGAACCACTACTAGTAAATGGATTAATACAGACAGATTTACAGATAGATTTAATCTTTATTACAGACAAATTTTTTGTTAACGACGGATTTTGTCCCTTTGTAAAAGCTCTGTCAGAAATTATTTACCAACGGATTTTTTTCCGTCGGAAAATTATCGACGGATTTTTACCAGTTACTGACGGATTTTCCGTCTGTAAATTCTGCATCCATTTTCCGAAGGCGACAAACTTTCCAACGGATTTTTCGTCTGTAATTACAGACGGATTTTCAGACGGATTTTTTGTTTGTAATTAGACGGATTTTTCGACAGATTTTTCGTCTATAATTTGTGGTGGACGAAATTGTATCTCTTTATGGAATATGATAATAGAGCTGGTCCAAGATCAACTTCGTTCAACTAACCAGCAAGTGTACTGGGTCGTCCAAGTAATACCTTACGTGAGTAAGGGTCGAATCCACAGAGATTATTGGTTTGAAGCAATCAATATTTATTTTATTAATCTTAGTCAGGATGTCAATGAGATTATTTGGATTAAAAGTGAAATTACTGGAACTGATAAAAGAGGGAACAATGTTACTTTGATTTGCAGCACTGGGGAATATGTTGGAGTTTTGGAGATGCTTTGTCCTCTGACTTCAACTCTTCCTTGAAATCCTCTTCTCACACGCATGTTCCTTCCATGGCAAGCTCTATGTAGGGTGTCACCATTGTCAGTGGCTACTTCCCATCCTCACAGTGAAAACTATGCTCACGCACTCTGTCACAGTACGGCTAATCACCGGTTGGTTCCCGCTCCTACTGAAATAGAATCACTCTTTTGCGTCTGTCACTAACGCCCAGCAGGTTAAAGTTTGAAGCACGTCACAGTCATTCAATCCCGGAATCCTACTCGGAATACCACAGACAAGGTTTAGACTTTCCGGATTCTCATGAATGCCGCCATCAATCCGGCTTATACCACGAAGATTCTGTTG
>NC_029777.3:50132348-50133617 GCF_000817695.3 Arachis duranensis | reverse complement strand
CTTTCAGGAGCCAATATTCATCAAATTCAAAGTACATTTTATGCACTGTTCAAGCATTCATTCAGAGAACAAAAAGTGTTGCCACCACATATAATTAATTATAATTTTATTTATTAAGAACTCGAAAAATATAAATTACTTCTTTATTCTAAAAGAAAATCTACTACTTTATTCATGCCTAATGATGATGAGAAAAATAAATTATAACTTAATTGGAAATAAAATCAAAATAGACATACTAATTACTACTAAATATCTTCTAAGGTCAATTTCTAGAAGGAATAATTATCACAGAGTTAAAGCTGGAATTAGAACTTAACAACCTGTATTTTGGGAAGTGGATGTTCCTCTAGTCTGTGGGGTGCCTTCAAGAATTAATTTCTGACGCTTCAGCTCCCTTAAGTTCACATCCTTGCTCTTCCTGTTCTCTTAGGTGCCATGGTCTTACAAAAACTTGGTGGACGAAATTGTGATTCTTAATTAATGGCTCCTTGGCATGTGCCAAGGAGAACTAATTTAACTAACTGATCACTTCTGGGGCCCACTTGGTGTGTGCTGGGGCTGAGACTAAAGCTTTTCACGTGTGGAGGCCTTTCTTGGCGTCAAACTTAAGGTTGTGACGTGTTTTGGGTGTTCAACTCCGGATAATGACGTTTTTCTGGCGTTTAACTCCAGACAGCAGCATGAACTTGGCGTTTAACGCCAAGTTACGTCGTCTATCCTCGCTCAAAGTATGGACTATTATATATTGCTGGAAAGCCCTGGATGTCTACTTTCCAACGCCGTTGAGATCGCGTCAATTGGACTCCTGTAGCTCCAGAAAATCCATTTCGAGTGCAGGGAGGTCAGGATCCAACAGCATCAGCAGTCCTTTTTCAGCCTAACTCAGATTTTTGCTCAGCTCCCTCAATTTCAGTCAGAAAATACCTGAAATCACAGAAAAACACACAAACTCATAGTAAAGTCCAGAAATATGATTTTTGCCTAAAAACCAATAATATTCTACTAAAAACTAACTAAAACATGCTAAAATCTACATGAAATTACACCCAAAAAGCGTATAAAATATCCGCTCATCACAACACCAAACTTAAACTGTTGCTTGTCCTCAAGCAACTAGATGAATAAAAAAGGATAAAAAGAAATCAAGAAGCAATAATATCTCAGAGTTTTAAGTGAAGCTCAGATTCTAATTAGATGAGCGGGGCTAGTAGCTTTTTGCTTCCAAACAGTTTTGGCATCTCACTTTATCCTTTGAAATTCAGAATG
>NC_029777.3:50100570-50112907 GCF_000817695.3 Arachis duranensis | reverse complement strand
TATTCTACTAAAAATTAACTAAAACATGCTAAAATCTACATGAAATTACCCCCAAAAAGCGTATAAAATATCCGCTCATCAATTTGAACTTTGGAAAATCATCTTACACTCTGATTATAGACAGAAAATCTGTCTGTAAATCCGCCAGTAAGGTAAAATAGAATTTTTTTTATTTTTCTAATTACAAAATAAACTTATTTTCGTACAAAATAAATATAAATTTAATACAAATTTTTATCTAATTTATATTCGAATATTTATAATATTTAAAAAAATAAACAAATTCATCGTATTATCAAACTAAAAGGAAAATACTATAAACAAGCAAGTCAATATAATTCAAAACATAAACAAAATGTATTGATCATCAACTATAATTACTAGTATATTGTTCAACAATACTAAAACTATCAGCTATAGTCTTCAGTGTCATCTTCATCCTCATCATCATAGCCCTCATCCGAAGACATTGAGGGTGGCGGCGGTGGCGGTGGTAGTGAAACTGCACAAGAACTACTTGACGCTCTAACCTTCTCATAATAGCTAACATAAGCCTCATTCCATCTCTTCTGTTTCAGCTTTTCCTTCTTGGCCTTTTCAATTGCCAGTTCCAACTTTTCTAACTTCTTTTGAGTCTTTTCCAAAGGATCCAAGTGTGTATCTAACAACTTACTAATACACTCATCTATTTTTTGAGTAACACACTGAAAAAACTTAGGCTATTGTATATCTAGGTAGAATTCAGATGAAAAAGCCCAAATATTAAAATAGCTCATCAAGCCTTACCTTATTGACATGTTGACAAACCCCAATTTGACGGTTTATCTTGTATTAAATTTAGGGGATTTTATCACCCTTTTCCCACATTTACCCAATGAATTAGCATGGTTTTGTATATTCTCCTTTAATTGTGCTTAAGAGTGAAAACATGCTTTTTAGGTCTTAAAATAGCTAAATCTAATTCACCTTGATTCTATTAGATGCCTTGATATGTTTGTTAAGTGATTTCAGATTTAGGAGGCAAAGATTGGATCAAGGGAATGAAGAAAAAGCATGTAAAGTTGGAGAACTCATGAAGAAATGAAAGAACCGGAAAGCTGTCAAGCCGACCTCTTCGCACTTAATTGACCATAACTTGAGCTACAGAGGTCCAAATGATGCGGTTTCAGTTGGGTTGGAAAGCTAACATCCGGGGCTTCGAAACGATATAAGATTTGCCATAGTTGCTACAAGTATAGTGGCGCGCACGCGCATAGTATGCGCACGCGCCGTTGCTGCCACCTAGTCCACTTAAAGCAAAACGTGGCCAGCGATTTTAGAAGCCTTGTGGGCCCAATCCAACTCATTTCTGATGCTATTTAACCCAAGGATTGAAGGGGAATCAACATACTTTTGACCATTAGTCATAGTTTATAGTTAGAAGTAGTTTCTAGAGAGAGAAGCTCTCTCTTCTCTCTAGAATTAGGATTATGATTAGGTTTAGTTCTTAGATCTAGATTTTAATTCATCTTCTTCTACTTCTATCTTTTCAATTCTTTGTTGTTACATTCATCTTCTTCTATTCTTTTGTTGTAATTTCCTTTATGTTGATTCTTATACTTTGTTGTAGATCTACTATTGTTCCTTCCATTTTCTTTCAATTCAAAGAGGTAATTCATAATAATTGTTCTTCTTTGCTTTTCTATTGTTGATCTCTTGATTTTGTAGTTAGATCCCTCTTTAATTCTTGCATTTAATAATGTTTACTTCCATTGCACTTTATGTGTTTGTTGAAATGTCTCTTTTAGTTTTAGTGTAGATTTTGTTCCTATTGGCCTAGGTAGAGTAATTAGTGACACTTGAGTTATCTAATTCCTTTGTTGATTGATAATTGGAGAGATTGCTAATTGGTTTGGAGTGCACTAAAGCTAGTCTTTCATTGGGAGTTGGCTAGGACTTGTGGCTCAAGTCAATTCATCCACTTGACTTTCCTTTATTTAGTAAGGGTTAACTAAGACTAAGTGGGAGCAATGGACAATTTGCCATCACAATTGAGGAGGATAACTAGGATAGGACTTCTAATTCTCATATCTTGCCAAGAGCTTTGCTAGTTGTTAGTTTATTTCCTTTGCCATTTATATTTCTTGTCTATAATCTCAAAAACCCCAAAATAACTCACAACCAATAACAAGACACTTTATTGTAAATCCTAGGGAGAACGACCCGAGGTTTAAATACTTAGGTTGTTAATTTTAGGGGTTTGTACTTGTGACAAACAAATTTTTGTATGAGAAGATTATTGTTGGTTTAGAGACTATACTTCAACGAGATTTCATTTGTGAAATTCTAAACCGTCAAAAATCCAATCGTCACATGTCCCCACCTCTCGGATCATAGGGTAAAGGGCTATGTTGGAAATCAACCTTTGACTGAAGGATTACCAACAAATGACTAGACAGAAGACAGGGACATAGAAGTTTAGTTTCCAAGTGAATTCAAGCTTTCCCTGGAGTCACACCCAGAGAGACATCAAAGTATAAGAAAACTTTAGAAAACTATATTGTGTACATGCTCACCTCCGAAGTACTAATCCAATAACAAGTGATTCTCCATTTCTTGTGTGATCAATCACATGGGCATAATTTTAAGTATAACTACAACTATGAAAATGCAAGGAATATTTATCAATAGAAGGGATAGATATAAGAGATATACATACTGGAAAACCATTGTGTTTGTTGCTCTGTAGAATGGACACTACGTCTGAAACCTTAACTACCCGAGGTAACAAGATCACCTTCAATACACAGATTTACAGAGTCAAAAGCCAAAGTATCAAAAGAATAAGGCATGTGAAACATATAGTTTAACCAGTGGTAGCATCAATTTTAGAAAGTTACATATCATAAGAATGACACACCAAAAAAAAAATAATAAACAAAAAACAATACTTGGACAACTAATAAAGGACATGCAATTTGTTAAATAATTTGAAAGTTCACTCACCCTTCCACTTCCACAGGCCTCCTTTGCTGTCATGTTCCGTATCTCATATTTAGGCCTTGATTCCAGTAATAGAATGCCCCTTAATCTTGCCTGCTCTTCATATAGACCCTCATTAAAAGTATCACCCACATCCTGTAAGGGAAGAACTTAGTGCATTTTGAAGTGACTTCTTTGTACAGGAAAGTCCTGATTTGCATACCTTCAATATAAGAAGAACAAGCATAATAAGGGGCAAAGGTTTCAGGTTATTTGTTATTTCAACCATAATGACACAAAGAGACATTGTCATCCGCATTGAACAACCAAGAAAAAATGCAGCTCCTAGCATAGCATACCTGAACATAAGAAAGTATCGGATGAACATTACAGGGGAAATGGGGATTCCACATATAGAAAAAGAAAATCATTCAGTATAGTAGGGATTAGAAAGCTTTGCTCTTTTGATATTTTTTGTTTCTTGTCCTCAATGGTCTTAGTATTATCCTTCTCTTTTAATAATAATAATCCCTTTTATCAAGAAACAAAAGACTTCAAAAAATATAACTATGGAACAAGTATATATCTTTTTGACCATGACTTTAAAGGAATGTCAAGAAAGACACTCACATTCCCTCTTCAATATTGAGCTTTTTGTAATATTTTACAACAAACATGCCAACAAGACGTCCATAAGTTGATCCTATCATTATACTAGGGACAAATTGACCGGCTGGCATAGTAGTACCAAACGTCAACACTGCTAAAGTATAAAACATAACCTGCTACATACAGAGAAAATAATTGGTATATAATCAAGTGCACCAAGTGGTAACTCTATTCAATATTGGTGCATGAAGAAATCAACAAGAATTCTTATCAACCATATACACATAAATGTATCCAAGAACTCTATTGAATCAAAAAATAGAAAATATCTCAATATAAAGGCTAATGCATTTAAAGTCCAACCTAGTAAGCAAGAGTGAAATACGAAAAAGGTTAACAGACTTTGGGAACTGTACTCATGTATTGTTTTTGCACTGAACAAATTCATGATGGCATCATCCTGAAGCAATAGAGAAGTAACTTACTATAATATAACAATAAATGAAAAAGCAAATTATGATTCCAAGTTCATTTAAAACCCGTGTATTGAAGAAAATAGTCGCAAGATCATTATACTCATTGTCACTGCTACAAAAGAACTGCCAAAAAAGGGGCATAAATTAAATGGAATCTCCAAAAGTAATTAAGTCCAGGAGTACACCCTTGTTTCAACTATCATTAAGTAGTTTTATAGTATGAAAACACAAAAATAAAAATAAAGATAAAGCTGAAACTAAAAAATAAAAATAAAAATAAATAAAAATGAGAAAATTGAATAAGACTAACAACGATGAACATCATATAAATTCAACGTCTTACATTTACATAATTCCTATACATTCCAGGAGGACGTGGGCATTCAATACCAGAAGTAGGATCAGATTCTGGGCATGGACTACATTCTCTTAGAAGTAAGCAAAATGAAATAATTGACGTTAGAAGGGAGACATGGCATGCTTCATTAATCTGCAGTACAGAAGAAGGAAGGAGCAAACAAAAATAAGAAGACAAGTGAGAAGACAAAGGTACTACTAGCATGATAAACAACAAAATATCAATAATAATCACTTTCTTTCTTCAGTACAGTTCTTCCATTCTTACACCATCCCATTGCAGTTCGCACTACAACAGCAACAATAGCAGATGTGAAGAAGACACGCCACATAAGTTGACTCTTCCACTTTCTAGAGCATAGGAGAAAAATCAAAACAAAAATATATATGATGAATGATTTACCACATTTTCCCTTCTAATGAAAAAAAGCCATGTCACTAAGAATTCCTTACCAAGATGTTACCTCTTCCAATGCAAAGAATACACCACCAACAGGAGCTCTAAATGCAGCAGCAACTCCTGCTGCACACCCACAGGTTACCAAATCTCGACGATCTCGAGCACTTCTCAATACCTGAAACCATCTTGAATTTTATATGATACTTAGTGGAACCACCCTACTCAAGACATGACACCAACAGATTATATCAGTTTCTTCCATATAAAATACATATTCAATGAAAATCACACAAAACTGGTCTTAAAAAAGTAATGCACAAAAGAACAGAGGATAATTCAGGTAATATAATGTGCAAGTGTTGATAAATTAGAAAGCAAGGTTCATTTAAATGGTCAGTTAAAATACAATGGAAACTTTATGTGGTGTTGCCACCACATTTTAGCCTCTTTATTTATGGGAAACAAAGTATTGAAAGGACATACTGAAAGATCTAACACATACTATGCGTATATTATACTTTTAACATACCATTTAGATACTACCATATACTGAGTAGTACATACTTACTTGTCCAAGCAAAGAAGCAATAGAAGCACCAGTATGGACAAGAGGACCCTCTTTACCTAAAGCAAGGCCTCCTCCCACTGATTTAATGCTGCCAAATATCTTAACATAAGAAGAATCCTTGCATTTAATACTCCTAACTTGATCAGCAAGAGCAGCAAGAAAAGACAAGTTAGAGTAATATAATATTAAGCAGCAGCCAAGAAAAGAAGCACATGCTCTTAGCTTGATCCACTCATCTTCAGATCCAATTATACACAATAATACTTTATTTCAATATAAACAAAGAATAAAATTAAAGAAAGAAAGAAATGAAAGGACAAACATACATTCTTGAAT
Organism: Arachis duranensis; assembly: GCF_000817695.3. Taxonomy (NCBI): domain Eukaryota; kingdom Viridiplantae; phylum Streptophyta; class Magnoliopsida; order Fabales; family Fabaceae; genus Arachis; species Arachis duranensis. The sequence goes on along the minus strand of NC_029777.3, from coordinate 50,107,200 downwards.
CATGCATGTAGATACACTGAAAAATCAAAACACATAACATAATTAAGGATAGAGAATTAAGGCCACAAACTAAAAAGAAAAGAAGAGCAGTAGTGTAGTGAAGTGATCTGAAAAATAATAAGGTAAATAGTGAAAGCAGTTAGAAGTAGATGAAAAGTGCAAACCTTGTAGTTTATGGCATGTATTTGATATTATTATTATTATTGAAGCCGTGCATATATTTCATTGTAACTGCTCTATGGCCTTAGATAGCTTTTAATGCATATAACTGTGAAATCCAATCACTTCAAACCTTCTCCAAAATTTTCTCTCTTCTCTCCTTAATTCAGCACCTTCTAGCACCACAGAGAGATAATAAATTGACAACAACAACAATAATAATAATATAATATAGTACTGTAACCGTGTAAGCTTATAACCATAGAGTATGCTATATAGAAGAAGAAGAAGAAGGGCTTTAATTAAGTAAGTAATTGTACTTGTACTTGTTCCTAACTTGGAGAAGAGCAAAGAGACAGTTGTTGAATCTGCCAAATCTGCTCCAAATGTTGCCAAAAAAATTGTTCACAACACTAGAGAAAAAGACTCTGATGCAGAACTTTGAACAAATATGAACAAGTGTTATCATTGTTTATGAACAAATATGAACAAAGAAGTTGTTCACAATACTGGAGAAAAAGAGCATTTAATATTATCATTGTTTATGAACAAATATGAACAAAATTATGAACAGCAAACAGACATTTTATGAACAAAATTCACAAAGTACACAACATTCAATATTATCAGTGCTTATGAACAAGTATGAATAAAAAAATGAGCAAAATTATGAACAGCAAAGTGACTGTTTAACAAACTACACAGCATTCAATGTTCTCAATTTATCACAGTTCACACTGGCTGCGAAGAGGAAGGGCAGTAGCAGAAGCACAACGGCGACACACAGAGAGAAGGAGAGCGCTTGAACAGAGGAGACGGCCAACGAGCTTCCAAACGACGGCGAGGGAGCTTCCAATTACGACGACACAGCTTCATACGACAGCGACGGATCTTCTACGGTGGCGGTGGAGGCTATGTGTGTGTAGGGGCTGCGGTGGCTGCGCCGCTGCGGGGCTGCAAGGCTGTGGAAGTTGCGGGGAGCTATGAGGGCTGATGCGAGGGTTGCGTGGCTACAGTGGTGGCAGAGACTGCGATGGCTATGGGCGGCGGGCTGCAGGGCGAAGAGTTCGAGGGATGAGGGCAAAGAGTTCAACAACACTTTCTACAGCAACGTTCGAATGGAGTGTGAATGGGTGGTGATAAAATTAGGGTTTTCAATATTTCCGACGGATTTAATTTAAATTACAGACGGATTTTCCGTCTGTAATAATTTAATAAAAGGCAGCATTTTGTCTATTTAATTACAAACGGATTTTTTGTTTGTAATAATTTAATAAAAGGTAGCATTTTGTCTATTTAATTACAGACAGATTTTTCGTCTGTAACCATTTCTCACAGAAAAAAATGCGACGGAATTCTCGACGGATTCTCTTTTCCGTCTGTAATTTATGCTAATCCATTTTTTTTGTTTTTCGACAAAAAATCCCTCTGAAAATCCCTATGAAATTCCCTCTGTATTTCCGTGGGATAAAATCCATCGAAAATATCCGTCTGTAATAAATAGTTTTCTAGTAGTGAACCCTAGCCCCATTACATCCCGTTAAAGACCTCATGATATTTGTCATTCATGCATTAAATACTAGTTGATTGTTAGATAACTTGCAATTCTTTGAAAAGCATGATAAAAGGAGAATTGAGTGGTTAAACCCTAAACACTGAGCGAATTGAGTGAACACACATCCGGTGAGGGGTTTGACCACTCAATTCTATGTTCTTGCACCTTACACCGTATCTTCTTGCAAGTTGTTTGATTGATCAATTTTTAAGAATTTCAATTCAATTCTTTGGACATTGATCTTAATGCATGAACTCTTTGCTTTAGCCCTTACGCCTTCTTGTGACGGATTAGAATTTCATGTTTTGTTTCTACCAACTTTCATTATAACACATTTTAGCTATTAGTCTTAGGATAGTTGCATGCATTTACGTAGTATATAGCATAAGTCATTTTCCCTTTTCATCTATCTCCTTTGAGTGTGTTTAGCAAAAGGACATGCTAGTGTTTATGTGTGGGGAAATTGATGAATCCATATTTGATGATGATTTTTTGGTTAGAATTGAATGGATTTTATCACATAAACTTGCACTTATTCCCTTGAATAGCATACTTTTGAACTTTCCTCCCAAATTGTGCTTGATATTGAAAACATGCTCTTTTATGCTTAATTTGATCTATTTTTTTTATTCCATTTGTCTTCCATTCGATGCCTTGATGTTATTTGTAAGTGAATTCAAGTTTATAAGGTAACAATGGGTTGGAGAAAATGGAAGAAGAGCTTGCAAAATGTAGGAAGCATGAAGAATCAAAGGAGAAGAGTTCAGAGACGTGTGCGTGCGCACAGCCTTCTGTGCACCCGTACAGGAGCCCAAGCAGAGCACGTGGATCAGTTCAGGAGCGTCGCGCGTCCCGCCTAGCATCGCCTAGTGTGCATGTGCACAGCCTCTTGTGCGTACGCACAGGAGGGAATTTTCACAAAGTGTGCGGACGCACACTCCTGTGCGTCTGCACAGGTGTCCGCGCATGACCTCATTAGAGAAGCACGTGCCTCGCAATTTGAGGGCTTTGGGGGCCCATTTCTGAAGTCTTGGAGCTCATTTTGGAGGGGAAATGAAGGAAATAACATAGCATGTCATTAGTATAGTTTTAGGAGTAGAATAGAAGGTTTTAAATTTTAGTTTTCTCTAAGTTTTCTCATTTTCTCCATTAGGGTGTTATTAGGGTTTTATATTCCAAGTGCCATTTCAATTTTCGATCATTATATTTTGCTAATCTCATTGTAAGTATTCTCTTGTTATTAGTCTTTATGGTTATATTATCATTACTCTTTCTTCTCATTCAAGATATAGTCAAATTTTGTTTCTCTTTTGCAATTCCACTTTCTTGTTGATGAGTTTGATGTTTGATGTTCATTTCATTATTTCTTATGTTATTCTTGTTGATTGAGATCAATTGTTGCTTTTAATTCCAAGTCTTTTCTTTTTTTCTCATGTTTAAGCTTTTTGCCTACCCAAGTGTTTGATAAAATGTCAAACATGGTTTTGGGCTAAATTTTTGCCTCTTGGCTTAGGTAAAGTGATCAATTGGGTTCCTAGAGTTGGAATTTCCAACATTTAGTGTCATTTTATAGGTTGTTAATTGTTCTTTTTCCCACTAACGCTAATCTGTTGCTAAGGCAATTAGCAAGCAATTTAGGATTTGTGGGTTAAGAACACTTATGCTCATTTAACTTACCTTCCGATGTGAGGGTTGATCAAGTGAGACTAATTGATTGTCATAGTTGTGGTTCCAACAAGGAAAGGATCCTTAGCTCACTCCAAGCCAAGACCTCTTTTTAAGTTTTTAACATTTCATACATTGCCATGTTAATTTCTTTCATATTTTACTTGTTCATATTACATAGTCGGTTCTTTAATTTCTTCATTAGTTCAATCATTACAATTTTGCATGTTCTTTTATTGCTTTATATGTTTATTTCTTCATTGAAAACCCCTTGATTGCTACAATCGGAATCTGCACACTCATTGCCTCTTAAGTGCTTCCTTGGGAGACGACCTGAGACTTCAAACTCCCAGTTATTTTGTTTTGACTGTGACTACCATTTTGAAATAAATTTGATTGTGAGAGTTTATCGTTGGTTTGGACTATGCTAATAACAAAGTGATTCTTATTTTGATTAATTCTAAACCGACGACACTTTTCTCGCACATCACATACACACGGATTATCAAATGAAGAATTAAAAACACTCACACTAAGAAGCAAGCTAGAGATGAAGAGTCAAAACATAGTTGATCTATCCTCAATATCTTAAGAAGCCATCTTTGTATAAGGGTTTCTAACACGTAATTTAAATTTTCCATTGCTTTCCCCTTCAATCCCATCAACTAAGTATCTAGGACAGGAAACTTTAGGATCAAAGATAATATTCCAATCAACAAAGTAGCAAAAGCCACTACAGCCCTCTCGAACCCTGGAAGATCTCTCAAAATGCCTTCCACAAAATTTACACAGGTCACACATGTCATACCTCCAATTATGAATAATAATCATACACACTAACTACACTGAAAGTAGAATTGGATAGTGTTTGTAAATAACTGAAGGTAAATGATAGAATTAAATGGCAGAAAGGGAATTGGATGTAATTAAAGTGCAGAAGCTTAAATTGCAAGAAAGTAAAAGGGAATGGGGTTGCTGAGCATCAAAATAAATTGCAAAATTGAAAGAATGGGTAAGATTAGAAGTAGGAGAGCTCATTGGGGTCAGGAGATGTGATAATCCTTCGGATAAAATTTATTTTCATCTATTCCTCAATCAATGCATTCATTGATATCCTTGGCAATCTTAGATGATTAGATCCCAATTCCTTGGCAATCTAATCTCTCTAAGCATGAACAATTGCCCAATTCCTTGATTTAAGTGCTCATGGGAAGAGATGAAGTTCGGTCACTGATTATACCACACAAATTCATAGATCAAAGTATTGGTAGGATTACATGACACTATATCCATCCAAATCCCAATCTAATCCAGTGTGAGAAAGCATTTCTAGCATGATCTCCTCTTTCCTCTTCCAAGATTTAGAGGAGATCCAATTATGAATAGCTTCTTTCCCAACAGAACTATCCAATTGGATGAAGAACGAAAGCTTTCTAGCAAAATCAAGAGAAAAGAAAGAAGAAGAAGAAGAATGAAAACTAATATTGATCTATTGAATTACACAAAGCTCCCTAACCCAATGAAAGAGGGTTTAGTTCATCATAACTCAATTCAAATTACAAAGAAAGAAAAATTGCAGAAAAGAAAAGCAGAGGAAAGTACAGAGAAGATGAAAATTTCCCCAATTTAGGTATCTGACTGTCTAACTCCCTCTAACTTAAACTCTAAGCTATTTATACACTTTCTTCAGTTGATCTTCAAGTCATCTGGATTGGGCTTTTGGCCTTTGTTGAAGTTGATTGGATTGACTCCCAATGCATTTGAGAAGAGAGAGGTGCCAATGGTGCAGCTCTGATATCCACGTTGTAGTCAACGTTTTTGGGCAAACGTTGAGTCAAACGTTCTTAGGAGAAAATGGGTTTTGGATGTTGCAATCAATGTTTGACCCAACGTTGGGGTGCCAACATTTGCCTATCCATGTGTGTGCGTTGATGCGCTTTTTCAAATTTCAGAAATGAGCTTCATATCGCGCACGTTGGCATCAGCGTTGGACTGGAAATGTTCCCGCCAACGTTGGCCTATCCACGTGTGCACGTTACCTTTGTGTGTATGCGTTGGGACCAGAATGCACATCCACGTGTGCGCGTCACCTACGCGTGCGCATCACCTACGCGTGCGTGTGGATGCAAGTTCTCCAATTCCAGTTTTTGAAAGCTTTTCGAAGATATTTCCCTCAGCGCTGGACTAGCAACGTTCCCTCCAACGCTGACTTATCTACGCGTGCACTGGTTGTTTCTCTTTATTTTCCTTTTCTGTAACATTCAGCTCATTGTCATGTGTGCAGCAATTCTTTTTCTTTTACTTTATTTGTGCTCAACACATTATTCACTGTAGACACTTGGCTCACATTCCTTCTTAGAACATTGATGCCCAGCACCTCTTTGGGTTACTAAATGTCTTGTAGCTAGGTTGCTCTTGATAGTGGACTTTCAGTTGATAATCCCGGGTTAGTTAACCCAAGTTACCAAGTGTTGATGCACTACAAAGAACTTAATAATCCAAGCAGATCCTAATACAAAGACACCATAGGCATATATTCTAAGGTTCAAGCTATTGGTGTCTAGCTTTATTTCTCTTTTTTTTTCTTTTGTTCTGCTGCCACCTTTGGCTTTTTTTTTTCTCTTTTTGTTTTTCTTTTTAACCAAGGACTTTTATTTGATTGAGATTCATAGACAGTGAGCTATTTTCCACTTAGGAAGAGAACAATATATTCCTTTTATTCACTATAAGTGAGCCACTTACACAATTGGTGCACGAAATTGTGATCAATACTTTTCACAACTCTAATAATCCCCGGTGATGAATCCAAAAACTTGGTGTTCAATACCATGGCATAAACACAACTTCGCACAACTAACCAGCAAGTGTACTGGGTCGTCCAAGTAATAAACCTTACGTGAGTAAGGGTCGATCCCACAGAGATTGTTGGTATGAAGCAAGCTATGGTCACCTTGTAAATCTTAGTCAGGCAAACTCAAATGGTTATGAATGATGAATAAAACATAAAGATAAAGATAGAGATACTTATGTAATTCATTGGTAGGAATTTTAGATAAGCGTATGAAGATGCTTGGTCCCTTCCGTCTCTCTGCTTTCCTACTGTCTTCATCCAATCCTTCTTACTCCTTTCCATGGCAAGCTGTATGCAAGGGTTTCACCGTTGTCAGTGGCTACCTCCCATCCTCTCAGTGAAAATGTTCAACGCACCCTGTCACGGCACGGCTATTCAGCTGTCGGTTCTCGATCATGTC
>NC_029777.3:50097809-50099881 GCF_000817695.3 Arachis duranensis | reverse complement strand
GCCCTAATTACATCAAACTAACTCCTATTTATACACTTTCTAATCTTGGATAATGGGATTTGGATGGGCTTTTGAATTGGTGAAGAAATGAATTCAAATGAATTTTTAATTTGAATTTTGGCCCAAAAAGTCACTCCCAGGAGTCTGCCCTGCCCTTGTGGAGGGCAGGGCAGAAAAATGAAGCTTGGTGCGTGGATTTGGTGCGGCCATGTGCGAGTTGGTGCGAGTCTGGTGCGGCCATGGTGCGCCAGAGGCTGCCCTGCCCGTGCCAAGGGCAGGGAAGGAAAGTTGGTGCGCCAGATTTGAGGCGTGCGTGCGTTGGTGCTGCCAGAGGAGGAAATTGGTGCGCCAGGAAGAAACTTGGTGCGACGAGATGCTGCCCTGCCCGCGCCAAGGGCAGGGCAGGGTCCTTCCTTCACGTCTCGGGTTCGATCCTGGGAGAGTGCAAACACGCTATTTTATTTTTTGGCTTCTTGGCACGGTAGTGGGTCTCAAGGCTTGGCTTCCTCATGGTTCTTTGTTCGAACCTTGTGGCATGCATGAATTTGTTGCTTGGTGCGCCAAGTTCTTGTGCCATCCAAATGCTGCCCTGCCCGCGCCAAGGGCAGGGCAAGGTCCTTTCCTTCATGGCCTGTGTTCGAAACTGGGAGGAGGCAAACACGCTACATTTTTTTCTTGGCTTCTTGGCACGGTAGTGGACCTTAGTGCTTGGCTCCCTCATGGTTCCTTGTTCGAACCTTGTAGCATGCATAGTTGATATTTTCCCCTTGATTTTCTTCCTTATAGAGCCCGATTCTGCCCTCCACAAGGGCAGGGCAGAGTTTGCTTCTCTTGGCTCCAAGGCACCATTTTGTGCTCTGCCCTTGTAGTGGGCAGGGCAGAGTTGCCTTCCTTGGCTTGGTCACCTAATGTTGCTCTCCTAGAGGGCATTCTGCCCTTGTGGAGGGCAATGTTGCTTCCCCATTAGTTGCGGCACGCTTCACTCCTCTTTGGCCACGCTTTCCTTTTCTTTTGTTACGCTTCTTAGGCCACGCTTTTCATTTTCTTTTCTTTTCTTCACCTAAAATAAACCAAACAACCACTCAAAGTATCACTAAATTCAAGAGGCTTATAAATCAATTAAAATTCAATCAAAATTAGCTTAAACCTCATGATTTAACATTAATTTCATGGTGGTTGCTTGATTTAGAGAAGTTATGCATTTTCACTCCAAATCACTTACTTAGGATGCAAGAAAGTGCATAAATGCTAACAAAACAAGTGAAATTAGCTTGAAAAATGGGTATATGATGACTTGTCATCACAACGCCAAACTTAAACCTTGCTTGTCCCCAAGCAAGCATCAAAACTAAGAGAAAATGGAATGAATAATAAAAGAGTATATATCCTTATTATGCAGATAGCAGAACTTGATCAATGGGGCATTTATGCAGACAATGACAACTCAAGTTATTGTTCTTGTTACATCATATACATTTTGCATCAAAGGTTTGCTAAACTTGCTGTTATAAGACTCACCTTTTGATCCCTTGCTAACTCTTCTTGGCTTATAATGCTTTAACAAGCTTATCACTTTCTTTGAGGTTGGGTGTCAAATGCTGCAGCATAGCCTTTGGCTTTATTTTCTTTTCTTTTTGCTCAGCATCTTCCACCACAGACACTTAGCTCATTAATTCTTCCTAGAATCATTGATGCCCAGCATCTCTTTGGATAACTAAATGCTTTGTATCTAAGTTGCTCTTTATTGTGGATTTTCAATTGGCCATCCCAAATCAGTTGATCTAAGTGACCGGGTTTCAAAATACCCCTTAGAATTTACTCATCCAAGCAGATCTCAGTACAAGAACACCACATGCATTTGTCCTAAGGTTCAAACCATTGGTTTCCAACCTTTATTCTTTGTTTTTCTTGCCACTTTGGCTTTTTTCTTTCTTCCTTTTCTTTCTGTTTTTGTTACCAAGGGTTATCTCATCATTAATAGGAATCTCTATAACAGCAAGCTAACTTACAATTGAATGAGAATGATATTATGTAACACTTATTTCATGAGTTATGCATTTAATCAAACACAT
>NC_029777.3:50093323-50097755 GCF_000817695.3 Arachis duranensis | reverse complement strand
ATGAAAAGCAAAGAACAGAAATTGCATAAAGTAAAAGAAATAATTGATGGAGGCATATCATGTTCCAGACATGCATCTCCTTATTAAAGACATGAAAGAGGAAATATGAAAGAGCTTTGCCACCTTCTAATGGTCATGGCTGCTGCTTGATTCTCCCTTCTTCTTCTTTCTCTTCCCTGTCTTGGAATAATCTCGGATCTCTTCACCAGGACATCTTCTTCCCCAAACAGAATCTAAGAGTCCTGAGAGCCCAAAATCTTCCAATCTTTTAAAGGTTGCCTCAGTGTATTGATGAGATTTTGCTTGTTGCTTGGCTAAGAATTCAGGGCATTGCTCAAATGGCTTGATCTCAGGATTGAGTGTTGGCAAATTGTGGGTCAAGTACTCCAACCTTGCTTGCATGTTTTCATCATACTCCATTCTTTGTGCGTGTCTAACTTCTCCCAAGGTATGATGAACATTCTTCCATTGATATAGGTTGTGACTATATTCCGATACTTTAGCTTGACTAAAATACAGCTTATCATATGATTCCTTGAATTCTTTGTATTGCTCTTTTTGCCCTTCAAGGATCTGTGCTTGAAATTCTTGCTGCTGAGTCATCATTTGTTGTTGCCATCTCTCTTGTTTCTCCTCCATTTGATGCTGCCAAGCTTCTCGTTCTTTTTTTTCTTTCAAGAATTGCTCCCTGAATCCTGGATGGGGCTCTAGATATATCACTTGGCCCTCCTGATTTTGGCCTTGTTGGGCCTGCATAAGTTGGTTTTGACCTTGTTGAGCCTGCATGAGCTGCTGAGATAATTCATCAATTGATCTTTGCAATTGGCTCATATCAATGGCCTCATAAGCTTGATTTCGTCCTTCCTCTCTTTGTGCTCTCCTTTGTCTAGGAGCTACTACCCCTTCTTGATCTTCTTCTTCATTAATTCCCTCCATACTCTTCTTAGTAATTCCTTTTCCTACTTTCACCTTTGTTGTGTCCTCATCTTCAAAGATTACATTAGCTCTGTTACATAGCCGTAGGATGGTGCTTGGATGTCCAAGACCTTTTGACTTGCTTGTGCTATCGGCCATTTCTTGAATACTGTCGGCTATGAGTTGTGCAACATTGATCTCACCTCCATGCAAGATGCAGTGTGTCAATAGTGCTCGTTTAATTGTGACCCAAGAGGCATTTCCAGTAGGAAGAATAGATCTCCTCACTATTTCAAACCATCCTTTAGCCACTGGAGTAAGATTTGTCCTCCTTATGTGACTTGGAACCCCCTTTGAATCTCTTTCCCAATCTGTATTTTCCATGCATATCCCTTACAGGATCTCATCAGGATTATTCTCCCGTTGCAATCTATCCTCATAACTAAGCTCTGGATAAGTGATGGTTCTCAACTTGAGAGCTCTTGTGATGGCAGCTGGGCTAAAACTCACTTCAACACCCTCTGACATAACTTGTGTAGGGAGCACTATTTTTGTTTTCTTTTGCAGCATTTGCATAGAACTCCCTGATCATTACTGCACTGATGTCAGTCAGAGGAGCACACAAGAGTTCCCACCTTCTTTCTCTAGTAATTTGCCTCATGATGGGGTATTCTCCTTCCCTCAAATCAAGGCCTTTCTCATAGATGACATTCTTTCCCTCCATGAACCTATGATATCTCCCTTCATGGAATTGGGATCTAAACTTGCGTGCATCAAATGATGGAGGTTCGGTTACCATAGGTTCTTTTCCGGGCCTTCTTTGTGAGCTTGAGGAGGCCATTGAAATTAAAGTGAAAAGAAAGAGGAAGTGAGAGTAGAAGAAATATGTGTTGTGTTTGGGGTGAACTTTGGTTTGGTTTTGATGTGTGAGGTAAGGGAATTATGTTGGCTTTGGAAGTGGAATAGAGTGTGGTTTCATATGAAAGTGGCTTGAATAGGAATGTGTATGCCGTGTTGGTGCAACGGCTATATATAGGCCATGTTTCCAAGCTTTTCAACAAAACCACAATGAATGAATGAAGAAGGAACCGTTTGTGTTCATGAAGGGCTGAGATTGATTTGCTCATTCAAAGAATGCATGAGATGGACGGCTTGCATGCATGGTTGAGGCTTGACGAGGATTCTCCTCCCATTGGCTGCATGCACTTCGGTGTCCAATGTTGCATGCATGCAAATTTTGTTCCCCATGAGCACGTTCTCCTAGGCACATGTGACCTCCCTCACATAGCTCCTCCTTGTGTTTGTCTTAACCTTTTTCTCCTGCATAAATCAAAACAGCAAGCTTAGAGTATGATATAACCGTGACAACTTATTTGCAATAATAAAATAGATTGTTTTAGTTTGTTTAATAGTTATTAAAAAATTTTTTTTGTGATCAATCGTGTCCCTAAATAAAATGTTAAAAGTTGGTGAATACCAAACTTATCTTTTATTAAGGGGATGGCTTAACAATGCAAACCGTTCTCACAATTGATGCATTTTTAAAACAAATTGATTTCTTTCCCCTTTTCTTTCTGTTTTTGTTACCAAGGGCTTTTTCATTATTGATAAGAGTCTTTGTAACAGCAAGCTAACTCATAATTGAATGAGAATGATATTATGCAACAATTATTTCATGAGTTATGCATTTAATCAAACAGATATACCACCACCAACCTCCATTCATACTTATGCAACATTGGATATTTTACTTTTCAATTCAAACCAAACTCTTTTATTTAAGCATATGGGAAACAAAGCAATTTTTAAATCTAAGTGATGGATAACAAGCATTATGCAGGTTTAGCATTCTTAACAAACAATTTCACTTGCAACTAGATAAACACTTTAGCAAGACATACAATGGTTTCCAGATTCAAAACACTTCACAGCAGCCAGGATTAAGTCTAGATACAACCTTTGAAGTTGCAGCCCTTTGATTATTCCTTCTGTTGTGTTCTCTTTGAGTTAAGATGCATAATGTCTTTAATTGTTGACTCATGTCCTGCATAATCCTCAAAGTTGCTTGCTTCTTCTTTCTTTTCCCTGTCTTGGAGTAGTCTCGGATCTCTTCTCCAGGACATCTTCTAGCCCAAACAGAATCTATGAGTCCTTTGAGCCCAAAATTTTCCAATGTGTTAAAGGTTGACTCAGTGTATTTACGAGATTTTGCTTGTTGCTTGGCTAAGAATTCAGGGCATTGCTCAAATGGCTTGATCTCAGGATTGAGTGTTGGCAAATAGTGGGTCAAGTACTCCAACCTTGCTTGCATGTTTTCATCATACTCCATTCTTTGTACGTGTCTAACTTCACCTATGGTATGATGAACATTCTTCCATTGATACAGGTTGTGACTATATTCCTCTGCTTTAGCTTGACTAAAATACAGCTTATCATATGATTCCTTGAATTCTTTGTATTGCTCTTTTTGCCCTTCAAGGATCTGTGCTTGAAATTCTTGCTGCTGAGTCATCATTTGTTGTTGCCATCTCTCTTGTTTCTCCTCCATTTGATGCTGCCAAGCTTCTCGTTCTTCTTTTTCTTTCAAGAATTGCTCCCTGAATCCTGGATGGGGCTCTAGATATATCGCTTGGCCCTCCTGATTTTGGCCTTGTTGAGCATGAGCCTGCATAAGTTGCTGAGATAATTCTTCAATTGATCTTTGCAATTGGCTCATATCTATGGCATCATAGGCTTGATTTCGTCCTTCCTCTCTTTGTGATCTCCTTTGTCTAGGAGCTACTACCCCTTCTTGATCTTCTTCTTCATTAATTCCCTCCATACTCTTCTTGGTAATTCCTTTTCCTACTTTCACCTTTGTTGTGTCCTCATCTTCAAAGATTACATTAGCCCACTTTTGTTGTGTCCTCATCTTCAAAGAGTACGTTAGCTCTGTCACATAGCCTTTGGATGGTGCTCGGATGTCCAAGACCTTTTGCTTTGCTTGTGCTATCGGCCATTTCTTGAATACTGTCGGCTATGAGTTGTGCAACATTGATCTCACCTCCATGCAAGATGCAGTGTGTCAATAGTGCTCGTTTGATTGTGACCCAAGAGGCATTTCCAGTAGGAAGGATAGATCTCCTCATTATTTCAAACCATCCTTTAGCCACAGGAGTAAGATTTGTCCTCCTTATGTGACTTGGAATCCCCTTTGAATCTCTCTCCCAATCTGTATTTTCCACGCATATCCCTTGCAGGATCTCATCAGGATTATTTTCCCGTTGCAATCTATCCTCATAACTAAGCTCTGGATAGGTTATGGTTCTCAACTTGAGAGCTCTTGTGATGGCAGCTGGGCTAAAACTCACTTCAACCCCTCTGACATAGCTTGTGTAAGGAGCAATATCCTTGTTTTCTTTTGCAGCATTTGCATAGAACTCCTTGATCATTACTACACTGATGTCAGTCAGAGGAGCACACAAGAGTTCCCACCTTCTTTCTCTAGTAATTTGCCTCATAATGGGGTATTCTCCTT
>NC_029777.3:50067093-50090441 GCF_000817695.3 Arachis duranensis | reverse complement strand
GATCTCCTTCTATTTCTTGGAATTCCTCCTCAGATTCTTCTTCTCCAACAATGTTCTTCCCTCTTTCGGCTCTTCTTAGTCTCCGAAGAGTCCTTTGATCAATTTCAGAATGGTTAGGGGAAGATCTTCCTATACCTGACATACAAACACACAGCAATAAACACACAAACCTAGAAAGCCAATGAAGCTTCAATCTATAGCTAGAATGAAGATTTAGTTAGTTTAAGCAAAAATTCAAACAGTTAGTGTGTTAGTGAGAGTTAGCGCAACAGAAAAGAAAAAGTGCTTAATCTAGACCTCCACTTCACTTAATCATTGTCAATCTATTTCAATCCCCGGCAACGGTGCCAAAAACTTGATGTGTGGAAAACGATCCAACACAAAACTCACCGGCAAGTGTACCGGGTCGCATCAAGTAATAATAACTCACATGAGTGAGGTCGATCCCACAGGGATTGAAGATTGAGCAATTTCAGTTAGGTGGTTGATTTAGTTAAGTAAACAGTTGATTATTTGAGTGATTTGTAACCAACAGAATATAAATGACAAGGAATTTAAAGTGCAGGAAGTAAAATTGCAGAAACTTAAAGTGCAAGAAAGTAAATGACTGAAACTTAAAGTGCAAGAAACTTAAATTGCAGTAACTTAAATGGCAAGAAAGATAAATGGCTTGAATATAAAAGGGAATTGAGGAATGGGATTGCAAGATCTAAACAAAGAAGAAGTAAATTGCAGCAATTGATTGAGCAGAATTTAAATCAGAAGCAAATAACATTCAAAAAGAAAGAAAGTAAAATGCAGCAAAGGTTCACAGAAGAACCAAGAGTGAATTATGATCTCAGGATCCCAAGGGCTTAGGTAGCAGAGCCTAAAACCCAATTTCCTTCCCAGATCTGAATTAGCTAAGCAATTGACAGAAAATTAAAGAAGAAGCAATAGAAGAACATAATTGGAATTGAATTATGCAGAAAACAAAGTGCAAAGAGCTTGAATGGGAATTGGGACAGAATTTCCCCAATTTCACACACCCAATACTCAGAAAACAGAAGAGTAGAATTGCCCAAGGGAAATGAGGAAGGAGATCAATCAATTCTCCCTTGATCCTCTTAGTGCTCGGACAAGTCTCTCAAGAAAGTATTCAAAAGCTCTCAAAATAAAAGTAAAAATTCAAAGCTCAAAGTAAAGGTCCTAATTACATCAAACTAACTCCTATTTATACACTTTCTAATCTTGGATAATGGGATTTGGATGGGCTTTTGAATTGGTGAAGAAATGAATTCAAATGAATTTTTAATTTGAATTTTGGCCCAAAAAGTCACTCCCAGGAGGCTGCCCTGCCCTTGTGGAGGGCAGGGCAGAAAAATGAAGCTTGGTGCGTGGATTTGGTGCGGCCATGTGCGAGTTGGTGCGAGTCTGGTGCGGCCATGGTGCGTCAGAGGCTGCCCTGCCCGTGCCAAGGGCAGGGCAGGAAAGTTGGTGCGCCAGATTTGAGGCGTGCGTGCGTTGGTGCTGCCAGAGGAGGAAATTGGTGCGCCAGGAAGAAACTTGGTGCGACGAGATGCTGCCCTGCCCGCGCCAAGGGCAGGGCAGAAATTTGTGGTGCTGCCAGGGAACGTTGGTGCGTGCGGTTGGTGCTGCCAGGAACAAAACTTGGTGCGCCAAATTTGTTGCTTGGTGCGCCAAGTTCTTGTGCCATCCAAATGCTGCCCTGCCCGCGCCAAGGGCAGGGCAATGTCCTTTCCTTCATGGCCCGTGTTCGAAACTGGGAGGAGGCAAACACGCTACATTTTTTTCTTGGCTTCTTGGCACGGTAGTGGACCTTAGTGCTTGGCTCCCTCATGGTTCCTTGTTCGAACCTTGTAGCATGCATAGTTGATATTTTCCCCTTGATTTTCTTCCTTATAGAGCCCGATTCTGCCCTCCACAAGGGCAGGGCAGAGTTTGCTTCTCTTGGCTCCAAGGCACCATTTTGTGCTCTGCCCTTGTAGTGGGCAGGGCAGAGTTGCCTTCCTTGGCTTGGTCACCTAATGTTGCTCTCCTAGAGGGCATTCTGCCCTTGTGGAGGGCAATGTTGCTTCCCCCATTAGTTGCGGCACGCTTCTCTCCTCTTTGGCCACGCTTTCCTTTTCTTTTGTTACGCTTCTTAGGCCACGCTTTTCATTTTCTTTTCTTTTCTTCACCTACAATAAACCAAACAACCACTCAAAGTATCACTAAATTCAAGAGGCTTATAAATCAATTAAAATTCAATCTTAAACCTCATGATTTAACATTAATTTCATGGTGGTTGCTTAATTTAAAGAAGTTATGCATTTTTACTCCAAATCACTTACTTAGGATACAAGAAAGTGCATAAATGCTAGCTAAACAAGTGAAATTAGCTTGAAAAATGGGTATATGATGACTTGTCATCACTGGATTCTCTTGAATGCCGCCATCAATTCTAGCTTATACCACGAAGATTCCGGTTAAAGAATCCAAGAGATATCCACCCAATCTAAGGTAGAACGGAGGTGGTTGTCAGGCACATGTTCATAGGTGAGAATGATGATGAGTGTCACGGATCATCACATTCATCAAGTTGAAGAACAAGTGATATCTTAGAACAAGAACAAGCGGAATTGAATGGAAGAACAATAGTAATTGCATTAATACTCGAGGTACAGCAGAGCTCCACACCTTAATCTATGGTGTGTAGAAACTCCACCATTGAAAATACATAAGAACAAGGTCTAGGCCTGGCCGAGAGGTCAGCCCCCATGATCTAAGAACTAGATGTCCAAAGATGATCAAAAGATCTAAAATGATCCAAAGATGAAAATACAATAGTAAAAGGTCCTATATATAGAGAACTAGTAGCCTAGGGTTTACAAATGATGAGTAAATGACATAAAAATCCACTTTCGGGCCCACTTGGTGTGTGCTTGGGCTGAACATTGAAGCATTTTCGAGTAGAGACTCTCCTTGGAGTTAAACGCCAGCTTTGGTGCCAGTTTGGGCGTTTAACTCCCATTCTTGTGCCAGTTCTGGCGTTTAACGCTGGGGTCCCTCAATTTCAGCCATAAAATACCTGAAATCACAGAAAAACACACAAACTCATAGTAAAGTCCAGAAAAGTGAATTTTAACTAAAAACTAATAAAAATATACTAAAAACTAACTAGATCATACTAAAAACGTACTAAAAACAATGCCAAAAAGCGTACAAATTATCCGCTCATCAACAATCAAGCACAAATACCACCACTTGCTATTATTGTACTTCCCGCTAACAAAGAACTATCTTACTTCATGTTTCAAACATTTCTTTTATTGAATTGAAAAGACTTAGGGGGCAAAGCATGCATTCAGTTAAGTGAAAGTAAATACACACAAGCACACACTTAGGCTAGCCTACTTATTGCAAAGTGTGATTCTACTTATATTAGATGAACACTTTAGCAAGACATAAGTCAAAGCATTTCTCAACAGCAAGAGTTAAGTATAGATACAACCTATTGGGTTGCAGTTCTTTTGTCTTTCCTCCTATTGTGCCCCTTTTGAGTTATGGTGCATAATGTCTTCAAATGGTGGTTAGTTCCCTGCATAATTCTCAAAAGTTGCTTGCTTCTCAAGCCCTTAGGTAACTGGTCAGTATGCAACAGTTGGTTATGGCCTCTTAAATTCTCTTTGGTGTGTGAACACCAAACTTAGTTCCTTGCTTCTATTTTTCATGCATTAACTTAACCCATCATGAATTTTCTTGATCTTGCTAAAAGTTATGGACTAAAAATTGGAAAACGACAATGGTTAAATGATTTATCTGGTTGCTTGGAGCTAGCATTATGCAGAAGGTAAGAATGTGTTTTTGAATAAATTTTGGTGGAACACCAAACTTAGAATCCTACATTTTTCCTAAATTAGTTTTGGTGTGAAACACCAAACTTAGCTCCTTGCATTACAGCTAAATTATTTAACCTTCTTATTGAACTAGTTAGGACAGAAAACTACCTCAGGTTGGGTTGCCTCCCAACAAGCGCTTCTTTATTGTCATTAGCTTGACATTGTTCCTTCTTGCTCAGTTCAGGTTCTGGACCTCTTTGTCTTTGTCCCATTGTCCTCCTAAGTATGGTTTTGCTCTGTGACCATTTACTATGAAGTGGTTCTTTGTTTCTTTATCTAGCAGTTCAAGACTTCCATAGGGGAAAACCTTTGTTACCAGATATGGACCAGTCCACTTAGACTTAAGCTTGCCAGGGAAGAGTTTTAGCCGTGAGCTATAGAGGACTACTTGCTGTCCCGGTTTGAATTCTTTCCTCACGATCCTCTTGTCATGCCACCTCTTGGCTCTCTCCTTATATATTTTAGTATTTTCATAAGCTTCTAGCCTAAATTCATCCAACTCATTTAGTTGTAATAGTCTTCTCTCTTCTGCAGCTTGAGAATCAAGGTTGAGAAGTTTTGTAGCCCAAAAAGCTTTATGTTCAAGCTCAACCGGGAGGTGACAAGACTTTCCATACACCAACTGAAAAGGGGACTTCCCGATGGGTGTTTTGAATGCTGTCCTATATGCCCAGAGTGCATCCTCTAGCTTTCTAGCCCAATCCTTTCTGGTAGCTCCCACTGTTTTTTCCAGAATTTTCTTCAACTCTCGGTTTGCAAGCTCTGCCTGGCCATTGGTCTGCGGGTGATAAGGTGTAGCTACTTTGTGTACTACCCCATATTTGTGAAGTAGCTTCTCCATTTGTCTATTGCAGAAATGTCCTCCACCATCACTCACCAGGCCCTTAGGTACTCCATACCTCATGAATATGTGCTTCTTTAGAAATTGAAGGACAATTTGTGCATCACATGTTGTTGTGGCTATTGCTTCTACCCACTTTAAAACATACTCCACTGCTACCAATATGTATCTGAAGGAGTAGGAGGGAGGAAATGGTCCCATAAAATCAACACCCCAAAGGTCAAAAAGCTCTACTTCTAAAATGTAATTTTGAGGCATCTCATTCCTTTTAGTCAATCCTCCAGCTTTTTGGCATTCGGTACATTGATGAACAAATTCTCTAGCATCCTTGAAGATGGTTGGCCTATAAAACCCACTTTGGAGCACCTTTGCTACTGTTCTGTCAGGTCCAAAGTGTCCTCCATAGGCTGACCCATGGCAGTGCCACAAGATATGGCTCATCTCACTCTCAGGGACACACTTTCTTATCATTCCATCTGCACATCTTCTGAATAAAAATGGTTCATCCCATAGAAACTTTCTTGCTTCATTAATTAGCTTCTTTATTTGTTGCTTAGTGAATTCCTTGGGAATCTTCCTTCCAACCTTGTAGTTTGCAATATCAGCAAACCAAGGTGCCTGTTGGATCTGCAAAAGATGTTCATCTGGAAAGCTTTCATTCACAGGTTGGGAGGCTCCTTGAATTGTTTCTTGTGGTAGCCTTGATAAATGATTGGCAACTTGGTTTTCAGTGCCCTTCCTGTCCTTTATTTCAATGTCAAACTCTTGTAGAAGCAATATCCACCTGATAAGTCTTGGTTTAGCATCCTATTTTGACATCAAATACTTAAGGGCAGCATGGTCAGTATAAACCACAATTTTGGATTCTATCAAGTATGATCTAAACTTATCGAATGCATAACCTACAACTAATAACTCCTTCTCTGTTGTGGTGTAATTTTTTTGAGCCTCATTCAACACCTTACTTACATAATATATGACATGATGCAAGTTTCCCTTCTTTTGTCCAAGCACAGCACCAATTGCAATGTCACTTGCATCACACATGAGTTCAAAAGGTAGTTCCCAATCTGGGGGTGTGATGATTGGTGCTGTTGTGAGTTTATTTTTTAAAATTTCAAAGGCACGCTGGCAATTTTCATAAAAAACAAAAGGATTATCAATCATCAGCAGATTACTCAAAGGTTTGGCTATTTTAGAAAAATTCTCGATAAACCTTCTATAAAATCATGCATGCCCTAAGAAACTTCTAATCGATTTCACATTAGTTGGTGGAGGGAGTTTATCTATGATTTCCACCTTTGCCTTGTCAACCTCTATCCCTTTTCTTAAAACTTTGTGACCAAGAACAATCCCCTCAGGCACCATGAAATGGCACTTCTCCCAGTTCAATACCAAATTAGTTTCTTGGCACCGTTTCAAGACAAGGGTTAGATGTTGCAGGCAAGCATTGAAATTATCACCAAAAATAGAAAAGTCGTCCATGAAGACCTCTAAGAACTTTTTGACCATATCTGAAAAGATGGCAAGCATACACCTTTGAAAGGTGGTTGGGGCATTGCATAGCCCAAATGGTATTCTTCTATAGGCGAAAACTCTAAATGGACATGTGAATGAGGTATTTTCCTGGTCTTTTGGATCTACCACTATCTGATTATACCCAGAATAGCCATCCAAGAAACAATAGTAAGCATGGCCGGCTAATCTTTCAAGCATCTGATCAATAAAGGGGAGAGGGAAGTGGTCTTTGCGAGTGGCATCATTCAGCCTCCTATAGTCAATGCACATCCTCCATCCTGTCACAGTTCTTGTGGGAATGAGTTCATTCTTCTCATTAACAATGACTGTCATCCCACCCTTCTTTGGTACCACTTGAACTGGGCTTATCCATGAGCTATCAGAGATGGGATAAATTATCCCTGCATTCCACAACTTCATTACTTCCTTCTGGATAACTTCCTTCATTGTGGGAATTAGCCTCCTTTGAGGTTGAACCACTGGTTTGGAATTGTCCTCCAAGAGGATCTTGTGCATACACACTGCTGGGCTAATTCCTTTCAGGTCGTCAATGGTCCATCCTAGAGCATCCTTATGGGCTTTGAGTACATTAAGAAGTTCTCCTTCTTCCTTTTTTGTTAGGGACGAATTGATGATCATTGGGAAGCTGTCTGATGTGTCAAGGAATGCATATTTGAGATGGGTGGGTAACGACTTCAGTTATTATTTTTGCACTTCTTCTTTCTTGTCTGGCTTCACCTCTTGGTCAATAGAGATTTTAGCTGCTTGTTCCTTTGTTGTCTCTTGACTACTTTCCTCTTCTTGTCCATGATGATTGGCATCTAACATTTCCTCCACCAGATTTTCTATCATGTCAACCCTCAAGTAATCCTCTTACTATGGAGGGTGTTGCATTGACTTGAAGACATTTATGACCATTTGCTCATTGTGTACTCTGAAGATCATTTCTCCCTTTTCCACATCAATAATAGCTCTTGCAGTTGCTAAAAATGGCCTTCCCAAGATGATTGAATTGTTTCCTTCTTCTTTGGTGTCCAAGATTACAAAGTCTGCAGGGAAGATAAACTCCCCAACCTTCACCAACAGATTTTCCACAATTTCATTGGGTGTCTTGATTGATCTGTCAGCCATGACTAGTGATATCCTGGTGGGTTTGAGTTCTTCTATGGCAAGCTTCCTCATCATGGATAGGGGAATCAAGTTGATAATAGCTCCAAGATCACAAAGAGCTTTGTCTAGGGTCATCTTGCCTATGGTGCATGAAACTACAAAGCTCCCTGGATCTTTAAGCTTTGGTAGAATTCCTTTTTAAAGCACAACACTACATTCTTCAGTGAGTAGTGCCGTTTCCTTCTCCAGCCAACTTTTTTTCTTGTTGATGAGCTCCTTCAAGAACTTGGCATATAGGGGCATCTGCTCCAATGCCTCAGCCAAGGGAATGTTGATTTCCAATTTCTTGAAAGTTTCCAGGAATTTGTAGAAATGTTGATCTTTGGTTTCTTTGTTGAACCTTTGTGGATATGGAAATGGAGGGGTGAGGGCTTTCTCCTTTTTCTGTTGTCCATGGATTAATTCTTCCTCTCCCTTTTGTAAATTGGTTGGCTGGTATTCTTTCCTTTTGGGCTTTTCTGTGTTCTTGTTTGGCATCACATCTTGATCATTGGCTTCTTCTGTGTCTGTTGGCTTTTCCTCCTCTATTGGCCCTTTGCTGCTCTCCACTTGCTTCTTTGTAGTGTCATTGTTGCTCATCAATGCTCTCCCACTTCTTAACTGTATCGCCTTGCACTCTTCCTTAGGATTGGGAATTATGTCACTTGGCAGGGAATTTGATGGCCTCTCCGTTGCAAATTTTTTAGTGAGCTGGCCAATTTGCCTCTCCATATTCTTTATGGAGGCTTCTTGATTCTTGGCTGTCATTTCTTGGTGTTTCCATATTTTGTCTGTCAAGGTTTCTAGGTTGGTGATTCTTTGAGATTCTGGTGATGCTTGTGGTTGGTTGTGAGATGTGGGTGGTAGATGGTAAGCATTTTGGTTGGTGGGCTGGTTATGGGTTGGATAATGGTTAGAGTTGGGGTAAATGTTTTGTGGTTTTCTGAATGAATTTTGGTTGTTGTTTTGCTGGTTATTCCTTGAGTTATTTTGGTTTGTGTTTCTTTGCCATGGCTGTTGGCTTTGGTTATGGTTGTCTCCCCATCTAAGGTTGGGGTGGTTCTTCCAAGAAGGATTGTAGGTATCACCATAAACTTCATTCTGTCCAGAACTTTGGTTGTGCATGTACTGCACATGCTCCTGTTGCTGCTCTTCTTGGCTCTCTTTATTCTGCACCCATGTAGTTGATGGTTGGCTTGTATTCACAGCTGCTACCTGAAGACTGTCAATTCTCTTGGCCATCTGCTCAAATTGTTGTTGAATTTGTTGTTGCATCATCTTATTTTGAGCCAAAATGGAGTCCACTCCTTCCAGTTCTAGCACTCCTTTCCTCTGTGATGGTTGATGGGTTCTTTGATGAGCAAAGAAGTATTGGTTGTTGGCCACCATATCCACAAGATTCTGGGCCTCTTCAGCATTTTTCATCAGTTGTAAAGAACCTTCAGTAGAGTGATCTAATGCCTCTTAAGATTTTAATGTTAAGCCTTCATAGAAATTTTGCAACACGTCCCATTCATTGAACATCTTTGGAGGACACTTTCTGATCAAAGCTTTGTATCTCTCCCATGCTTCGTACAACGATTCAGCATCTAATTGGGTGAATGTCTGCACCTCGGTTTTCAGCCTGATGATCCTTTGGGGTGGGTAGAATTTGGCTAGAAACATGGTCACCAAAATATCCCAACTAGTCATACTTCCTTGGGGGAAAGTCTCAAGCCATTGTGCAGCCTTGTCTCTCAGTGAGAATGGAAACAACAGAAGCTTGTAAGTTTAAGGATTCACACCATTGGATTTAACAGTGTCGCAAATCCTCAAAAAGGTAGATAGGTACTGATTTGGATCTTCCAATGGGCTTCCTCTATAGGAACAATTGTTCTGGACAAGTGTCTTGGGAGTGAGAATGCTGCTCCCACAGTGTCTTGGGTTTGCAAATGTGTAAGAAGCTAGAAATCTTCTTTGAGGAGGGTTATTGTTGGTCACTCCCCCTGTTGGATTTGAATTTGAGGGATTCCCTTCCATCTCGTGATACTCTTCTTCCTTTGAACTTTCTTCTTCCCCGACAACAGCCT
The DNA here is from genome assembly GCF_000817695.3 of Arachis duranensis. Lineage (NCBI taxonomy): Eukaryota > Viridiplantae > Streptophyta > Magnoliopsida > Fabales > Fabaceae > Arachis > Arachis duranensis. Next base: position 50,080,983 of record NC_029777.3, on the reverse strand, counting down.
TTCCTCTAACTTCTGTTCTCAACCTCCTGAGAGTTCGTTCGTCTTGCTCAGAAAAGTGAGGAATTTCTCCTCTTACCTGTGACATACACAAAATCACAAGGAACAAACAGCAGCACTCTTGAGAATTGAGTGCAGTTAGTTGAGACAAAATCTCAAACAGTTAGTGGGTTAATCAAAATTAAAGAAAAAGTGCTTGATCTAAACTACCACCTTACTTAATCATTGTCAATCATTTTTAATCCCCGGCAACGGCGCCAAAAACTTGATGTGCGGAAAACGATCTGACACAAAACTCACCGGCAAGTGCACCGGGTCGCATCAAGTAATAAAACTCACGGGAGTGAGGTCGATCCCACAGGGATTGAAGGATTGAGCAATTTTAGCCTAGTGGTTGATTTAGTCAAGCTAACAAGAGTTGAGTAGTGTGATTTGTGATTGACAGAAGCTAAACTACATGAAATGTAAAGGGGAATGGGTGATTTGCAGGAAATTAAAGAGAATGAAAGGAAAAAGAGCTGAATCATAAAGTTCAAGTAATGTAAATTGCAGAAACTTAAATTGCAAGAAATGTAAATTACAGAAACTTAAAGTGCAAGAAATCTAAATTGCATGAATCTTAGATGGGTTAGGGATGTGGGATTGCAGAAATTAAACAAGGAAAATAAAATTCAACAAACAGAAGAGTAGAAGATGAATTCAATTGAACTGGATCTCAAAAAGGAATGAAAATAAGCTTGGTGTAGCAATTAAACAAGGAAATTAAAATTGAAAAACATAGATCTCAGGACTCAAGAGACTAGATAGCCAAGTCTAGATATTACTGCCTTCCTAGATCCAAATTCAGAATTCAATTGCAAGAGAATTTAAAATCAAACAACAGAAGGACTAAATTCAAATCTCAATTTCTCAAAGAGTGTAGTAAATCAAAACAAAGAGAGATCTCAAGGTGAGATTGAGACAGAATTTCCTCAATTCTCAACATTCAAGACTCAAGTAAAACTTTGCAGAAAAGAAAACAAGAAAACCCAGAGGAAAAGAATTCAATTCTCCTCTCATAAACTCTCTATCTCAATGACAACTACCAAATATGCAAAGTGAGATCTCTTTTGTAAGCACTATGAAATTTCTAAAAGAAAAGCTCTCTGGAAAACTTAAATTCTAAGCTATTTATACACTCTCTTCAAATGATCTTCAAGCCTTGAATTGGGCCCTTGCTCTTGATGGAATTGGGTTGACAAAAGTCTCTGTTGATTGCTCTTAGTGTTGGGAAAAAATCCGTTTGTAGCTTGGGCCTTGGGGATTTACGTTTGAGTCAACGTTTGAGACAAACATTGACTCAAACGTCTTCGTGTGCCAATTATGCAGCTCGGCCAACTTGCTGCCATCCACGTTTGAGCCAACGTTTGAGGTCAAACGTGAGCTCAAACATGGCCCCTCCCATGCTTCTCTTTTAGCCAATGTTTGGCCCAACGTTTGAGGCAAACGTTGCTCATCCAAGGCATCAATCAGGGGTGCTTCTCCATGCTAAAACGGCGCCAACGTTTGACCTCAAGTTGGAGGCAAACGTTGGCGCAAACGTTGCCAAGCACCTAGGTGAAAATTTGTAGCCAACGTTTGACCTCAAGTTTGAGGCAAACGTTGGCGCAAACGTTGGGTGCCTCCAGGGTGTGATTGTGCTCTTCCTCACGTTTGAGTTCAAGTTTGAGGCAAAGTTTGGCTCAAACGTGAGTCCTTCCTCTTGCCTCTTGCTATCCCTTTTTCTTCAACCTTCTTCCAATCCTTTTTCCATCTATCATCAATCAACAATTGCATCAAAGCTATGTTATAATCATGAGAGTTCTTCTTCTTATTGATATATAAGCAATTATAGCACAAAAACTCATGAAAATACATCAATTCATCCATGGTTGATTGAATCTAAGGAAACATGAAATTTCACCCAAATGGCTTACTTGTGGCTCAAGAAAATGCATAAAACCCAATGAAAATCAAAGAAAAAGACTAGTACAACTAGGCTAAGATGACTTGTCATCATCCTTCTTACATGCTTTCAGAATGGACCATCCTGGATATATTCTATGATGGTCTGTCTGAATTATCTAAGATGTCATTGGACCATTCTGCAGGTGGATCCATTCACCTAAAGAAAATACCTGCAGAAGCTTAGGAACTCATTGACATGGTTGCAAATAACCAGTTCATGTACAATTCTGAAAGGAATCCTGTGAGTAATGGGACGCCTCAGCGGAAGGGAGTTCTTGAAATTGATGCTCTGAATGCCATATTGGCTTAGAACAAAATGTTGACTCAACAAGTCAATGTGATTTCTCAGAGTCTGAATGGATTGTAAAATGCATCCAACAGTACTAAAGAAGCATCTTCTGAAGAAGAAGCTTATGATCCTGAGAACCCTGCAATGGCAGAGGTGAATTACATGGGTGAAGCCTATGAAAATACCTATAATCCCTCATGGAGAAATCATCCAAATTTCTCATGGAAGGATCAACAAAAGCTTCAATAAGGCTTTAATAATGGTGAAAGAAATAGGTTTAGCAATAGCAAGCCTTTTCCATCATCTTCTCAGCAATAGACAGAAAATTCTGAGCAGAACCCCTCTAGCTTAGCAAACATAGTCTCTGATCTATCTAAGGCCACTCTAAGTTTCATGAATGAAACAAGGTCCTCCATTAGAAACTTGGAAGCACAAGTAGGTCAGCTGAGTAAAAGAGTCAATGAAACTCGTCCTAGTACTCTCCCAAGCAATACAGAAGAGAACCCAAAAAGAGAGTGCAAGGCCATAACCTTACTTGGTGTGCTGAATGCACAGAGGAGGAGGAGGACGTGAATCCCAGTGAGGAAAACCTCTTGGGACGTCCTTTGGACAAAAAGGAGTCCCCAAATGAGGAACCTAAGGAATTTGAGGCTCACCTAGAGACCATAGAGATTCCATTGAACTTCCTTTTACCATTCATGAGCTTTGATGACTATTCATCTTCTGAAGAAGATGAAGACATTATTGAAAGGCAAGTTGCCCAGTATTTAGGAACAATCATGACGCTGAATGCCAAGCTATTTGGTAATGAGACTTGGGAGGATGACCTCCATTGCTCATTAATGAACTGAATATCTGGGTTCAGCACACTTTACCTCAAAAGAAACAGGATCCTGGTAAATTCCTAATTCCCTGTACCATAGGCACCATGACCTTTGAGAAGGCTCTGTGTGACCTGGGATCAGACATAAACTTAATGCCACTCTCTGTAATGGAGAAACTGAAAATCTTTGAGGTACAAGCTACCACATTCTCATTGGAGATGGCAGACAAATCCATGAAAAAGGCTTATGGACAGGTAGAAGACGTGCTAGTAAAGGTCAAAGGCCTTTACATCCCTGCTGATTTCATAATCCTAGACACCGGGAAGGATGAGGATAAATTCATCATCCTTGGAAGACCCTTCCTAGCCACAGCAAAAGCTGTGATTGATGTGGACAGAAGAGAGTTGGTCCTTCGACTGAATAAGGACTACCTTGTGTTTAAAACACAAGGATCTCCCTCTGTAACCATGGAGAGAAAGTAAGAAAAGCTTCTCTCACTACAGAGTCAACCAAAGCCCCCACAGTCAAACTCTAAGTTTGGTGTTGGGAGGCCATAACCAAACTCAAAGTTTGGTGTTGAACCCCCACATTCAAACTCTAAGTTTGGTGTTGGGAGGTCCCAACAATTCTCTGCACATCTGTGAAGCTCCATGAGAGCTCACTGTCAAGCTATTGACATAAATAAGCGCTTATTGGGAGGCAACCCAATTTTATTTATCTATATTATTTTCTTTTTTTTAAGGTTGATGATCATGTGGAGTCACAAAAACAACTGCAAAAATTTAAGAAAAATAAAAAACAGCATTAAAAATAGCACACCCTGGAGGAGAAACTTACTGGTGTTTAAACGCCAGTAAGGGTAGCAGAATGGGCGTTTAATGCCCAGTCTGGTACCTTTTTGGGCGTTAAACGCCAGAAAGAAGCATCAGACTGGCATTAAACGCTAGAAACAGGCTACAATCTGGCATTAAATGCCAGAAACAGGTTGCAGCCTGGCGTTTAACGCCAAGAAAGGAATAAAAGCTGGCATTTAACGCCAGAAACAAGCAGCAGTCTGGCATTAAACGCCAGGATTGCACAACAAGGGCATTTTGTACGCCTAATAGGAGCAGGGATGATACATCCTTGACCCCTCAGGATCTGTGGACCCCACAGGATCCCCACCTACCCTCCCACAACACTCTTCCCCAAATACCCCTCACCAATCAACTCATTCACTCTTCCCCATCACCTTTTCACCAATCACCTCCATATCTCTTCCCCAAAAACCCCACCTACCCCACTTTCAAATTCAAACACTTTTCCCTCCCAAACCCAACCCTCCCCTCACCCCTATATAAACCCCTCACTACTCCTTCATATTCACACAAAACAAACACCTTTCCCCCCTCTTGGTCGAACCACTCATCTCCCTCTATCTCCTCTATTTTCTTCTTTTTCCCCTTCTTTCTTTCTTCTTTTGCTCGAGGACAAGCAAACCTTTTCAGTTTGGTGTGGGTAAAAGCATTGCTTTTTGTTTTTCCATAACCATCTATGGCACCTAAGGCCAGAGAAACCTCTAGAAAGAGGAAATGGAAGGCAAAAGCTTCCACCTCCGAGTCATAGGAGATGGAGAGATTCATCTCAAAGGTCTATCAAGACCACTTCTATGAAGTTGTGGCCAAGATGAAGGTGATCCCTGAGGTTCCTTTCATGCTCAAGAAAAATGAGTATCCGGAGATACGACATGAGATCCAAAGAAGAGGTTGGGAAGTTCTTACCAATCCCATTCAACAAGTCAGAATCTTAATGGTTCAAGAGTTCTATGCCAATGCATGGATCACTAGGAACCATGATCAAAGTATGAACCCGAATCCAAAGAATTGGCTTACAATGGTTCAGGGAAAATACTTAAATTTCAGTCCGGAAAATGTAAGGGTGGCGTTCCACTTGCCAATTATGCAAGAAACCGTATGCCCATACACTAGAAGTATCAACTTTGATCAAAGGTTGGACCAAGTCCTCATGGATATATGTGTGGAAGGAGCTCAATGGAAAAGAGACTGAAGAGGCAATCTGATTCAATTGAGAAGATCGGACCTTAAGCCTATGGCTAGAGGATGGTTGGAGTTCATCCAACACTCCATCGTTTCTACTAGCAACCGATCTGAAGTGACTGTGGATCGGGCCATCATGATCCATAGTGTCATGATTGGGGAGAAAGTGGAAGTTCATGAGATCATACCTTTAGAACTCTACAAGATGGCTGCCAAGTCATCCACCTTGGCAAGGTTAGCCTTTTCTCATCTCATTTGTCACCTATACAATTTGGCTAGGATTGACATAGACGGAGACATCCTCATCAAAGAGGACTAGCCCATCATCAAGAAAAGGATGGAGCAAACAAGAGAGCTCACTCATGGACCTCAACAAGAGCATGAGGAGGATCCTTATCAAGAAATCCCTGAGATGCCCCAAGGAATGCAATTTTCTCCACACAACTATTGGGAACAACTCAACACCTCCTTGAAAGGCTTGAGTTACAACATGGACCAACTAAGGGTGGAGCACCAAGAGCACTCCATCATTCTCCATGAGATTAGAGAAGATCAAAGAGCTATGAGGGAGGATCAACAAAGGCAAGGAAGAGACATAGAGGAGCTTAGGCGTTCCATTGGTTCTTCAAGAGAAAGACGCCACACTCACTAAGGTGGACTCATTCCTTAATCATCTTGTCTATTTATTTTCTGTTTTCGGTTTTTATGCTTATTGTGTCATCTATGTTTGTGTCTTCATTACATGATCATTTGTGTCTAGTGTCTATGTCATAAAGCTATGAATAACTCCATGAATCCTTCACCTCTCTTAAATGAAAAATGTGCTTAATTACAAAAGAACAAGAAGTACTTGGATTTCAAATTTTATCTTGAAATTAGTTTAATTATTTTGATGTGGTGGCAATACTTTTTTGTTTTCTGAATGAATGCTTGAATAGTGCATATTTTTTATAGTGAAGTTTATGAATGTTAAAATTGTTGGCTCTTGAAAGAATGATGAACAAAGAGAAATGTTATTGATAATCTGAAAAATCATGAAATTGATTCTTCAAGCAAGAAAAAGCAGTGAAAAAAAATGTTCCGAGAAAAAAAGAAAGATAGAGAAAAAGCAAGCAGAAAAAGCCAATAGCCCTTTAAACCAAAAGGCAAGGGTAAAAAAAAGGATCCAAGGCTTTGAACATTAATGGATAGGAAGGCCCAAGGAAATAAAATCCAGGCTTAAGCGGCTAAATCAAGCTGTCCCTAACCATGTGCTTGTGGCATGAAGGTCCAAGTGAAAAACTTGAGACTGAGTGGTTAAAGTCATGATCCAAAGCAAAAAGAGTGTGCTTAAGAGCTCTGGACACCTCTAATTGGGGACTTTAGCAAAGCTGAGTCACAATCTGAAAAGGTTCACCCAGTTATGTGTCTGTGGCATTTATGTATCCGGTGGTAATACTGGAAAACAAAGTGCTTAGGGTCACGGCTAAGACTCATAAAGTAACTGTGTTCAAGAATCAACATACTGAACTAGGAGAATCAATAACACTATCTAAAATTCTGAGTTCCTATAGATGCCAATCATTCTGAATTTCAAAGGATAAAGTGAGATGCCAAAAATGTTCAGAAGCAAAAAGCTACATGCCCCGCTCATCTAATTAGAAATAAGTTTCATTGATATTGTGGGATTCATTGTATATTTTCTTCTTTTTATTCTATTTTGTTTTCAGTTGCTTGGGGATAAGTAACAATTTAAGTTTGGTGTTGTGATGAGTGAATAATTTATACGCATTTTGGCATTGTTTCTACATAGTTTTTAATAGTATTTAATTAGTTTTTAGTATATTTTTATTAGTTTTTAAGCAAAATTCACATTTCTGGACTTTACTATAAGTTTGTGTGTTTTTCTGTGATTTTAGATATTTTCTGGCTGAAATTGAGGGACCTGAGAAAAAATCTAATTCAGAGGCTGAAGAAGGACTGCTGATGCTGTTGGATTCTGACCTCCCTACACTCGAAATAGAATTTTTGGAGCTACAAAAATCTAAATGGCGTGTTCTCAGTTGCTTTGAAAAGTAGATATCCAGGGCATTCCAGCAATATGTAATAGTTCATACTTTTCCTGAGTTTAGACGATGCAAATTGGCATTTAACGCCAGCTTTCTGCCCTATTCTGTCGTTAAACGCCAGAAACAAGTTGCAAAGCAGAGTCAAACGCCAGAAACAAGTTACAAACTGATGTTCAACTCCAAGGAAGACCTCTACATGTGAAAGCTTCAATGCTCAGCCCAAGCACACACCAAGTGGGACCAGAAGTGGATTTCTGCATCATTTACTCATTTCTGTACCCCTAATAACTAGTCTAGTATAAATAGGACTTTTTACTATTGTATTTTAATCTTGATATCTATCTTTGATAAGTTTATGCGATCTTAGACATTGGGGGCTGGCCTCACGGCCATGCCTGGACCATCATCACTTATGTATTTTCAATGGTAGAGTTTTTACACACCATAGATTAAGGGTATGGAGCTCTGCTGTTCCTCGAGTATTAATGCAACTACTACTAGTTTCTATTCAATTCATGCTCATTCTTATTCTAAGATATTCATTCACACTTCAACCTGATGAATGTGATGATCCGTGACACTCATCACTATTCTCACTTATGAACGCGTGCCTGACAAACACTTCCGTTCTACCTACGAAAGCTAGAGTGTGTATCTCTTGGATTCCTGGTCCACGCCACATGGTTGCCTCTTCTGACAATAGAGCCTTCCATTCCGTGAGATCAGAGTCTTCGTGGTATAAGCTAGAATCCATTGGCGGCATTCTTGAGATCCGGAAAGTATAAACCTTGTCTGTGGTATTCCGAGTAGGATCTGGGATGGAATGACTGTGACGAGCTTCAAACTCGCGACTGTAGGGCATGGTGACAGACGCAAAAGGATAGTAAATCCTATTCCTACACGATCGAGAACCAACAACTGATTAGCCATGCGGGAAACCGTAGAGGACCTTTTTCACTGAGAGGATGGGAAGTAGCCATTGACAACAGTGATGCCCTATATACAGCTTGCCATAGAAAGGAGTATGAAGGATTGGATGAAGGCAATAGAAAAGTAGAGATTCAAGAGGAACAACGCATCTCTATACACTTATCTGAAATTCCCACCAATGATTTACATAAGTATCTCTATCTTTATTTTACGTTCTTTTTATCTTTTAATTATTAAAACTCCATAATCATTTGAATCCGCCTGACTGAGATTTACAAGGTGACCATAGCTTGCTTCAAGCCGACAATCTCTGTGGGATCGACCCTTACTCACGTAAGGTTTATTACTTGGATGACCCAGTGCACTTGCTGGTTAGTTGTGCGAAGTTGTGAAAAAGAGTGATATTACAATTGTGCGTACCAAGTTTTTGGCGCCATTGAGATCACAATTTTGTAAACCACCAATCTCAGCTGGTTCATCTTTCTTGGGGGAAAACATTATCTTAAAAACTTGTCCACTAACTGTTTCCTGGTTTTTAAACTAGCTTTAGGCTGGTTATCCAACCACCTTCTTGCTTCCTCCTTTTCTGCAAAAGGAAAAAGCAATAATCTGTAGACATCTTGGTCTACTTCCTCACTGTGTACTGTGTCAGCAATCTTTAAGAAATCTGCCAAGAATTTTGTAGGTTCTTCCTGAGGAAGCCCAGAATACTGGCTGTTTTGCTGCACTAAAGTAATAAGTTGAGGGTTGAGTTCAAAGCTACTAGCTCTGATGTGAGGTATGCTACTACTTCTTTCATAGAAGTCAGCAGTGAAATTTGTATAAGATCCCAGAGTTCTCTTGAACTCTTCATTCCCACTTGGGTTCATGATTAAGAAAGATAGAAGATATAGAAAGGAGAAAATAGAAGGAGTAAAAGAAGAGATAGAAGTGGAAAAGATAAACAATAATTAAAATATTTTTATTTTTATTTTTTTATTTATTTAAACCGAAAATTGAAGTTAATTAATTAAAAGGAATTGAAAATTTAATTATTAAATTTCAAAAAAGAAGAGAGAAAAATAGAAGAAGAAATTCAAAAATTATAAGAGAAGAGTTAGTTAGGAAATTTTAAAAAAGAGGAGAGAGAAGAGAAGTGGTTAAAAGAAGATCTGAATTTAAAATAAGATAAGAGATAAGATAAGAAAATATTTGAAATTAAAATTTGAAATTAGAAAAAAAGATAAGACAAAAAATTAAAAAGTTTTGAAAAATATTTGATTTTAAAATTTAAAGAAAGATAAAATAGAAAAGATAAGAAAGTTAAGAAATGATAAGTTTTAAAATTAAAAAGATTTGAATTTGAATTTTTAAATTTGAAAATTAAATTTTTGAATTTTGAAATTTTGAAAAAGTCAACAAGATAAGATAGAGATTTGATAAAAATTTGAACTTGAAAAGGTTTAATTTTGAAAATTGAAATTTGAATTTTAAATTTTGGATTTTGAAATTGAATTTTGAAATTTAAAATTTTAATTTTTGAAAATTTCAAAGTTGAAATTTTAAATTTGAAATAAGATAAGAAAAGATTTTGAAAAAGATATGATTTTTTATTTTGAAAATATTTTATTTTTGAATTTTAAAATTAAGATAAGATAAAAAATTTTAAAATTTGAAATTTTGTGCAAAATTTCGAAAAAAATAATTAAAAATAAGAAAAGGTATTTTATTTTTTTATTTTCCAATTAATGAGGAGAGAGGAAAACAAGTAAAAGACACCAAACTTAATATTTTTAGATCTAGTGCACCAAATTTTCGAAAATTTGGAGCGAAAACACAATGGGCACCAAACTTAAAAATTTTAAGATCAAGACACAAACAAAACACAATAACGCTTTGAAGACTAATAAGAACACGAAGAATAAGACTCAAAGAAATTTAAAGAATACAAGAACACATAAAGAACACCAAACATAAAATTTTTAGAAAACTAAAAATAAATTTTCGAAAATTAAAGAAAATCAACAAGAAAACACCAAACCTAAAATTGAAATAAGATTTAACCAAAGAAAAATTATTTTTGAAAGAATTTTAAAAGGAAGATACCAAAAAATCAAAAATTGCTATAATTAATAAATAGAGACTCAAAGAAGCAAAAATTTACCAAGAACATAAACAAAAAGACTCAAACAGAGAACAAAGATTAAACAAAGAAAATAAAAAAAAAATTTGAAAAAGGTTTCTAATTTTAAAAAAAATTGAAGAATAAAAATAAAAGATTCAGCAAGAACACAAACAAAGGATCTCAAACCGAAAGCTAAGGATGCTTGAAAATAAAATTTTTGAAAAAGGGTTTTTAGAAAAAGCTTTAAAATTTTCGAAAAAAATAAGGAAGAAGAAAATAAAAATTAAAAGACTCAATTAGGAATGATAAAGAAAAGAAGATAAAAATTACCTAATCTAGGGAGCAAAACAATCTGTCAGTTTGTCCAAACTCAACAATTCCCGACAACGGCACCAAAAACTTGGTAGCACGAATCCCCACACCTTCGTACTATTGTACCAGCAAGTGCACTGGGTCATCCAAGTAATACCTGAGCAAGTCAGGTCGATCCCACGAGGATTGTAGTTTGAAGCAATCTATGGTTATCATGCAAGTCTTAGCCAGGCAGATGAAATAGTAGGAGATGTTGGTATGTTATTTTTAATTGCATAAGAGAAAGAGAATAGATAAATATGGTAATTAGAACTTAGAAGTGTGTAAACTATGAAAAAAGAACAGTTAAGGGTTAATGTTGCTTAGTCTTTCTAAATTAATGCTGCTAATACTATCTTCTCTACTTGTGAGTGATCTCTTCTATGGCAGGCTGTATGTGATCAATGCCATGCGCCATGGTCATTGATATCCTCTGCTATAGATTGAACGCCATTAGCCGTGGTCAACCAATTTGACGAAGGGTAAAGCGCAAGCAAGTCATTCTCTTGGCAATCTGACGTACAGAAAATTACCGATTAAGAATTTAATTCAGAAATCAGCGTTGCAAGTACAGTTCTTAATCAATAAAATTCCCGCGTATCAATTTAAAAGGGTTGTCACAAAATTTAGAAATAAAATACTGGGAGTAAGAGTCCCAGGTCATCTCCCAATGAGTTGCGAAGAGAGCGCTATTTATTGATCAGGGGTTTTTTGAGAGATTTTGGAGTTGGAGAATAAAATTAAAGCAAAGATAATGAACGAGAGATTTAATTAATTATGATAAAATCCTTGACTGGGAGGAGATTAATCAGAAGTTCTATCCTTGTTGGTTTTCTCAAGATTAATAATGATTGTTTGTCGTTCTACTTAGTTAACCCTTACCGAATAAGGAAAAGTCAAGTATTGAGCCAACTTCTTTCCACAAGTCCTAATCCTCTCCCTTGGGAAGGATTAGCGTTAGTAACTAGAAAGCTAGCCAACAACTTCCAATTACCAATTAATTCTTGAGTATTCCAACTCAAGGGTCTCCAATTAATCAACTCCCAAGTCAAGTTGGGAGTCTACTCCATTGAACTGAATACAGCATTCAAAGGCATATAAAGGGAATAAAAAGAATACATGATAAATTGAATAGAATTATAATTGAAAATTAATTAAAGGTAAAAAGAGTACTTTGCATTAATAAATCCAAAATCATAAACATACGTATTTGAAGAGGGTTAATGGATAATAAAAGAGTAAGGAATAAGGAAACAAACTAGAATAATAGAAACTTCAACGGAGGTAATGACTCTTCTCAATATCCAAAGCAAAAGCATAAAAAACATCAAAACTAGAGAACTATGAATGTGAGGAAAACCTAGAGGAAGTAGTAATTTCTCCCTAAGATTTCAATCTAAAACTAAAACTATGCGAATGAGAATGTGTCTTGAGTCTCTGCTATCCCCTGGCTCTAGTCTGTGTTTCTGGGCCGAAAACTAGGTCCAAACTCTGCCCGAATTCTACCCCAGCATTTTCTGTGTTTTCTGCACGTGGTGGCGCATGTCACGCGTACGCGTCAGTCACGAATACGCGTCATTGTTCATCCTCGGGTGTCACGTGTACGCGTCAGGCACGCGCACGCGTCGCCGTGCAAACTCCAATTAACGAGCACACGTCAGGTACGCGCACGCGTGACTCCTCGCTGGCTATCTCCTTCAATTCTTGTGCTCCTTCTATTTATGCAAGCTTCATCTTCATCCTCTAAGCCATTTCTGCCCTATAAAGCCTGAAAACACTTAACGCACAGATCAAGGCATCAAATGGTATAAAGGGACACTAAAAATACACAATTTAAATGCTTAGGAAGCAAGTTTTCAACCATAGAACAAAATTGGGAAGGAATTGTAAAATCATGCAAATAGTATGAATAAGTGTGCAAAGACTTGATAAAAAACACTCAATTGAGCACAAGATGAACCATAAAATAGTGGTTTATCACAATCCTACTCAAAGGACCACAGACAAGGTCGAATCTTCCGAATCAGAGAACACTTCTTCTTTGGATTCTAGGCTATACCACAGAGACCCTAATCTCCCCAGAAATCGGCTGAACTGGTGTCTCGAGAAGTCCCCAACGATGTCGTGGATTAACCGTCTGAGAGATTTATAAACATAGCTATTGGCTCGTGCTTTCCAGTCACGTATTCACATAAATCCAAGTAGACGCGGGTGTTTGTCAGGCACGTTCATCTTAGTGTTGATGAACAGAGCTAATTTGTCAGATCACCTGTGCAAGAAGGAGCTAGCCCAGAAGTTGAATGTGAATGGGAGTAGGCCAACTATGTGAACAATTCATCCAGACAATCATATAATCCCAATGCTAAAACTTACAACCCAGGTTGGAAGAACCACCTAAATTTTAGGTGGAGAAACCAACAAAACCAATCCCATGATCATAAACTATACCACTCTAACTAGTACAATAACCTCAGCCATCAATCTAACAATCATAGATCCTACCACAACTCACATAATACCCCCTACCACCCCAACCAACAATCTCACAGCAACTATTCTCAAATCATACACACCTTAACTTAATAACCATGTGATGACAATGATAAATTTGCAACGTTGGAAGCCATGATGGCATGAATGGCATGAGAAATTATTCCTATTGCAGAGAGACAAGCACAAACTGAAAAAAAATTTAGATGCATACCAAGAAGAGGTCAGATCCAACATAAAAAACCAAGGAGCAGCAATCACAAAATTGGAATCACAATTTGGATACTTATCTAAGCAGATATCAATGTCTACAAATGTATTTCGCAGTGATACCATGACTAATCCAAGAGGGGAATGTGGTGGACGAAATTGTGATTCCTTTGTTATTGTATTTTGTAAAATTCATTGCTTTTTCAACTATGTGTGGACACAACTCCGTTCAACTTAACCAGCAAGTGTACTGGGTCATCCAAGTAATACCTTACGTGAGTAAGGGTCGATCCCACAGAGATTGTTGGTATGAAGCAAGCTATGGTCACCTTGTAAATCTCAGTTAAGTGGATTCATAGGGTCAAATGTAATTGGATTAGATAATGTAAAAGATAAATAAAATAAAAAGGGATAGAAATACTTATGTAAATCAATAGTGGGAATTTCAGATAGGTGTGTGGAGATGCTAGAATCCTTTCGAATCTCTACTTTCTTATTGCTTTCATCCAATCCTTCTTACTCCTTCCATGGCAAGTTGTATGTAGGGCATCACCATCATCAATGGCTACTTTTAATCTTCTCGGGAAAATGGTCCTATGCGCTGTCACTGCACGGCTAATCGTCT
>NC_029777.3:50039129-50067064 GCF_000817695.3 Arachis duranensis | reverse complement strand
TGTATGTAGGGCATCACCGTTGTCAATGGCTACATCCCATCCTCTCAGTGAAAATGGTCCTATGCTCTGTCACAGCACGGCTAATCATCTGTCGGTTCTCAATCAGGTTGGAATAGAATCCCTTGATTTGTTTGCGTTTGTCATCACGCCCAGCCTTCAGGAGTTTGAAGCTCGTCACAGTCATTCGATACCGGAATCCTACTCGGAATACCACAGACAAGGTTAGACTTTCCGAATTCCCGGGATCCTACTCGGAATACCACAGACAAGGTTAGACTTTCCGGATCCCCATGAATGCCGCCATCTATCTAGCTTATACCACGAAGATTCTGTTGGGGAATCTAAGAGATATGCGCCCGGCCTAGAGTAGAACGGAAGTGGTTGTCAATCACACGCATTCATAGGTGAGAATGATGATGAGTGTCACGGATCATCACATTCATCAAGTTGAAGTGCAACGTATATCCCGAAATAAGAATAAAAGAGAATTGAATAGAAAGTAATAGTAATTGTATTGAAACTTGAGGTACAGCAGAGCTCCACACCCTTAATCTATGGTGTGTAGAAACTCCACTGTTGAAAATACATAAGTGAAAGGTTCAGGCATGGCCGAATGGCCAGCCCCCATAAAACGTGATCAATAGCCTCTTAAGATGAAGAATAAAACAAAACTGAGACCAAAGATGAAATGTGGTCAAAAGACGACTAATACAATAGTAAAAAGTCTTATTTATACTAAACTAGATACTAGGGTTTACATGAGTAAGTAATTGATACATAAATCCACTTCCGGGGCCCACTTGGTGTATGCTTGGGCTGAGCTTGATCTATCCACGAGCTGAGGCTTTTCTTGGAGTTGAACTCCAACTTATAACGTGTTTTGGGCGTTCAACTCCGGATCACGACGTGTTTCTGGCGTTTAACTCCAGACAGCAGCATGTACTTGGCGTTCAACGCCAAGTTACGTCGTCAATTTTAGAATAAAGTATGGACTATTATATATTGCTGGAAAGCTCTAGATGTCTAATTTCCAACTCCATTGAGAGCGCGCCATTTGGAATTCTGTAGCTCCAGAAAAATTATTTCGAGTGCAGGGAGGTCAGATTCCAACAGCATCAGCAGTCCTTTTGTCAGCCTTTTTTCAGAGTTTTGCTCAAGTCCTCAATTTCAGCCAGAATCAGAGTTTTGCTCAAGTCCCTCAATTTCAGCCAGAAATTACCTGAAATCACAGAAAAACACACAAACTCATAGTAAAGTCCAGAAATGTGAATTTAACATGAAAACTAATGAAAACATCCCTAAAAGTAGCTTGAACTTACTAAAAACTACCTAAAAACAATGCCAAAAAGCGTATAAATTATCCGCTCATCAGAATGCAAGGCCATCATACTAAGAAGGGGAAGGTGGTGAAAGGAACACCTTCTAGCCACAACTTGCAGAAGCAAGAGGCTATCATAGACTTAAAAATAAAAAAGGAAGAGGAGATGCATACTCTAACCCCACCAAAGGAAGTCTTGAAGCCATATGTACCAAAAGCACCCTACCCACAAAGGCTGAGAAAAGATAGAAAAGACAACCAGTTTTCTAGGTTCTTGGAGATCATTAAGAGGCTTTAAATCAACATCCCTTTTGCTGAAGTACTAGAGCAAATGCTACTCTATGCCAAGTTCCTAAAAGAGCTTATGACTAAGAAAAGAAACTAAGGAGAAAAGGAAACTACTCTAAAGGGGCTTATGCACTCCACTCGCTGTCTACTAAACGAGCCTTAGAGCGAGCGAAGCCTTCCATTTAGTGGCTTCCCTCCTTATCCCTCACCCTACGGCACCCACGATTCCCAGTAGTAAGTCGTCAGCATATCGCACGTAACAAATCCTTATGAAATAAGGGTTTTTAATTTGGAAGGGGGCTCATAGAAGAATGTAGTGCCATTATACAAAAGAAGCTTCCCCAAAAGATGAAGGATCCTAGGAGCTTCCAAATCCCATGCATTATAGGGGATATTAGTATTGAGAAAGCATTATGTGATCTGGGAGCTAGCATCAACCTTATGTCCTTGGCCATGATGAAGAGAATGAGAATTGAAGAGGCCAAACTAACTAGGATGTCACTCCAACTAGCTAATAGGACATTCAAGTTCCCCCATGGAGTAGTGGATGACTTGTTGGTTAAGGTGGGAGAGTTCATCTTCCCAGCAGATTTTGTAGTGCTTAACATGGAAGAAGAGGCCAATGCATTAACATATTAGGAAGACCATTCCTAGAAACAACTGAGGTGATAATTGATGTATAAAAGGGAGAGTTGGTCATAAGGCTTCATAAAGAGAAAATGGTATTCAATATTTTTATTGCCATAAGTTACCCAAAGGAATCCATTGGAGAATGTATGATGGTAGACATAATGGAGAAACTTGTTCAAGGAGTCCTAGAAGAAGACCAATTTGAAGATGCAATGGAGCAAGAGCAACAAACATCAAGTGATGAGCTACCACAAGAAAGCATGGAAGGCTCAATCATGCTAGACAAGATTTACAAGGAGAAAACAAAGAGATGGCATGATCAAAAGCTGGCAAGAAGAGAGTTTGTCGAAGGTCAAAAGGTGTTGTTGTACAATTCAAGGCTCAAATTTTTTCCGGGGAAGCTGAAATCAAGATGGTCTAGACCCTTCACAATCATCAAGGCTTCTCCTTATGGTCATGTGTAGCTTATAGATGAGAAAACTCAGAGGACTTTCACTGTCAATGGCCACAGACTTAAGCACTACTTGAGAGACTTACTAGATGAGCAAAGAGTGAACTATAACCTCAGCTAAAGAGGAAGAACCATCAAGTTAGTGACGTTAAAGAACCGCTAGTTGGGAGGCACCCCAACACTCATATCCTTTCAATTTTAAGCATTCTAGATTAGCTTATGTTTAGTTACTTTAGCTGATTGTTTTTCAGTCTATAGTGTTAGTTATTTAGTTGATAGCTTCCTTGATTTTAACTTCAAAAGCATCTTAGTCTTGCTGAATATGCAACATTGCATGCTTCATTATGTGATCTTAAGAGCTAAGTTTGGTATGGCCACCAACCCACTTATTTTGAGATTACATAATAACAATTGAATTGATCTTAAGAGTAAGCCCAAAATTAAGTTTGGTGTGGCCACCACCATAAGAAATCCATTCGTACATTCAAGTTCAGCCCAATTGATTAATATCCTGATGCATTTAGTAAATTGGTGGGTTAAATGAAAAAGTTACTTTATTGTGTACACATAGAGTGGAAGTGGAAAGTTATGAGGAATTAAATTTATTCCACTCATAGTGTATATAATAAATTTTAATCATGAGCCAGTTACTAGATTCAATGAACCTAAGTTTGGTGTCCAAAAGACACACAAAATGAATGCCAATTAAATGGAGGAAAATAAAACAATTTTTGTTATCACTAATGAGAGTTGTAACTGAATTTTCAGGAAGAGGTGGGACCCACATGATATTGATCACTCATCAAGTCAAGTAGTCAAAGTGTACTTTACACTTTGGAACTCACAAACTGAATAAAGCTGAATAGCCTTTTAGATTGGTGCTTCCCCCACGTTAGGCACTAATATCAAGTGTGAAATCTCTAATTTTGGTCATCAATTGCACCCTTCTAGACCCTTCTTTTCTTCCTTATATATTGCCTCACTCATCCCTCTTCTTAACTCACACTTACACTTCTTCTCTCATATCAAAACCCTCTAACCCCTTTCTCTACTTTCTTGCCTTCTTTCCTTCTTTTTTGCTTTCTTGATTAGGACAATCAAGTCCTTAGTTTGGTGTTGAAGCAAACCTCTTTGCTTTTCTTTCTTTCTCTTCCTTCTTCTAACCCTCTTCATCACTCTTCTAACTGGTGCACGGAATTGTAAATCACACTTTTCACAACTCCGATACAACTAACCAGCAAGTGCACTGGGTCGTCCAAGTAATAAAACCTTACGCGAGTAAGGGTCGATCCCACGGAGATTGCCGGCTTGAAGCAAGCTATGGTCATCCTGTAAATCTTAGTCAGTAGATTTAATTGGTTACAAGTTTTGATAATTGGAAGATAAATAAAATGTAAATTAAAATAAAGATACTTATGTAATTCATTGGTGGGAATTTCAGATAAGCGTTTGGAGATGCTTTGTTGCTTCTGAACCTCTACTTTCCTATTGTCTTCATCTAGTCATGCATGCTCCCTTCCACGGCAAGCTGTATATTGGTGGATCACCGTTGTCAATGGCTACTGATGAGCGGATATTCTATACGCTTTTTGCGGGTATTTTTATATAGTTTTTAGTAGGATCTAGCTACTTTTTACTATATTTTTATTAGTTTTTATGCAAAAATCACATTTATGGACTATACTATGAGTTTGTGTGTTTTTCTGTAATTTTAGATTTTTTCTGGCTGAAATTGAAGGACCAGAGCAAAAATCTGATTTAGAGGCTGAAAAAGGACTGCTGATGTTGTTGGATTCTGACCTCTCTGCACTCAAAATAGTTTTTTTGGAGCTACAGAAGTCCAAATGGTACGCTCTCAATTGTGTTGGAAAGTAGACATCCAGGGCTTTCCAGCAATATAAATAGTCCATACTTTGCCCAAGTTTTGATGACGCAAACTGGCGTCCAAACGCCAACTTTCTACCCTATTCTGGCGTTAAATGCCAGAAACAGGATACAAGCTGGAGTTAAACGCCCAAACTGGCATAAAAACTAAAGTTAAATGCTAGGAATAGCCTCTACACGTGAAAGCTTCATTGCTAAGCCCAAACACACCCCAAGTGGGCTCCAGAAGTGGATTTCTCCACTATCTATCTTAGCTTACTCATTTTTTGTAAACCTAGGTTACTAGTTGAGTATAAAAACTACTTTTAGAGATTCATTCAGTACCTCATGAAATTTTACATCTGACTTTGTATCTTCTACGGCATGAATCTCTAAACCCCATGGTTGGGGGTGAGGAGCTCTGTTGTGTCTCGATGGATTATAATACAATTACTTCTGTTTTCTATTCAATCGCGCTTGATTCTATTCTAAGATATTCACTCGCACTTAAACATGATGAATGTGATGATCTATGACACTCATCACCATTCTCAACCTATGAATGCGTGCCTGACAACCACTTCTGTTCTACCTTAGATTGAGTGTTTATCTCTTAGATTCCTAGTTCACGAGTTTGAGTGACTCTCTTGACAACAGAGCGTTCAATCCGTGAATCCAGAGTCTTCGTGGTATAAGCTAGAATCAATTGGCAGTATTCTTGAGATCCAGAGAGTCTAAACCTTGTCTATGGTATTCCGAGTAGGATCTGGGATGGGATAACTATGAAGAGCTTCAAACTCACGAATGCTGGGCGTAGTGATAGACGTAAAAGGATCACTGGGTCCTATTCCAACACAAGTGAGAACCGACAGATGATTAGATATGTACATGGACCATTTTCACTGAGAGGACGGATGGTAGCCATTGACAATGGTGATCCACCAACATACAGCTTGCCATGGTAGATGCCTTGCATGCGTGAAGAAGAAGACAGTAGGAAAGCAGAGATTCGGAAGACAGAGCATCTCCAAAACTCTAACCCATTCTCCATTACTGCATAACAAGTATCTATTTCATGTTCTTTTATTTTTCGCAATTAAAACTAAGAACCCTTATTGATATCCTGACTAAGAGTTACAGAATAACTATAGCTTGCTTCAAGCCGACAATCTTCGTGGGATCGACCCTTACTCACGTAAGGTATTACTTGGACGACCCAGTGCACTTGCTGGTTAGTTGTGCAGAATTGCAAAAGTGTGATTGTGATTTCGTGCACCAAGTTTTCGGCGCCGTTGCTAGGGATTGTTCGAGTTTGAACAACTGACGGTTTATTTTGTTGCTTAGATTAGGAAAAATTGTCTTTCATTAGTTTAGAGTTTCTTTATTTTCTTTTCAAAAATTTTCAAAAATCCTATATTTCCTAGTTAATTTTCTATTTTTACTTGAGTCTAGTTTCATGTTTTAAGTTTGGCGTCAATTGCATGTCCTTATTTGTTCATATTTTCGAATTTGTGTCCATTGTTCTTTCTTGATCTTCAAGTTGTTCTTGATTATTTTTTTTGTTTGATCTTTAGTTTTTCTTGTTTTGTGTCTTTTTCTGTTTTTCTTGTGATTTAAGAAAAGTTCAAAAAGGTTTTTCAACAAAATACTTTTTCTTTCATAACTCAGTTGGTTAGAGCGTTAGCTTATGTTTTTGGTATCCTCTTTTCAAAAATAATTTTCTTTGATTAAATCTTGTGTCAAATTTTAAGTTTGGTGTTCTCTTGTTAATTTTTATTTAGTTTTCGAAAATTTTATTTTGGTTTTCTAAAAATTTTAAGTTTGGTGTTCTTTCTTTTTGTTCTTGTTGTTCTTGTGAGTCTTCAAAGTGTTCTTGAGTCTTCTTTGTGTTTTGATCTTAAAATTTTTAAGTTTGGTGTTCCATGGTGTTTTCCCTCCAAAATTTTCGAAAACAAGGAGCATTAGATCTAAAAATTTTAAATCTTGTGTCTTTTGTGTGTTTTTCTCTTTCATCATAAAATTCAAAAAATAAAAAAATATCCTTTCATTAGGTTGACTTGGTCAAAATTTTTTTAAAATCATATATTTTTCAAAAATTCCTAACCACTTTCTCTCTCATCATTCTTTTTCAAAAATCCTCATAAAATATTTTCAAATTCTTTTATTTTATTTTAGTTTATTATTTTAATATCCATTTTATTATATAATAAAATAAATTTTTTATCCACATCATCTCCTTTACTTTATCATGGACCTAAGTGGAAATGAACAGTGCAGAAGGACTCTGGGGTCATATGCTAACCCCACTACTGCTTCATATGGGAGCAGTATCTGTATACCCCCATAAGAGCTAACACTTTTGAGCTAAATCCTCAGCTTATTATCATGGTGCAGCAAAAATGCCAGTATTTCAGTCTTCCACAGGAAGAACCTACTAAATTTCTGGCACAGTTCTTACAAATTGCTGACACAGTACGTGATAAGGAAGTGGATCAGGATGTTTACAGATTATTGCTGTTTCCATTTGCTGTAAAAGACCAAGCTAAGAGGTGGCTAAATAACCAACCTAAAGCCAGCATAAGAACATGGAAACAGTTGTCAGACAAATTCCTGAATCAATATTTCCCCCTAAAAAGGATGACACAGCTAAGGCTGGACATCCAAAGCTTTAGACAAGAGGATCATGAATCCCTTTATGATGCCTGGGAGAGGTACAGAGAGATGCTAAGGAAATGCCCCTCTGAAATGTTTTCCGAGTAGGAGTAGTTAGACATCTTCTACTATGGGCTTATAGAAAAAGCCCAGATATCACTAGACCACTCAGCTAGTAGATCTATACATATGAGAAAAACAATTGAAGAAGCTCAAGAACTCATAGATACAGTTGCTAGAAATCAGCATCTGTACTTAAGCAATGTGCCCCTAAGAAAGAAGAAGCTAAGGCAGTATCCACTGAACTTAGTCCTCCAGAATAGGTTGCTAAATCCAATCAGCAATCATGCTATCTTGCAGAACAGCTAGCAGAGTTTAAGGCAATGCTACAAGAAACCAAGGATGCAAACCAACGTTTGGAGGAACAATTAAATCAGACAAAACAACAGTTATCAAAACAGATAACAGAAGAGTGCCAAGCAGTTCAATTAAAAAGTAGAAAAACATTAAATACCTCAACTCAAAGTAACAGAAAGCCAAGAAAAGAACAATTGACAGAGGATGAGCAACTTGCCACCCAAAATTCCTCTGAGAATAGTAAGAGCCCAGAAAGGAATGATTCTGGCGTTCAAACGCCAGAAAAGGGTGAAAAACTGGCGTTAAATGCCCAGTGGATGCCCAGTTCTGGCGTTCAAACGCCAAAAAAAGGGTGAAAAGTTGGCGTTAAACGCCCAACCCATGTCCAATTCTGGCGTTCAAATGCCCATTCCCCTCTTATGCTGGCGTTCAAATGCCTATGGGGGATCAGACACCTACAAGTGCTAATAATAACTCCCTTAAGAAGGCTTCTCAACCTGCCTCTATAGGAAATAAACCTGCAGTAACCAAGGTTGACGAATACAAGGCTAAAATGCCTTATTCTCAAAAACTCTGTCAAGCAGAACAGGATAAACAATTTGCCCGCTTTGCAGACTATCTCATGACTCTTGAAATCAAGATTCCGTTTGCAGAGGCACTTGAGCAAATACACTCTTATGCTAAGTTCATGAAAGAGATCTTAAGCCATAAGAAGGATTGGAGAGAGACTGAAAAAGTTTTTCTCACTGAAGAATGCAGTTCAGTCATCTTAAAGAGCTTACCAGAGAAGCTTAAGGATCCTGGGAGCTTTATGATACCATGCACATTGGAGGGTACTTGTACCAAGACAACTCTATGTGATCTTGGGGCAAGTATCAACCTAATCCCTGCATCCACTATCAGGAAGCTTGGCTTGACTGAAGAGGTCAAACCAACCCGAATTTGTTTTCAACTTGCTGATGGCTCCATTAAATATCCATCAGGCGTAATTGAGGACATGATTGTCACAGTTGGGCCATTTGCCTTTCCCACTGACTTTGTTGTGCTAGAAATGGAGGAGCACAAGAGTGTAACCCTCATTCTAGGAAGACCTTTCCTAGCAACTGGACGAACCCTCATTGACATCCAAAAAGGGGAAGTGACCCAGAGAGTCAATGAGGATGAGTTTAGGCTAAATGATGTTGAAGCAATGAAGCATCCAGACACATAAAAGGACTGCATGAGAGTTGATATTATTGACTGAAGAGAGAACTTTTGTGTGGTCTAGAATTCAGAATAAATTCCTGTTGCAAGTATAGCTTCTAAACCAACAAAAGTCCTTTATTACAAACGTTTCGGTTGTCACAAGTAACAAACCCCATTGAAATTGATAACCGAGTATTTAAACCTCGGGTCGTCTTCTCAAGGAATTGCAGGGAGGTATGTTCTTATTATTGGCTATGAGTTTTGTAAATTGGGGGTTTTGAAAGTAAGGAAGAAGTATGTTAAATGACAAGTAAAATTAAAATAGTAATAGTAAAATAAACTTTTGGCAATGTATTAGAACTGGAAGTCCTATCCTTATCAATTGTGATGAGAATTAGATTTTAATCCCACTTAGTTAACCTTTACTAAAGCAAAGGAAAGTCAAGTGAAATAATTAGTTTGATCCTCAAGTCCTAGTCAATCCCTGTGGGAAGACTAGCTTTAGAGCGATCTGCCAATTTCAACCACTGCTTTATTTGATAACTCAAGCGTCACCAATTACTTAACCAGAGCCAAAAGGGAAAATTCTAAATTAAATTAAAGACATCATAAATAGAGTAAAGCAAGCATAAATCTGAAATACCTCAATTGCATTAATAAAAGCAGTCAAATCTAACATGGAAAAGTTCATAAGCCAATTGGGCAACATAAGTCAAATGCAAATAAAAGCGTTAGAGTATCTAAAAGTGGAAGAGAAATATAAAGTAAAAGGAATATTGAACCTGTGATGAAGAAGAAATAAATCCTAATTTCTAAAAATCCTAATCTTAAATCCTAAGAGAGAGGAGAGAGCCTCTCTCTCTAAAAACTACATCTAAAACCTAAAATTGTGAGTAATGATTGAATCTCCAGTCCTGCTCCACACCCAGCCTCTAATCAGTATTTTCTGGGCCAAGAACTGGGTCAAAAACAGCCCAGAAGTCACTTTCAGTGCTTTCTGGTCCGTACAAGTCGCGACAAAGTGACACGGAGGCGTCGTCCATGCGTTTGCGTGGATTGAAGTTCGCAGATGCGACAAGGGCACGTCATCCATGCTTTCTAGATTATATATCATTGCGAAGCCCCGGATGTTAGCATTTCAACGCAACTAGAACCGCATCATTTGGACCTCTATAGCTCAAGTTATGGTCGTTTTAGGGCTAGAGGGTCAAGCTGACAACTTTGCAATTTCTTCAACTTCTTGTATTCCTTCCACTTTTGCATGCTTCCTTTCCATCCTCTGAGCCATTCATGCCCTGTAATCCCTGAAATCACTTAACACACATATCACGGCATCTAATGGTAATAAGAGAGGATTAATATTAGCAAATATAAGGCCAAAGAAGCATGTTTTCAATCATAGCACAAAATCAGGAAGGAGAATGTAAACCCATGCATTTAGTATGAATAAGTGTATGAAAGATTGATAAAATCCACTCAATTAAGCACAAGACAAACCATAAAATAGTGGTTTATCAACCTCCCCACACTTAAACATTAGCATGTCCTCATGCTAAGCTCAAGAGAAGCTATAAAGGAGTGAAGATGAATGATAGAATGTATGAAATACAACCTATCTATATGAATGCAACTACATGCAAAGATGTTTCTACCTACTTGGTTAAAAGTAAATAAGTTCTCCAAGACAAAAATAATTCAAATTCCACTAACTCAAATCATATAGTGAAAACAAGTAAACTTGTAAGAAGATAGCTCATGAATGCAGGGAACATAGAATCAAGCATTGAACCCTCACTGGTAGTGTATGTCTCACTCTAGTCTCTCTAGTTTATAGGGTAATCACTCTATTCTTCTCTAATCATGCTTTCTAAACTTTGTTCTTCATCTAACCAATCAACAAATATTTAATGTATACATACAAACATCATGAGGTCTTTTTCAAGGTTGTAATGGGGCTAAGGTAAGGGTAAGGGTATATATATAAGGCTAAGTGAGCTAATAATTGAACCCTTGATTAGTCTAAGATGTCACCTAATATATACATACTCTATATAATGTAGAAATCTTGCCTAGCTGCCCAATTTTCCCACTTGTGTGTTACATATTCATGCACCAATTTTATTTTTGATTTTATCCCATGTGCATTGATTCTTTAATTTTTGCATTGGGGTAATTTTTTGTCCCCTTATTTAATTACTTAATGAATTTATTTTTTCTTTTTTTTTCTTTCTTTTTTTCTCTTTTTTTTTGAAACATAAGAATAATATATCAATGCACATGGTGTTTTAATTATTTTGATTTCACATGAGCATGCTCCCAAATTTCGAATAATTTATTCACTTTAATACCTTTTTCCTATCATCCCATGTTCCCATAAATTTCCCCACACTTAGTTGATACACAATTTCTATCCTAAGCTAACCAAGGATTCAACTTGGGATTTTTTTTTAATTTGTTTTTCTGCTTAAGGCTAGTAATGTGGTTATAGAACAGAAGGGGATTAAAAGGCTCAAAGGGGCTAACAAGAGTGATGTAAACGGTAGGCCTATTTGGGATAAGTGAGCAAAAATTCAAATAATGGCCTCAATAACATGCAGGCATGTACATACACTAAATAATGGACATATAGAATGGAACAAAGCAATGATTGCAATCATAGAGAAGAAAACACACAAGAATAAAAATTTATGGTTAAATAATGTAACCATGTAAATAAGCTCAAATCTCACAGGTTGTGTGTTCTTTGGCTCAAAAACCATGTTCCAAATACAACTTCAAACAAATTTAACACATAAAAAATTTTAATTTTTAATTTAAATTATTGAAATATTATAAAATAAAGTCTTGAAAAGAAATTCATTACTTCAACCAAGTGGTGGTAAAATATGCACAAAATCTAACTATAATGCAATCAAATATGCAAATGCAAGAACTAACTACATAGAAGTTTAGACATTGGTGTTGAGTCAGAAAATAACTAACCCATGGAGATCGGTATCGACCTCCCCATACTTAAAGATTGCACCGTCCTCGGTGCATGCTAAGATGTATAAGTGGACGGGCTGCTCCAACTGATGCCTTTCGCTATAGATTGTGCAGATTGACTTGTTTGTCTCCCCATTTAGAAGCTTTCCCTTTCCCTTCCTCGGTGGCCATCCTGAAAGAAGAGGAAAAGAAGGAAAGTAACCCAGAAGTAAAGATAATAACATAAATGAAATATGGGTGTTAATGCCAAATAATAAAGGTCTCAATTACATGGTAGCTACAACATGCAAGGAAGAAAATAGTGGAAGCAAATGGCATATCAAGAGTGCAAAAATTGCAACAATAGGGAAGAGAGTGGGTAAAGAGAGATAATATAAATTCATGTCAATGCAAAAGTAAGACAGGTATAAAAGATAGGCATTGATTTAATTAATATTACCTAACAAGAATAAAACAAGTCATTAAGCACCAAGATAATACCAGAAAAGATACAACAGTTGAATAAGAAAATTTAACACCAATGGAAAAGAAAAAGAAAGTAAGAAAGGAGGAAGAAAGAAGAAAAGATAGAAGAAATTAGGATTAGAAAAGAAAAGATAAGATAATTGGCGCTGGTCTGGATAAGCTGTGTGTCACATATGACGCAGACGCGTGGTGCACACGATCGCGTGGGGTGTGTTAAATTCAAGTGACACGGACGCGTGGGGCACGCGGACGCGTGACTCGATTTGTGCTAGTGGCGCGAGAGTAGCCTCGCGTACGCACAACTCTCTGTTTAAATGCATTTTTGCCAAAAATCTGGGGTGACGCGGTCGCGTGGTTGACGCGATCGCGTGATGGCCTAAATTTAAAAACGGCGCGGACGCGTGGGGCACGCGTACGCGTGGCAGGGCTTGTGCTTCTAGCACGAGTCCAGCTCAATTCTAGCTCAACTTTCGGCCATACACCCTTTTTACGTCGATTTCAGGGCACGTGTTTGCATGGGTGATGCGGACGCGTGGGAGGCATTTTCCTACATGACGCGGACGCGTCAGCGACGCGGTCGCGTGGATCAATTTATGCCAAAGGCATACCTCCAGCCACGCTCTCGCATGACTCTATGTTTAATTTTGTTTTCTTCTCAATGCACCTATGATGCGGATGCGTCGGCGACGCTGGCGTGTCACGTGCGATTTATTCTTTTTTTAATGCAGTATACAGAATGCAATGAATGTTATGCAAAATTCCAGGTTCAATCAAAACTAAAAAACAGACTAAAATTTAAACTAAAAAAGGAACGGTCATACCATGGTGGGTTGTCTCCCACCCAGCACTTTTAGTTATAGTCCTTAAGTTGGACATTTGGCGAGCTCCTTGTCATGGTGGCTTGTGCTTGAACTCATCTTGAAACTTCCACCAATTCTTGGTCTTCCAATAAACGATGTCGATACCAAGTAAATGTACCAAGCGTTGATGAAGTTCTCCACAAGCTTTGAGCTCCCAAAGTTGATCCTCATATATTCCTGGATCCCAAATCTTGTTTCTACACCCATCTTCAAGTTGATTATCATGATTCCATCCGGGTGGCAAGCAGTCTGAATTCTCACTAAAGCGGCCAAACAACTTCTTAGACCCATTCAGTTGAGCTCTGCACCAACCTTTGCGTTTAAACTGAAAGCTTCCAACCATAATGAACCTTGCAAGACAATTCTTACCACTGACCATCTTCCTCTTACTCTTAATGCCACAATGAGATCTAAGTTGACCATCCATCTCCAGTAGCCCGTATTCAAGTGGAATTAGAAAGCTAAGGAATATGAATTTTACCCACTTGAATGTTGTGAAGGATGATGGAAACTTAGGGGGAGGTGTTTCTAATGAACGTGTAAGCTCCACTCTTTTGTGTTCTTCTTTGACAACTTCCACCTCTTTGCAAGCTTCTTCAATTTCAACCTCTTCCTCTTGGTAGCTTTCTTCTGATTCAATTTCTTCTTCATTGTTCACCAAGGGCATGAGAGGTTGTGCTTCTTCTTCTTTAATCTCCATGTCAAGTCCAATGGGAGAGGATTCAAATGTAGATAAGAATTCATTAATGATTTAATCCATCTCTTGATCGTCTCCTTCAAAGTCTTCAACCATGATATACTTTGGAGGTTGTACACCCTCCTCAACATCAGTTTCAAACGTCTTTGAAGGAAGCTCTATAACTTGACTTTACCATGGAGGTTCAGCATCTCCTAAGTCTTCAACCACTTCTTCCTCTTCAATGGCAGGCGTAGCTTCTTCCAATTGTTCCAATACAAAATCGTGCTGCTCACTATCCACCGAAGTGCCTAACTTCTCCTTCTTGCTACGTTCTTCAGTAGATTCTCCACATGAAGCCATGGGGATTCCTTGAATGTTCGAACGTCGGAAAGGTAATCGATTTATTGCTTGATCCAGGTGTTTAAGTATGAAATCGTATTCATCCTTGATGATTTCCTGTTCAACTATTTCTTCACCTTCAAGTACAAAATTTTCATTGTTGTCTTTTTTCACTAATTCTTCAGTCACGCTGTCAACTTCAAGGGTCTCTACTACCTTCACCTTTAGTGCCTCCTCTAGCTCCTTATGAAGTATGGATTCGCGAAGATGATCCTCTCTCTCTTGTTCCATGTCAATTGTATCAGTGGGATCATATTGCTCTTGGATTGATGGATGTTGGTGCTCTTCCATAGATGGTGGTGATGGGATGGGTGGATCATTATGTGGTTGAGATGGAAGTGCATTGGAGCTTGAGGGTTGAATATTGGGGGTAGAGGGTTGGTCCATGTGGGATATAAGTGCTTGAAGAGTAGAGGTGAGACTAGTGATAGAGGCAAGTGTGCTCTCCATGGAGGTTTGGGGTAGGTAGGAGGGTTCATTTGTTGGGAGAAAAGGTTCATAACACGGAGGTGGTTCCTCTTGATAAGGATATGGAGATGGTGTATATTGAGGTGGTGGTTTTGGGTATGGTTCATATGGTGGTTGGTGTGGTGAATAAGGATTGGGGTCATATGGAGGTGAATGGTGGAAAGGGGCTTGTGAGTGTGGTGGTTCAAAGCTATGTTGAGGAGGTGGTTCATTGGCATATGATGGGGCTTGTTGGTAACTACAAGGGGGTCCACCATACCTATCATTTTGGTATGCATTGTGGAATGGTCTTCGTCCATGATATCTTGGAAGGTGTTGTTGCCTAAAGGGTTGATCAGATCCTCTTGGCTCCGTCCATCTTTGATTGCTTTGACCTTGATGCATATTCCTGTTATAGCTTCCTCTTCCTGCAACATAGTTGTAACCAGACTCATAGCCAAAGGGGTGAGAGTTCATAGTAGTAGGAGAAAATAAAAACAAAAACTAACAAAAATAAAATATTTTGAAAAAGATTTGATTTTTTTTTGAAAAAATAAGATAGGATATATTTTTTTTAAAAAATATTTACAATAACCAATAATAAGGCACATGTTTGCAATTCCCCGGCAACGGCGCCATTTTGACGATGGGATTTTTGCTAGTATAGAATTTTATAAAAATATAGTCGCATTGTGAGTATAGATTCTAAACCAACAGAAAATCCCTTCGTACAAATGTTTTGGTTGTCACAAGTAACAAACCCCTTTGAAATTGATAACCGAGTATTTAAACCTCGGGTCGTCTTCTCAAGGAGTTGCAGGGAGGTATGTTCTTATTATTGGTTATGAGTTTTGTAAATTGGGGGTTTTGAAAGTAAGGAAGAAGTATGTTAAATGACAAGTAAAATTAAAATAGTAATAATAAAATAAACTTTTGGCAAGGTATTAAAACTGGAAGTCCTATCTTTATCAATTGTGATGAGAATTGGATTTTAATCCCACTTAGTTAACCTTTACTAAAGCAAAGGAAAGTCAAGTGAAATAATTAGTTTGGTCCTCAAGTCCTAGTCAATCCCTGTGGGAAGACTAGCTTTAGAGCGATCTGCTAATTTCAACCACTGCTTTATTTGATAACTCAAGCATCACCAATTACTTAACCAGAGCCAAAAGGGAAAATTATAAATTAAATTGAAGACATCATAAATAGAGTAAAGCAAGCATAAATCTGAAATACCTCAATTGCATTAATAAAAGCAGTCAAATCTAACATGGAAAAGTTCATAAGCCAATTGGGCAACATAAGTCAAATACAAATAAAAGCATTATAGTATCTAAAAGTGGAAGAGAAATATAAAGTAAAAGGAATATTGAACCTGTGATGAAGAAGAAATAAATCCTAATTTCTAAAAATCCTAATCTTAAATCTTAAGAGAGAGGAGAGAGCCTCTCTCTCTAAAAACTACATCTAAAACCTAAAATTGTGAGTAATGATTGAATCTCCAGTCCTGCTCCACACCCAGCCTCTAATCGGTATTTTTTGGGCCAAGAACTGGGTCAAAAACAGCCCAGAAGTCACTCCTAGCACTTTTTGTTCCGTACAGGTCGTGGCAAAGTGACGCGGAGGCGTCGTCCACGCGTTTGCGTGGATTGAAGTTCGCAGTTGCGACGCGGGCGCGTCATCGACGCGTTCGTATTGCCTAGCTTCGGAGCAGCTATAGCAAATTATATATCATTGCGAAGCCCCGGATGCTAGCTTTCCAACGCAACTGGAACCGCATCATTTGGACCTCTCTAGCTCAAGTTATGGTCGTTTTAGAGCAAGAGGGTCAGGCTGACAGCTTTGCAATTTCTTCAACTTCTTGTATTCCTTCTTCTTTTGCATGCTTCCTTTCCATCCTCTGAGCCATTCATACCCTGTAATCCCTGAAATCACTTAACACACATATCACGGCATCTAATGGTAATAAGAGAGAATTAATATTAGCAAATATAAGGCCAAAGAAGCATGTTTTCAATCATAGCACAAAATCAGGAAGGAGAATGTAAACCCATGCATTTAGTATGAATAAGTGTATGAAAGATTGATAAAATCCACTCAATTAAGCACAAGACAAACCATAAAATAGTGGTTTATCATTGACTCCCTTGAAAAGGAGATCAGTATGGCTGAGAATCTCGAATCAGAGCTAGAGAACATCTTTAAAGATGTTCAGCCTGATATAGAGGTACCAGAGGAAATAAAAGAACCTCTGAAAACTCATCAGGAAGAGGAGAAACCACCCGAGCTCAAACTATTACCACCATCCCTGAAATATGCATTTCTGGGAGAAGGTAACACTTTTCCTGTAATCATAAGCTCTGCTTTAGAGCCACAGGAAGAGAAAGCACTAATTCAGGTGCTAAGGACACACAAGACAGCTCTTGGGTGGTCCATTAGTGATCTTAAGGGCATTAGCCCAGCCAGGTGCATGCACAAGATCCTACTGGAGGATAATGCCAAGCCAGTGGTTCAACCACAAAGGTGACTGAATCCAGCCATGAAGGAGGTAGTGCAGAAAGAGGTCACTAAATTACTAGAGGCTGGGATTATTTATCCTATTTCTGATAGCCCCTGGGTGAGCCCTGTCTAAGTTGTACCCAAAAAGGGTGGCATGACAGTGGTTCATAATGAAATGAATGAACTGGTTCCTACAAGAACAGTTACAGGGTGGCGTATGTGTATTGACTACAGAAGCCTCAATACAGCCACCATAAATGATCATTTTCCTTTACAATTCATAGACCAGATGCTAGAGAGATTAGCAGGTCATGACTATTACTGCTTTTTGGACGGCTATTCAGGTTATAACCAAATTGCAGTAGATCATCAGGATCAAGAGAAAACAGCATTCAAATGTCTATCTGGAGTATTTGCCTACAGAAGGATGCCTTTTGGTCTGTGCAATGCACCAACAACCTTTCAGAGATGCATGCTCTCTATCTTCTCTAATATGGTGGAAAAACTTCTGGAAGACTTCATGGATGACTTCTCAGTATTTGGAGACTCATTCAGGTCCTATCTTGATCATCTAGCACTTGTTCTGAAAAGGTTCCAAGAGACTAACCTGGTTTTAAACTGAGAAAAATGTCACTTTATGGTGACTGAAGGAATTGTCCTTGGGCATAAAGTTTCGAACAAAGGAATAGAGGTGGATAAAGCTAAGGTAGAGATAATTGAAAAATTACCACCACCCACCAATGTTAAGGCAATCAGAAGTTTTCTGGGACATGTAGGATTCTACAGGAGGTTTATAAAGGATTTTTCAAAAATCGCAAAACCACTAAGTAACCTGCTAGCTGCTGATACACCATTTGTCTTTGACACAGAGTGTTTGCAGGCCTTTGAGACTCTGAAGGCTAAGCTGGCCACAGTGCCTGTCATTTCTGCACCAGACTGGACATTACCATTTGAACTAATGTGTGATGCCAGCGACCATGCTATTGGTGCAGTATTGGGACAGAGGCATGAGAACCTTCTGCACGTCATTTACTATGCTAGCCGTATTCTGAATGACTCACAGAAAAATTACATAACCATAGAAAAGGAATTGCTTGTAGTGGTTTATGCCATTGACAAGTTCAGATCCTATTTGGTAGGATCAAAAGTAATTGTGTACACTGACCATGCTGCTCTTAAATATCAATTACAAAGCAGGATTCAAAACCCAAGCTCATAAGACGGGTGTTGCTTCTGCAAGAGTTTGATATAGAAATAAGAGACAAAAATGGAACAGAGAACCAAGTAGCAGATTGGTGCACGAAATTGTGATCTCTAACAATGGCATTCAACTTGGTATGCGCATCTATAATCTCAGCACTTTCTTCACAACTTCGCATCACTAACCAGCAAGTGTACTGGGTCGTCCAAGTAATAAACCTTATGTGAGTAAGGGTCGACCCCACAAAGATTGTTGGTATGAAGCAAGCTATGGTCACCTTGTAAATCTCAGTCAGGCGGATTCTAATGGTTATAATGGTTTTTGAAAATAAAGATAAATAAAGCATAAAATAAAGATAGAGATACTTATGTAAATCATTGGTGGGAATTTCAGATAAGTGTATGGAGATGCTTTGTTCCTTCTGAATCTCTGCTTTCTTACTGCTTTCGTCCAATCATTCTTACTCCTTTCCATGGCAAGCTGTATGTAGGGCGTCACCATTGTCAATGGCTACATCCCGTCCTCTCAGTGAAAATGGTCCAAATGCTCTGTCACAGAACGGCTAATCATCTGTTGGTTCTCGATCATGTCGGAGTAGAATCCAGTGATTCTTTTACGTCTGTCACTACGCCCAACAATTGCGAGTTTGAAGCTCATCACAGTCATTCAATCCCTGAATCCTACTTGGAATACCACAGACAAGGTTTAGACTTTCTAGATTCTCAAGAATGGCCGCCAATAATTCTAGCTTATACCACGAAGATTCTGGTTAAGGAATCCAAGAGATATGCGCTCGGTCTAAATTAGAACGGGAGTGGTTGTCAGGTACACGTTCATACGTGAGAATGATGTTGAATGTCATGGATCATCACATTAATCATGTTGAAGGGCAACGAATATCTTAGAATAAGAAGAAGCGTGAATTGAATAGAAAACAGTGGTACTTTAGGTACAGCAGAGCTCCACACCTTAATCTATGGTGTGTAGAAACTCCACCGTTGAAAATACATAAGTGATGGTTGTCTAGGCATGGCCAAATGGCCAACCTCCCTAAAATGGCATATGAAATCAAAAAATAGGGAAAGGACGTCTAATACAATAGTAAAAAGTTCTATTTATACTAAACCAGCTACTAGGATTTACAGAAATAAGTCTAAGTGCAGAAATCCACTTCCGGGGCCCACTTTGATGTGTGCTTGGGCTGAGTTTGAGATTTACACGTGCAGAGGCTTCTCTTGGAGTTAAACGCCAAGTTGTAACGTGTTTTTGGCGTTTAACTCTGGTTTGTGACGTGTTTCTGGCGTTTTACTCCAGAATACAGCATGGAACTGGCGTTGAACGCCAGTTTGCATCGTCTAAACTCGAATAAAGTGTAGACTATTATATATTTCTGGAAAGCCCTGGATGTCTAATTTCCAATGCTCTTGAGAGCGCACCATTTGAAGTTCTGTAGCTCCAGAAAATCCATTCCGAGTGAAGGGAGGTCAGGATCCAACAGCATCAGCAGTCCTTTTTCAGCCTGAATAAGATTTTTGCTAAGATCCCTCAATTTCAGCCAGAAAATACTTGAAATCACAGAAAATCACACAAACTCATAGTAAAGTCTAGAAATATGAATTTTGCATAAAAACTAATAAAAACATCCCTAAAAGTAGCTAGATCCTACTAAAAACTACCTAAAAAAATTGCCAAAAAGTGTATAAATTATCCGCTCATCACAACACCAAACTTAAATTGTTGCTTGTCCCCAAGCAGCTGAAAATCAAATAGGATAAAAAGAAGAGAATATACTATAAATCTCAAAATATCAATGAATATTAGTTCTAATTAGATGAGTGGGACTTGTAGCTTTTTGCTTCTGAACAGTTTTGGCATCTCATTTTATCCTTTGAAGTTTAGAATGATTGGCATCCATAGGAACTCAGAGTTTAGATAGTGTTATTGACTTTCCTAGTTAAGTATGTTGATTCTTGAACACAGCTGCTTTTATGATCTTGGCCGTGGCCCTAAGCACTTTGTTTTCCAGTATTACCACCGGATACATAAATGCCACAGACACATGACTGGGTGAACCTTTTCAGATTGTGACTCAGCTTTGCTAAAAGTCCCCAATTAGAGGTGTCCAGGGTTCTTAAGCACACTCTTGTTGCCTTGGATCACAACTTTATTTCTTTCTTTTTCTTTTTTTTCTTTTTCTTGCTTTTTCTTTTTCTTTTATTATTATTATTTTTTTGCCACTTTTTTTCCCAAGCTTTTTATTCACTGCTTTTTCTTGCTTCAAGAATCAATTTTTTTTATTTTTCAGATCATCAATAACATTTCTCTTTTTCATCATTCTTTCAAGAGCCAGCAATTTTAACATTCATAAACAACAAGATCAAAAATATGCAATGTTTAATCATTCATTCAGAAAACAAAAAGTATTGTCACCATATCAATATAATTAAACTAATTTCAAGGATGAATTTGAAACTCGTGTACTTCTTGTTCTTTTGTATTAAAAGCATTTTTCATTTATGAAAGGTGAAGGATTCATGGAATTATTCATAGCTTTAAGACATAGTTACTAAATACTAATGATCATGTAATAAAGACACAAACATAGGCAAACATGAAGCTCAAAAACCGAAAAACAGAGAGATAGGAACAAGGAAGTTAAGGAATGAGTCCACCTTAGTGATGGTGGCGCCTTTTTCTTGAAGGACCAATGGTGCTCTTTGAGCTCCTCTATGTCTCTTCCTTGCTTCTATTGCATGATCCCTAGTGATTTTGGTGCTCCTATCCTTAGTTGCTCCCAATAGTTGTGTAGAGGAAAATTTATCCTTTGAGGCATCTCAGGGATTTCTTGATGAGGTCCATGAGTGGGCTCTCTTGATGTGTAGTCAAATGCTCTATTACTGAGCTATGGACCCTTGAGATTAATCTCTCCATCTCCCATGACTCAGAGGTGGAAGCAATTGCCTTCTCTTTCCTCTTTCTTGAGCTTTCTTTGGCCTTAGGTGCCATCAATGGTCATGGAAAAGCAAAAAAAAAGCTATGCTTTTACCACACCAAACTTAGAATGTTGCTCATCCTCGAGCAAAAGAGGAAAGAATAGAAGAAGAAGAAGAAGATATGGAGGAAAGGGAGAAGAGTGTGTGTTTCGGCCAAGGGGTTTGGGTGGGAAAGAGATGGTGAATTTGAAGGTAGGTGGGGATCCTGTGGGGATCCTGTGGGGTCCACAGATCCTGAGGTGATCCTGTGGGGTTCGCAGATCCTGGGGTGATCTTGTGGGGTCCACAGATCCTGGGGTGTCAAGAATTTCTCATCCCTGCACCCTTTAGGCGTGTAAAATGCCCTATATATGCAATCCTGGCATTTAACGCCAGGCTGCAGCATGTTTCTGGCGTTAAACACCACCTCCATGCTTGTTTTGGGCATTCAATGCCAATCTGTAGCATGTTTCTGGCATTGAACGCCACTCCATGCTTGTTTCTGGCATTTAACGCCAGTCTAATGCTTCTTTCTGGCGTTAAACGCCAGCTCTGTGCTCCTTACTGGCGTTTAAACGCTAGTGAGTTCCTCCTCCAGGGTGTGCTGTTTCTTCTTCTATTTTTTATTCTGTTTTTAATTTTTGCAAATGTTTTGTGACTCCACATGATCATAAACCTAATAAAACATAAAAGAACAATAAAAATATAAATAATTAAAAATTGGGTTGCCTCTCAATAAGCGCTTCTTTAATGTCAATAGCTTGACAGTGAGCTCTCTTGGAGCTTCACAGATGTTTAGAGCATGATGATGGCCTCCCAACACCAAACTTAGAGTTTGAATGTGGGGGCTTCTCAACAGCAAACTTAGAGTTTGGTTGTTGCCTCCCAACACCAAACTTAGGGTTTGATTGTGGGGGCTTTATTTGACTCTGTATTGAGAGAAGCTTTTCATGCTTCCTCTCCATGGTTGTAGAGGAAGATCCTTGAGCTTTAAATGCAAGGTAGTCCCCATTCAATTGAAGGACTAGCTCTCTTCTGTCAACATCAATTACAGCTCTTGCTGTGGCTAGGAAGGATTTTCCAAGGATGATGCATTCATCCTCCTCCTTCCAAGTGTCTAAGATTATGAAATCAGCAAGGATGTAAAGGCCTTCAACCTTTACCAACACGTCCTCTACCAATCCATAAGCTTGTTTCATTGACTTGTCTGCCATCTCTAATGAGATTCTTACAGCTTGTACCTCAAAGATCCCCAGTTTCTCCATTACAGAGAGACGCATAAGATTTATACCTGACCCTAGGTCACATAGAGCCTTCTCAAAGGTCATGGTGCCTATGGTACATGATATTAAGAATTTACCAGGATCTTGTTTCTTTTGAGGTAAAGTTTGCTGAACCCATGTATTTAGTTCACTAATAAGCAAGGGAGGTTCATCTTCCCAAGTCTCATTACCAAACAACTTGGCATTCAGCTTCATGATGGCTCCTAGATATTGAACAACTTGCTCTTTAGTTACATCTTCATCCTCTTCAGAGGAAGAATAGTTCTCAGAGCTCATGAATGGTAAAAGGAGGTTCAATGGAATCTCTATGGTCTCTAGGTGAGCCTCAGATTCCTTAGGTTCCTTAGTTTGGAACTCCTTTTTGTTCAGAGGACGTCCCAAGAGGTCTTTCTCACTGGGATTCTCGTCCTTCTCCTCTTTTGTGCATTCGGTCACATTGATTATATCAATGGCCTTGCACTCTCCTTTTTGATTCTCTTCTGTATTGCTTGGGAGAGTATAGGAGGTGTTTCTATGACTTTCTTACTCAGTTGGCTCACTTGTGCCTCTAAATTTCTAATGGAGGACCTTGTTTCATGCATGAAACTTAAAGTGGCCTTAGATAGATCAGAGACTATGTTTGCTAATCTAGAGGGGCTCTACTTAGAATTCTCTGTCTGTTGCTAGAAAGATGATGGGAAAGGCTTGCTATTGCTAAACCTGTTTCTTCCACCATTATTAAAGCCTTGTTGAGGCTTTTGTTGATCCTTCCATGAGAAATTTAGATGATTTCTCCATGAGGGGATATAGGTGTTGCCAAAGGCTTCACCCATGTAATTTACCTCTGCCATTGCAGGGTTTTCAGGATCATAAGCTTCTTCTTCAGAAGATGCTTCTTTAGTACTGTTGGATGCATTTTGCAATCCATTCAGACTCTGAGATATCATGTTGACTTGCTGAGTCAACATTTTGTTCTGAGCCAGTATGGCATTCACCGCATCAATTTCAAGAACTCCCCTTTTATGAGGCATCCCATTACTCACAGGATTCCTCTCAGAGGTGTACATGAATTGGTTATTTGTAACCATGTCAATGAGCTCTTGAGCTTCTGCAGGCATTTTCTTTAGGTGAATGGATCCACCTGCAGAATGGTCCAGTGACATCTTAGAAAGCTCAGATAGACCATCATAGAATATATCTAAAATGGTCCACTTTGAAAGCATGCCAAAAGGACACTTTTTGGTCAACTGCTTGTATCTTTTCCAAGCTTCATAGAGGGATTCACCATCTTTTTGCTTGAAGGTCTGAACATCCACTCTAAGCTTGCTCAGCTTTTGAGGAGGAAGAACTTGGCCAAGAAGGCCGTGACCAGCTTTTTCCAAGAGTCCAGGCTATCTTTAGGTTGTGTGTCCAACCATGTTCTAGCTCTGTCTCTTACAGCAAAAGGGAAAAGCATGAGACTGTAGACTTCAGGATCTACTCCCTTAGTCTTAACAGTCTCACAGATCTGCAAGAACTCAATTAAAAACTGGTAGAGATCTTCTGATGGAAGTCCCTAAAACTTGCAGTTCTGTTGCATTAGAGCAACTAGTTGAGGCTTTAGCTCAAAATTGTTTGCTCCAATGGCAAGGATTGAAATGCTTCTTCCATAAAAGTTGGAAGTAGGTGTAGTATGATCACCAAGCATCCTCCTTGCGCCTCCACCATTGTTATTGAGTTCGGCCATGTCTCTCTCTTTTTCGAGATTCTCTGTAAGGTTTTCTTTGGATTGTTGTGCTTTAGCTTCTCTTAGCTTCTTCTTCAGAGTCCTTTCAGGTTCAGGATCTGCTTCAACAAGAATGTCTTTGTCTTTGCTCCTGCTCATATGAAAAAGAATGTTGGGCGTAATGACAGACGCAAAAGGATCACTGGGTCCTATTCCAACACAAGTGAGAACCGACAGATGATTAGCCATATACATGGACCATTTTCACTGAGAGGATGGATGGTAGCCTTTGACAATGGTGATCCACCAACATACAACTTGCCATGGTAGAAGCCTTGCGTGCGTGAAGAAGAAGACAATAGGAAAGCAAAGATTCAGAAGACAAAGCATCTCTAAAACTCCAACCCATTCTCCATTACTACATAACAAGTATCTATTTCATGTTCTTTTATTTTTCGCAATTAAAACTAAGAATCCTTATTGATATCCTGACTAAGAGTTACAGAATAACCATAGCTTGCTTCAAGTTGACAATCTCCGTGGGATCGACCCTTACTCATGTAAGGTATTACTTGGCGACCCAGTGCACTTGCTGCTTAGTTGTGCGGAATTGCAAAAGTGTGATTGTGATTTTGTGCACGAGCTACCATCCGTCCTCTCAATGAAAATGGTCCAGCTATGGTTTCTGTACGGCTAATCAACTGTCAGATTTCTCGTCTCGGATGAAAAATACCAGGCACAGCTACCGCACGGCTAATCATCTGTCGGTTCTCACTTGTGTTGGAATAGGATCTCTCTATCATTTTGCACACTGTCACTGCGCCCAACAGTCGTGAGTTTAAAGCTCGTCACAGTCATTCCGTCCCAAATCCTACTTGGAATGCTGCCAATTGGTTCTAGCCTATACCACGAAGGTTCTAATCTCATGGACTCGGTCCGTAGATTAGAGACCCAAGAGACTATACTCCAGCTGTCGTCCAAAGACTACATTGAACATCATGTAGACCGCTTGTGGTTCTTAGGCACGCGGATCTTGGCTAAGATAGTAACAAAGATAGTGGGTGATTGTCACAGGTCACCCCTTCATTCTAACTTAACTGAATTAAGTACAAGAGTATATCTTGGAGAAGAAGTAAGTGTGAATTGAAAGGGAAACAATAGTACTTGCATTAATTCATGAAGAATAGCAGAGCCTCGCACCTTAATCTATGAGTTGTAGAAACTCCACCGTAGAAAATACATAAGAGAAAAGAGGTCAAGGCCTGGCCGAATGGCTAGCCTCCCAAATGTAACATAAAAGTGAAAAGAGGGTTTTCAACCTCTGAATACAATAGGAAATACTAGTATTTATACTAAACTAGTTACTAGGGATTATAGAAAATAAGTAACTAAGTGCACATAGTGCAGAAATCCACTTCCGGGACCCACTTGGTGTGTGCTTGGGCTGAGCATTGAGCTTTACACGTGCATAGGCCGTTTCTAGAGTTAAACGCCAACTTGGATGCCAGTTCGGGCGTTTAACTCCAGTTCTGGTGCCAGTTCTAGCGTTTTACGCCAGAAAAACGGTCTCTGGATGGCGTTTAACACCAGTTTGGGACATCAAATCTCAGGCAAAGTATAAACTATTATATATTGCTGGAAAGCCCAAGATGTCTACTTTTTAACGCAATTAACGGCGTGCCAATTAGGCTTCTGTAGCTCCAGAAAATCCACTTGGAGTGCAGGAGGGTCAGAATCCAACAGCATCTGCAGTCCTTTCTCAGCCTCTGAATCAGACTTTTGCTCAGATCCCTCAATTTCAGCCAGAAAATATCTGAAATTACAGAAAAACACACAAACTCATAATAAAGTCTAGAAATATGATTTTTGCATAAAAACTAAGGAAAATATAATAAAAAGTGACTAAAACATACTAAAAACTATCTAAAAACAATGCCAAAAAGCGTATAAATTATCCGCTCATCACAACTCCAAACTTAAATTGTTGCTTGTCCCCAAGCAACCAAAAACAAAATAGGATAAAAAGAAGAGAATATACAATAAATTTCAAAATATCAATGAAGCTTAGTTTCAATTAGATGAGCGAGACTAGTAGCTTTTTGCTTCTGAACAGTTTTGGCATCTCACTTTATCCTTTGAAGTTCAGAATGATTGGCATCCATAGGAACTCAGAATTTAGATAGTGTTATTGATTCTCCTAGTTTAGTATATTGATTCTTGAACACAGCTACTTTATTAGTCTTGGCCGTGACCCTAAGCATCTTGTTTTCCAGTATTACCACCGGAAACATAAATGCCACAGACACATAACTGGGTGAACCTTTTCAGATTGTGACTCAGCTTTGCTAGAGTCCCCAGTTAGAGGTGCCCAAAGTTCTTAAGCACACTCTTTTTGCTTTGGATCATGACTTTAACCACTCAGTCTCTAGCTTTTCACTTGGACCTTCATGACACAAGCACACGGTTAGGGACAGCTTGATTTAGCCGCTTAGACCAAGATTTTATTCCTTTAGGCCCTCCTATCTATTAATACTCAAAGCCTTAGATCCTTTTTTACCCTTGCCTTTTAGTTTAAAGGGTTATTGGCTTTTTTCTCTTTCCTTTTTCTTTTTCTTTCTTTTTCTTTATTTTTTGCCATTTTTTTCGCAAGCTTGTGTTTTTCACTACTTTTTCTTTCTTCAAGAAACAATATTATGAT
Source organism: Arachis duranensis (assembly GCF_000817695.3). Taxonomy (NCBI): domain Eukaryota; kingdom Viridiplantae; phylum Streptophyta; class Magnoliopsida; order Fabales; family Fabaceae; genus Arachis; species Arachis duranensis. The sequence continues at coordinate 50,040,151 of NC_029777.3, read as the reverse complement.
TTTTCAAATTATCAATAACATTTCTCTTTTTCATTATTCTTTCAAGAGCCAACAATTTTAACATTCATAAACTTCACTATAAAAAATAATGCACTTTTCAAGCATTCATTCAGAAAACAAAAATTATTGCCACCACATCAAAATGATTAAACTAATTTCAAGATAAATTTCGAAATTATGCACTTCTTGTTCTTTTGCAAATAAAAACATTTTTCATTTAAGAAAGGTGAGAGATTCATGGAATCATTCATAGCTTTAAGACATAGACTCTAAACACCAGTGATCATGTATGGAGACGCAAACATAGTCAAAACATAAAGCATAAATACCGAAAACAGAAAAGAGAGTAAACAAGGAGATTAAAGAACGGGTCCACTGATGAGCGGATATTTTATACGCTTTTTGGGGGTAATTTCATGTAGATTTTAGCATGTTTTAATTGGTTTTTAGTAGAATATTATTGGTTTTTAGGCAAAAATCATATTTCTGGACTTTACTGTGAGTTTGTGTGTTTTTTTCTGTGATTTCAGGTATTTTCTGGCTGAAATTGAGGGAGCTGAGCAAAAATCTGAGTTAGGCTGAAAAAGGACTGCTGATGCTGTTGGATCCTGACCTCTCTACACTCGAAATGGATTTTCTGGAGCTACAGGAGTCCAATTGCCGCGCTCTCAACGGCGTTGGAAAGTAGACATCCAGGACTTTCCAACAATATATAATAGTCCATACTTTACGCGAAGATAGATGACGTAACTTGGCGTTGAATGCCAAGTACATGCTGCTGTCTGGAGTTAAACGCCAGAAACACGTCATGATCCGGAGTTGAACGCCCAAAACACGTTATAACTTGGAGTTCAACTCCAAGAAAAGTCTCAGTTCGTGGATAGCTTTAATCTCAGCCCCAGCACACACCAAGTGGGCCCCAGAAGTGGATTTTTGCACCAATTATCTTAGTTTACTCATTTTCTGTAAACCTAGGTCACTAGTTTACTATTTAAACAACTTTTACAGACATTTCTTGGACC
>NC_029777.3:50037716-50039052 GCF_000817695.3 Arachis duranensis | reverse complement strand
GTTCCTATCTAAGATGTTCATTCGCGCTTAATTTTAAAAGAGGTGATGATCCGTGACACTCATCACCTCCCTCAATCTATGAACGTGTTCCTGACAAACACCTCCGTTCTACATCAGACTGAATGAGCTTCTCTTAGATTCTTTAATCGGAATCTCTGCGGTATAAGCTAGAATTGATGGCGGCCACTCTTGAGAATCCGGAAGGTCTAAACCTTGTCTGTGGTATTCCAAGTAGGATTCAAGGATTGAATGGCTGTGACGTGCTTCAAACTCGTGATTGCTGGGCGTGATGACAAACGCAAAAGGATCAATGGATCCTATTCCAACATGATCGAGAACCAACAGCTGATTAGCCGTGCTGTGACAGAGCATCTGGACCATTTTCACTGAGAGGATGGGAGGTAGCCACTGACAATGGTGACAGCCTACATACAGCTTGCCGTAGACGTGCTTTATAAACAATTGAGTTGAATATTACATTACAGAAATTTAGAGGACAAAGCATCTCCAAAACTCCAACATATTTCTCATTACTGCACAACAAGTAACGATTTTATTCTCTTTTATTTTTCCAATCTAATAATTCCAACTGATAATTTTAATTAATATCCTGACTAAGAATAATAAAATAAACATAGCTTGCTTCAAACCAATAATCTCTTGCTTCAAACCAACAATCTCCGTGGGATTCGACCCTTACTCACGTAAGGTATTACTTGGACGACCCAGTGCACTTGCTGGTTAGTTGTGCGGATTGCAAAAAGTGTTATTGCAATTTCGTGCACCAAATTTTTGGCGCCGTTGCCCGGGGATTATTCGAGTTTGAACAACTAAAGGTTTATTTTATTTCTTAGATTAGGAATAATTTATTTTTATTGTTATAGAGTCATTAAATCCTAATAGGATAGTTTCTTTTCAAAAAAATTTCTTTTCAAAAATATTATTTTTCTTAACCAATTGCTAATTTTTGTGAGTTTAGTGTCTTGTTCTAAGTTTGGTGTTAATTGCATATTTTATATTTTTCTTTAAATTTTCGAACTTGTGTTCTTTGTTCTTCATTGATCTTCAAGTTGTTCTTGTTTATTTTTCTTGTTTGATCTTGAGTTTTTCTTGTTTTGTGTCTTTTCTTTTTTTTCTTGTGCTTTTCCAAAATATTAACTTTCAAAAATTATACTTTTATCCATAAATATAATACATCTTTAAAATCAACACTGAAGTTACTGCCCAATTGGCTGGAGCATTAGGAGTTGTTCTTGATAATTGGGTATCTTCTTTGGAATCTTTTTCAAAAATAATTTTTCTTTGATTGAATCTTGTGCCAAACTCTAAGTTTGGT
>NC_029777.3:50035117-50037539 GCF_000817695.3 Arachis duranensis | reverse complement strand
GTCATATGCTAACCCCACTACTGCTTCATATAGGAGTAGTATCTGTATACCCTCCATTGGAGTGAGTAGCTTTGAGTTGAATCCTCAGCTCATTATCATGGTACAGCAGAACTGCCAGTATTCCAGTCTTCCACATGAAGAACCTACAGAGTTTCTGGCACAATTTTTACAAATTGCTGACACAGTACATGATAAAGAAGTGGATCAGGATGTCTACAGATTATTACTGTTTCCATTTGCTGTAAAAGATCAAGCTAAGAGGTGGTTAAATAACAAGCCTAAGAACAGCATAAAAACATGGAAACAGCTATCAGAAAAATTCCTGAATCACTATTTCCCTCCAAAACGGATGACATAACTAAGGCTAAGCATCTAAGGCTTCAAACAAGGAGATAATGAATCCCTTTATGATGCCTGGGAAAGATACAGAGAAATGCTAAGAAAATGCCCCTCTGAAATGTTTTCAGAATGGGTGCAATTAGACATCTTCTACTATGGGCTTACAGAAAAAGCTCAGATTTCTCTAGACCACTCAGCTGGTGGATCTATACATATGAGAAAAACAATTGAAGAAGCTCAAGAGCTTATTGATACAGTTGCCAGAAATCAGCATCTGTACCTAAGTAGTGAATCTTCCATGAAAGAAGAAGCTAAAACAGTAACTGCTAAACTCAGTCCTGTAGATCAGGCTACTGAATTCAGTCAGCAATTAGACTTTCTAACTCAGCAGCTAGCCGAATTCAAGGAAATGCTACAGGAAACAAGAATGACTAACAGGAATATGGAAGTACAGTTAAAGCAAACAGAAAAGCAATTGTCAAAACAAATAGCAGAAGAATTCCAAGCAGTTCAATTGAGAAGTGGGAAAACATTAAATACCTCACTTCAAAGCAGCAAGAAGCCAAGAAATGAACAAATGGCTACTCAAAATCCCTCTGAGGACAATCAGAGCCCAGAGAGGAATAAGGCTGGCGCTGAACGCCCAGACCATGCTCATTCCTGGCGTTCAATGCCAGAAACAAGCATGAATCCGGCGTTGAACGCCCAAAGGGAACATAGTTCTGGCGTTCAGACGCTAGTAACAAATAAGGAGGTGGCGTCTAACGCCACCCCAGCTTCCACCCCTGGCATTCAAATGCCAGTGGGGGATCAGTCACATACAAGTGCTAATAACAACCCTTCTAAAAAGGCTTCCCAACCCACTTCTGTAGGTAATAAACCTGCAGCAACTAAGGTTGAGGAATACAAAGCCAAAATGCCTTATCCTCAAAAGCTCCGCCAAGCGGAACAGGATAAGCAATTTGACCGCTTTGCAGACTATCTAAGGACTCTTGAAATAAAGATTCCTTTTGCAGAAGCACTTGAGCAAATACTCTCTTATGCTAAGTTCATGAAAGAGATCTTAAGTCATAAGAAGGATTGGAGGGAGACTGAAAAAGTTTACCTCACTGAAGAATGCAATGCAGTCATTCTGAAAAGCTTACCTGAGAAGCTTAAAGATCCTGGGAGCTTTATGATACCATGCACATTAGAGGGTACTTGTACCAAGCAAGCTTTATGTGATCTTGGGGCAAGTATCAACCTAATACCTGTATCTACTATCAGAAAGCTTGGTTTAACTGAAGAAATCAAACCAACCAGGATATGTCTTCAACTTGCTGATGGCTCCATCAAATACCTATCAGGCGTAATTGAGGACATGATTGTTAAGGTTGGGCCATTTGCCTTTCCTACTGACTTTGTGGTGCTGGAAATGGAGGAGCACAAGAGTGCAACTCTCATTCTAGGAAGACCTTTCCTAGCAACTAGCCGAACCCTCATTGACGTCCAAAAAGGGGAAGTAACCTTGAGAGTCAATGAAGAGGAGTTCCAGTTGAATGTTGTCAAAGCCATGCAACATCCAGACACCCCAAATGACTGCATGAGTGTTGATATTATTGACTCTCTGGTAAGAGAGGTCCATATGGCTGAGAGTCTCAAATCAGAGCTAGAGGACATCTTTAAAGATGATCAGCCTGATCTAGAGGAATCAGAGAGAATAGTAGAACCTCTGAAAATCCCTCAGGAAGAGGAAAGACCTTCTAAACCCGAGCTCAAACCATTACCACCTTCCCTAAAATATGCATTCCTGGGAGAAGGTAATACCTTTCCTGTGATCATAAGCTCTACCTTAGAGCCACAGGAAGAGGAAGCACTAATTCAAGTGCTAAGGACACACAAGACAGCTCTTGGGTGGTCCATCAGTGATCTTAAGGGCATTAGCCCAGCTAGATGCATGCACAAGATCTTACTGGAGGATGACGCCAAACCAGTGGTTCAACCACAAAAGCGGCTGAATCCAGCCATGAAGGAAGTAGTGCAGAAAGAGGTCACTAAGTTACTAGAGGCTGGGATTATTTATCCTATTTCTGACAGCCCCTGG
>NC_029777.3:50034065-50034951 GCF_000817695.3 Arachis duranensis | reverse complement strand
GATACAGCCACCAGAAAGGATCATTTTCCTTTACCATTCATAGACCAGATGCTAGAAAGACTGGCAGGTCATGAATACTACTGCTTCCTGGATAGATATTCAGGTTATAATCAAATTGCAGTAGATCCAAAAGATCAAGAGAAAACAGCATTCACATGTCCATCTGGAGTATTTGCATACAGAAGGATGCCATTTGGCCTGTGTAATGCACCTGCAACCTTTCAGAGGTGCATGCTCTCAATTTTCTCTAATATGGTGGAAAAATTCCTGGAAGTCTTCATGGATGACTTTTCAGTATTTGGAGACTCATTCAGCTCCTGCCTTAGCCATTTAGCACTTGTTCTGAAAAGATGCCAAGAGACCAACCTAGTTTTAAACTGGGAAAAATGTCACTTTATGGTGACTGAAGGAATTGTCCTTGGGCACAAAATCTCGAACAAGGGGATAGAGGTGGATCAAGCTAAGGTAGAGGTAATTGAAAAATTACCACCACCTGCCAATGTTAAGGCAATCAGAAGCTTTCTGGGGCATGCAGGATTCTATAGGAGGTTTATAAAGGATTTTTCAAAAATTGCCAAACCTCTGAGCAACCTGCTAGCTACTGACACGCCATTTATCTTTGATAAGAGTGTCTGCAGGCATTTGAGACTCTGAAAGCTAAATTGGTTTCAGCACCAATAATCTCTGCACCAGACTGGACATTACCATTTGAATTGATGTGTGATGCCAGTGACCATGCCATTGGTGCAGTGTTGGGACAAAGGCATGACAAGCTTCTGCATGTCATTTACTATGCCAGCCGTGTTTTAAATGACGCACAGAAGAATTATACAACCACAGAAAAAGAGCTACTTGCAGTGGTTTACGCCATTGACAAATTCAGATC
>NC_029777.3:50033157-50033747 GCF_000817695.3 Arachis duranensis | reverse complement strand
ACGGAGTAATCCGTAGATGTGTGCCTAAAGAAGAAGCGTAGAAGATCCTTTGGCATTGCCATGGATCACAGTATGGAAGACATTTTGGATGCGAGCGAACAGCCACAAGAGTCCTCCAAAGTGGCTTCTACTGGCCTACTCTCTATAAAGATTCCCGAGTGTTTGTGCTTAATTGTGACAGCTGCCAAAGATCTGGCAATCTACCTCACAATTATGCCATGCCTCAACAAGGGATCTTGGAGATTGAGTTGTTTGATGTATGGGGCATTGACTTCATGGGACCTTTCCCACCATCATACTCAAACACTTATATTCTGGTGGAAGTGGATTATGTATCCAAATGGGTGGAGGCTATTGCAACACCCACTAATGACACTAAAATAGTGTTAAAATTCCTCCAGAAACACATCTTCAGCAGATTTGGTACCCCTAGAGTATTAATCAGTGATGGGGGCACTCATTTCTGCAATAAACAGCTTTACTCTGCTCTGGTACGTTATGGAGTTAGCCACAGGGTAGCTACTCCATATCACCCACAAACTAATGGGCAAGCTGAAGTCTCAAATAGAGAACTCAAAAGAATCCTGGAA
>NC_029777.3:50031057-50032979 GCF_000817695.3 Arachis duranensis | reverse complement strand
AAGAATGCTCAAAACTGAGACTTGATTAGAGCTCAGTGGTAGTCCAGCTAAAGACAATAAAGAAGCGCTTGCTGGGAGGCAACCCAGCCATTTACAAAGTTTATTTACTAATTAAATAAATTTCTTTTTTTACAGGTATGTGTCCAAGTATCTTCAAAGGGTAAAAATAGCAATTCATTGAATTCACAGAGTTACAGGGAAATTTGGAAGCTCATTGGCGTGAAAAAGCCAGTAAGAAACATTTTGGGCGTTGAACGCCCAAAAGAAGCACCCATTGGGCGTTCAACGCCAGTAAGGGTAGCCATCTGGGTGTTAAACGCCAGAAAGGAGCATCTTCTGGGCGTTGAACGCCAGAAAGAAGCACCTTCTGGGCGTTTAACGCCAGATTGTTAGCATCCTGGGCGTTTAGAAAAACGCCCAGTGATAAAGGACTTCCTGGCGTTCAACGCCAGAAAGAAGCATCAGCTGGGCGTTGAACGCCCAGGAGAAGCAGCATTTGGGCGTTAAACGCCCAAAACATGCATCGTTTGGGCGTTTAACGCCAGGATGGTGGGGAGGAGGTAAAATTCGTTTTTCTTTACAAATTTTCTAAAGTTTTATGTTTCAAATCATGATTTCTTGCATAAACATGTTTCAAAATATCATCCTTCAAATTCATGATTTCTTGCATAAACATGTTTCAAAATGTCATCCTTCAAATCAAATTAGTTTTCTAAGAACCTTAATTTCTAAAATCCCTTTTTCAAAAATTTCAAATATATCTTAATCCATAAAGACAAATTGTTTTCCAATCCAATCCAACTCTTTTAAGTTTGTTTTCAAAACTCAATTATCTTTTTAAAATCTTTTTCAAAATTAAAAATTCAGATTTATCTTTTTAATTATTATTCATATCTTTCTCTTTTTAAACTATATCTTTTTCTTATCATATCTATCTTTTATAAATCATATCTTCTATCTTATCTTTTTCTTATTTTCGAAAATTTCCCACCCCCTCCCTGTATATTGAATTCGGCGCCCCTCTCATCATCACCATGCCACACTTGCTCTCCTCCTATCCCTCTTCTTTCTTCTCTTTTGCTTGAGGACAAGCAAAGCTCTAAGTTTGGTGTGTTTATCCGTGATCACAAAAACATACTCATTAAAATCATGGCTCCTAAAGGAAAACAACCCACCCCAAGAGGCAAGAAAGAGAATACTCCAAAGCCACTTTGGAATCAAGGAAGTTCTTAACTAAAGAACATTCAGACCATTACTACAAAATAATGAGTCACAGATCTGTGATCCCGGAAGTCAAATTTGATCTGAAAGAAGATGAATATCCAGAAATCCAAGAGCAAATTCAAAACAGGAACTGGGAAATTCTGGCCAATCCTGAAACGAAAGTGGGAAGGAACATGGTTCAGGAGTTCTATGCTAATCTATGGCAGACAGACAGGCAAAGAATAATTGGAGCTGCTCTCTATGACCATCAAACCTTAGTCAGAGGAAAGATTGTTCATACCCATCCTGACAAGATAAGGGAGATATTTAAGCTTCCTCAACTGAAAGATGACCCAGACTCCTTTAATAGGAGAATGATGAGGGTAAATAAAGGTCTGGACAAGATTCTAGAGGATATATGCATCCCTGAAGCCAGGTGGACCACCAGCACGACTGGCATCCCAAATCAACTCAAAAGAGAAGATCTAAAACCAGTAGCCAGAGGTTGGCTAGATTTCATAGGGCATTCCATATTGCCCACCAGCAACCGTTCTGAAGTCACCATTAAAAGAGCAGTAATGATTCACTGCATCATGTTGGGAAAAGAAGTAGAAGTCCATCAACTGATCTCATATGAACTATACAAAATAGCAAACAGAAATTCCAAGGACGCCAGATTGGCCTATCCAAGCTTAATTTCTATGCTCTGCAAAGATGCC
>NC_029777.3:50021296-50031011 GCF_000817695.3 Arachis duranensis | reverse complement strand
GAGCAAGAGCGTGATCTAAGGGAGCTGAAGCGCCAAAAATTAATCCTTGAAAAGTACCCCACAGATTAGAGGAACATCTACTTCTCAAAACAACAGGTTGTTGGGTTCCAATTTTTAGCTTTATCTCTGTGATTGTGTTATTATAGAAATTTACCTTAAGAGATATATAGTAGTAGTAGTAGTAGTAATTAGTATATCTATTTTGATTTTATTTCCAATTAAGTTATAATTTATTTTTCTCATCATCATCAGGCATAAATAAAGTAGTAGATTTTTAGAATAAAGAAGTAATTTATATTTTTCGAGTTCTTAATAATAAAAATTATAATTAATTACATGTGGTGGCAATACTTTTTGTTCTCTGAATGAATGCTTGAACAGTGCATAATTTTTATCTTGAATTTTATGAATATTGGCTCCTGAAACAATGAGGAACACGAAAAATATTATTGATGATCTGAAAAATCATGAAATTGATTCTTGAAGCAAGAAAAAGCAGAAAAAAAAATTTTGGATCAAAAGGAATAAAAGCCAAACAGCCCTTAAAACCAAAAGGCAAGGGTGAAAAGGATACAAGGCTTTGAGCATCAGTGGATAGGAGGGCCTAAGGAAATAGTTCCAGGCCTAAGCGGCTAAACCAAGCTGTCCCTAACCATGTGCTTGTGGCATGCAGGTCCAAGTAAAAATTTGAGACTGAGTGGTTAAAGTCGTGATCCAAAGCAAAAAGAGTGTGCTTAAGAGCTCTGGACACCTCTAACTGGGGACTTTAGCAAAGCTGAGTCACAATCTGAAAAAGGTTCACCTAGTCATGTGTCTGTGGCATTTTAAAGCGGATATTTTATACGCTTTTTGGGGGTAATTTCATGTAGATTTTAGCATGTTTTAATTGTTTTTAGTAGAATATTATTGGTTTTTAGGCAAAAATCATATTTCTAGACTTTACTATGAGTTTGTGTGTTTTTTCTGTGATTTCAGGTATTTTCTGGCTGAAATTGAGGGAGCTGAGCAAAAATCTGAGTTAGGCTGAAAAAGGATTGCTGATGCTGTTGGATCTTGACCTCTCTGCACTCGAAATGGATTTTCTGGAGCTACAGGAGTCCAATTGGCACGCTCTCAACGGCGTTGGAAAGTAGACATCCAGGGCTTTCCAGAAATATATAATAGTCCATACTTTACGCGAAGATAGATGACGTAACTTGGCGTTGAACGCCAAGTACATGCTGCTGTCTGGAGTTAAACGCCAGAAACACGTCATGATCCGGAGTTGAACGCCCAAAACACGTTATAACTTGGAGTTCAACTCCAAGAAAAGCCTCAGTTCGTGGATAGCTTTAATCTCAGCCCCAGCACACACCAAGTGGGCCCCAGAAGTGGATTTTTGCACCAATTATCTTAGTTTACTCATATTCTGTAAACCTAAGTTCACTCATTTTCTGTAAACCTAGGTTACTAGTTTACTATTTAAACAACTTTTAGAGACTTATTTTGTACCTCATGACATTTTCAGATCTGAATTACATACTTTTTGACGGCATGAGTCTCTAAACTCCATTGTTGGGGGTGAGGAGCTCTGCAGCGTTTCGATGAATTAATGCAATTGTTTCTATTTCACTCAAACGTGTGTATGGTCCGATCTAAGATGTTTATTCGCGCTTAATTATGAAAGAGGTGATGATCCGTGACACTCATCACTTCCCTCAATCTATGAACGTGTGCCTGACAAACACCTCCGTTCTACATCAGACTGAATGAGCTTCTCTTAGATTCTTTAATCGGAATCTCCGCGGTATAAGCTAGAATTGATGGCGGCCACTCTTGAGAATCCGGAAGGTTTAAACCTTGTCTGTGGTATTCCAAGTAGGATTCAAGGATTGAATGGCTGTGACGTGCTTCAAACTCGCGATTGATGGGCGTGATTACAAACGCAAAAGGATCAATGGATCCTATTCCAACATGATCGAGAACCAACAGCTGATTAGCTGTGCTGTGACAGAGCATCTGGACCATTTTCACTGAGAGGATGGGAGGTAGCCACTGACAATGGTGACACCCTACATACAGCTTGCCGTAGACGTGCTTTACAAACAATTGAGTTGAATATTACATTACAGAAATTCAGAGGACAAAGCATCTCCAAAACTCCAACATATTTCTCATTACTGCACAACAAGTAACGATTTTATTCTCTTTTATTTTTCCAATCTAATAATTTCAACTGATAATTTTAATTAATATCCTGACTAAGAATAATAAAATAAACATAGCTTGCTTCAAACCAATAATCTCCGTGGGATCGACCCTTACTCACGTAAGGTATTACTTGGACGACCCAGTGCAATTGCTGGTTAGTTGTACGGATTACAAATTCGTGCACCATCCACCTTAGTGATGGTGGCTTCTTCTTCGTCTTGAAGAACCAATGGAGTTCTTGAGCTCCTCTATGTCTATTCCATGCCTTTGTTGACCCTTTTCCTAGAGGTTTCTTCGGCCTTAGGTGCCATTAATGGTTATGGACAGTAAAAAGCTGAGCTTTTTCCACACCAAACTTAAAAGCTTTGCTCGTCCTTGAGCAAAATAAGATAGAAGGGAGTAGAAGAAGAATGATGCAATTAATTTTGAAAACTTATTACGGTATGCAAGAAAAATTAAAAAGAGTTGAAAAGAATTTGAAAAGATATGTAAGTTTTGAAAACGTTTTGGAAGGAATTGAAAAGGATTGAAAAAGAATTAAAAAGAATTGGAAAGATTATTAATTTTTTTTTGAAAATAGAAATTGAAAGATGAACGTTTAAAATATGTTTGATGCAAAAAATTATAAATTAAAACATGAAAAATTGAGAGAAATCAAATTGGAAAAAAAATTACCTCCCTTGTGTTATCCTGGCGTTAAACGCCCAGAATGCTATCCATTCTGGCGTTTAACACCCACTTGACTGCCTTTTTGGGTGTTTAATGCCAAGCCAGATACCCTAGCTGGCGTTAAATGCCAGGAATCCTTCTTTACTGGGCATTTTTCTGAACACTCAGAATGCTGCCATTTCTGGCGTTAAACACCTAGAATGCTGCCTGGTGCACGAAATTGTGATCATCAACAATGACGCCAAAAACTTGGTAGCACTCTCAACGTGAATCACACTTAGTCACAACTCCACACAACTAACCAGCAAGTGCACTGGGTCGTCCAAGTAATACCTTACGTGAGTAAGGGTCGATCCCACGGAGATTGTTGGTATGAAGCAAGCTATGGTCATCTTGTAAATCTCAGTTAGGCGGATAATAAATGTTATGGAGTTTTCGAATATTAAATAAATAAATAGAAAATAAAGATAGAGTTACTCATGTAATTCAATGGTGGGAATTTCAGATAAGTGTGTCGAGGTGCTTGTCCCTGTTAGATCTCTGCTTTCCTACTGTCTTCCTTCAATCCTTCTTATTCCTTTCCATGGCAAGCTGTATATAGGGCATTACCATTGTCAATGGCTACATCCCATCCTCTCAGTGAAAATGGTCCAAATGCTCTGTCACAGCACGGCTAATCATCTGTCGGTTCTCGATCATGTTGGAATAGAATCCCTTGATTCTTTTGCGTTTGTCATTATGCCCAACAATCGCGAGTTTGAAGCTCGTCACAGTCATTCAATCCCGGAATCCTACTCGGAATACCACAGACAAGGTTTAGACTTTTTGGATTCTTATGAATGCCGCCATCAATTCTAGCTTATACCACGAAGATTCTGATTAAGGAATCCAAGAGATATGCGCCCGGTCTAAGGTAGAACGGAAGTGGTTGTCAGTCATGCGTTCATAAGTGAGAATGATAATGAGTGTCACGGATCATCACATTCATCATGTTGAAGTGCAACGGATATCTTAGAATAAGAACAAGCAGAATTGAATAGAAAATAGTAGTAATTGCATTGAAACTTGAGGTACAGCAGAGCTCCACACCCTTAATCTCTGGTGTGTAGAAACTCCATCGTTGAAAATACATAAGTGATGAAGGTTCAGGCATGGCCAAATGGCCAGCCCCCAAACGTGATCACAGGATCAAAAATACAATCCAGGATGAAAATACAATAGTAAAAGGTCCTATTTATACCAGACTAGCTACTAGGGTTTATAGAAATAAGTAATTGATGCAGAAATCCACTTCTGGGACCCACTTGGTGTGTGCTTGGGCTGAGCTTGAGCTTTACACGAGCTGAGGCTTCTATTGGAGTTGAACGCCAAGTTGTAACGTGTTTTTGGCATTCAACTCTGGTTCGTGACGTGTTTTTGGCGTTTGACTCCAGAATACAGCATGGAACTGGCGTTGAGCGCCAGTTTACGTCGTCTAATCACGAATAAAGTATGGACTATTATATATTGCTAGAAAGCTCTGGATGTCTACTTTCCAACGCCTTGAGAATGCGCCATTTGGAGTTCTATAGCTCTAGAAAATCCATTTCGAGTGCAGGGAGGTCAGAATCCAACAGCATCAACAGTCCTTTGTCAGCCTTTTATCAGAGTTTTGCTCAGGTCCCTCAATTTCAGCCATAAATTACCTGAAATCACAGAAAAACACACAAACTCATAGTAAAGTCCAGAAATGTGAATTTAACATAAAAACTAATGAAAACGTCCCTAAAAGTAACTATATCTTTTTAAAAACTACTTAAAAACAATGCCAAAAAGCGTATAAATTATCCGCTCATCACATCACCAAACTTAAATTGTTGATTGTCCCTAAGCAACTGAAAATCAATTAGGATAAAAAGAAGAGAATATACTATAAATCCCAAAATATCGATGAATATTAATTCTAATTAGATGAACGGGACTTGTAGCTTTTTGCTTCTGAACAATTTTGGCATCTCACTTTCTACTTTGAAGTTTAGAATGATTGGCATCTATAGGAACTTAAAATTTTAGATAGTGTTATTGATTCTCCTAGTTAAGTATGTTGATTCTTGAACACAGCTACTTTTATGAGTCTTGGCCGTGGCCCTAAGCACTTTGTTTTCCAGTATTACCACCGGATACATAAATGCCACAAACACATGACTGGGTGAACCTTTTCAGATTGTGACTCAGCTTTGCTAGAGTCCCCAGTTAGAGGTGTCCAGATCTCTTAAGCACACTCTTTTTGCTTTGGATCACGACTTTAACCACACAGTCTCAAGCTTTTCACTTAGACCTTCATGACACAAGCACATGGTTAGGGATAGCTTGATTCAGCCACTTAGGCCTGGATTTTATTTCCTTGGGCCCTCCTATCCATTGATGCTCAAAGCCTTGGATCCTTTTTACCCTTGCCTTTTAGTTTTAAGGGCTATTGGCTTTTTCTGCTTGCTTTTTCTCTTTCTTTCTAAATTTTTTCGCCATTTTTTTCTTTTTTTCGCAAGCTTTTGCTTTTTCACTGCTTTTTCTTGCTTCAAGAATCAATTTCATGATTTTTCAGATTATCAATAGCATTTCTCTTTGTTCATCATTCTTTCAAGAGCCAACAATTTTAACATTCGTAAACAACAAGATCAAAAATTATGCACTCTTCAAGCATTCATTCAGAAAACAAGAAGTATTGTCACCACATCAATATAATTAAACTAAATTCAAGGATAAATTCAAAATTCATGTACTTCTTGTTCTTTTGAATTAGAAACATTTTTCATTTAAGAGTGGTGAAGGATTTATGGAATTATTCATAGCCTTAAGACATAGTTACTAAATACTAATGATCATGAAGTAGAAACACAAAACATAGATGACATAATAAGTATAAAAACCGAAAAACAGAAAAATAAGAACAAGGAATGAATCCACCTTAGTGATGGTGGCGCTTTCTTCTTGAAGAACCAATGATGTCCTTGAGTTCTTCTATGTCTCTTCCTTGCCTTTGTTGCTCCTCCCTCATTGCTCTTTGATCTTCTCTAATTTCATGGAGAATAATGGAGTTCTCTTGATGTTCCACCCTTAATTGAACCATATTGTAACTCAAGTCTTCTAGAGAAGTATTGAGTTGTTCCCAATAGTTGTTGGGAGGAAAGTGCATCCCTTGAGGCATCTCCAGAATTTCTTGGTGATGAGCTTCCTCATGCGTCTCTTGGGGTCCATGAGTGGGCTCTCTTGTTTGCTCCATCCTTTTCTTAGTGATGGGTTTATCCTCTTCAATGAGGATGTCTCCTTCTATGATAACTCCAACTGAGTAACATAGATGGCAAATAAGATGAGAAAAAGCTAGCCTTGCCAAAGTAGAGGGCTTATCGGCTATTTTGTAGAATTCAAGGGAGATAACTTCATGAATTTCTACTTCCTCTCCATTCATGATGCTATGAATCATGATGGCCCGATCCACAGTAACTTCAGATCGGTTGCTAGTGGGGATGATGGAGCGTTGGATGAACTCCAACCATCCTCTAGCCACAGGCTTGAGGTCCAGTCATCTTAATTGAACCAGCTTGCCTTTGGAGTCTCTTTTCCATTGGGCTCCTTTAACACATATGTCCCTAAGGACTTGGTCCAACCTTTGATCAAAGTTGACCCTTCTTGTGTAGGGGTGTGCATCTCCTTGCATCATGGGCAAGTTAAACGCCAACCTCACATTTTCCGGACTAAAATCTAAGTATTTCCCCCAAACCATTGTAAGATAGTTCTTTGGATTCGGGTTCATACTTTGATTATGGTTCCTAGTGATCCATGCATTGGCATAGAACTCTTGAACCATCAAGATTCTGACTTGTTGGATGGGGTTGGTTAGAACTTCCCATCCTCTTCTTTGGATCTCATGTTGGATCTCCAGATACTCATTTTTCTTGAGTTTAAAAGGGACCTTGAGGATCACCTTCTTCTTGGCCACAACATCATAGAAGTGGTCTTAATGGGCTTTGGAGATGAATCTTTCCATCTTCCATGACTCGGAGGTGGAAGCTTTTGTCTTCCCTTTCCCTTTTCTAGAGGTTTCTCCAGCCTTAGGTTCCATCAATGGTAATGGAAAAACAAAAAGCTTATGCTTTTACCACACTAAACTTAAAATGTTGCTCGCCCTGGAGCAAGAGAAGAAAGAAAAGAACAAGAAGAAGAGAAAAGATGGAGGAGAGTAAGGGAGGTGTATTCGGCCAAGATGTAGAAGAGGGGGTTGTGTTATGTGAAAATTAAGGAGAATGGAGGGGTTTATATAGTGAGGGAGAGGGAGTAGGTTCGGCCATTTAGGGTTGGTTTGGGTGGGAAAGAAATTTTGAATTTTGAAGGTAGGTGGGGTTTATGGAGAAGAGTGGATGGATGTGAGTGGTGAAGGGGGTAATTGGGAAGAGAGATTGAGGTGATTGGTGAAGGGTTTTGGGGAAGAGTGTTTATTGGAAAGAGAGGATGAATGTTTTGAAGAGGGGAGAATATGGTAGGTGGGGATCTTGTGGGGTCCACAGATCCTGAGATGATCCTGTGGGGTCTACAGATCATGAGGTATCAAGGATTTACATCCCTGCACCAATTAGGCATGTAAAATGCCTTTTCATGCAATTCTGGCATTTAAACGCCGAGGTGATGCATGTTCTGGGCGTTCAACGCCCATGTGCAACATGTTTCTGGCGTTGAATGCCAGTCCCATGCTTGTTTCTGGCGTTCAGTGCCAGCTCTCCTCAGGGTGCATTCCTGGCATTTGAACGCCAGGATGTTGCTTGTTTCTGGCATTCAACGCCAGATCCATGCTCTGTTCTAGCATTGAACGCCAGCCAGATGCTCCTTACTGGCGTTTAAATGCCAGTAAGTCCTTCCTCCAGGGTGTGATTTTTCTTCTGCTGTTTTTGATTCTATTTTTAATTTTAATGTTTTGTTCGTGACTCCACATGCTCATGAACCTAATAAAACATAAAAGAACAATGAAAATAAAATAAAATTAGATAAATAAAAATTGGGTTGCGTTCCAATAAGCGCTTCTTTAATGTCAATAGCTTGACAGTGGGCTCTCATAGATCCTCACAGGTGATCAGGTCAATGTTGTAGACTCCCAACACCAAACTTAGAGTTTGGATGTGGGGATTCAACACCAAACTTAGAGTTTGGTTGTGGCCTCCCAACACCAAACTTAGAATTTAACTGTGGGGGCTCTGTTTGACTCTGTACTGAGAGAAGCTTTTCATGCTTCCTCTCCATTGTTAAAGAAAGGGATCCTTGAGCCTTAAACACAAGGTAGTCCCCATTCAATTGAAGGACTAATTCTCCTCTGTTAAAATCTATCACAGCTCCTACTGTGGCTAGGAAAGGTCTTCTAAGGATGATGCATTCATCCTCCTCCTTCATAGTGTCTAAGATTATGAAATCAGCAGGGATGTAAAGGCCTTCAACCTTTATCAACACGTCCTCTACCAATCCATAAGCTTGTCTTACTGACTTGTCTACCATTTGTAAGGAGAATAAGGCAGGCTGTACCTCAATGATCCCCAACTTCTCCATTACAGAGAGTGGCATAAGATTTATGCTTGATCCCAGGTCACACAGAGCCTTTTCAAAGGTCATGGTGCCTATGGTACAGGGTATTAAGAATTTTCCAGGATCTTGTTTCTTTTGAGGTAAAGTTTGCTGAACCCATGTATCTAGTTCACCAATGAGCAAGGGAGGTTCACCTTCCAAAGTCTCATTACCAAACAATTTGGCATTCAGCTTTATGATAGCTTCTAGATATTAAGCAACTTGCTCTCCAGTCACATCTTCATCCTCTTCAGAGGAAGAATGGTCTTCAGAGCTCATGAATGGCAAAAAGAGGTTTAATGGAATCTCTATGGTCTCTATATGAGCCTCAGATTCCTTTGGTCCTCAATAAGGATCTCTTTCTTGGATGGGAGACATCTCATGAGGTCTTCCTCATTGGGACTCACGTCCTCCCCTTCCTCCTTGCATTCGGCCATATTGACTATATCAATGGCCTTGCATCTCTTTTTGGATTCTCTTCAGTATTGCTTGGGAGAGTACTAGGAGGAGTTTCAGTGATTTTCTTACTCAGCTGGCCCATTTGTGCCTCCAAATTTCTAATGGAGGACCTTGTTTCACTTATGAAACTTAAAGTGGCCTTAGACAGATCAAGACTAAGTTTGCTAAGTTAGAGGTGCTCTGTTCAGAATTCTCTGTTTGTTGCTGAGAAGATGATGGATAAGGCTTGATATTGCTGAGCCTATTTCTTCCACCATTATTAAAGCCTTGTTGAGGCTTTTTTTGATCCTTCCATGAGAAACTTGGATGATTTCTCCATGATGAATTATAGGTGTTTCCATAAGGTTCACCCATATAATTTACCTCTGCTATTGCAGGGTTCTCAGGATCATAAGCCTCTTCTTCAGAAGATACCTCTTTAGTACTGTTGGATGCATTTTGCCATCCATTCAGACTTTGAGAAATCATGTTGACTTGCTGAGTCAACATTTTGTTCTAAGCCAAAATGGCATTCAGAGCATCAATTTCAAGAACTCCCTTCCTTTGAGGCATCCCATTATTCACGGAATTCCTCTCAGAAGTGTACATGAATTGGTTATTTGCAACCATGTCAATAAGTTCTTGAGCTTCTGCAGGCATTTTCTTTAGGTGAATGGATCCATAGCAAAATGGTCCAATGACATCTTAGAGAACTCAGATAGACCATAATAGAATATATCTATCATGGTCCATTCTGAAAACATGTCAGAAGGACATCTTTTGGTCATCTGCTTGTATCTTTCCCAAACTTCATAGAGGGATTCACCATCTTTTT
>NC_029777.3:50018750-50021282 GCF_000817695.3 Arachis duranensis | reverse complement strand
TGAACATCCACTCTAAGCTTGCTCAGCTTTTGAGGAGGAAAGAACTTAGCCAAGAAGGCCGTGGCCAGCTTATTCCAGGAGTCCAGGCTATCTTTAGGTTAAGAGTCCAACCATGTTCTAGCTCTGTCTCTTACAGCAAAAGGGAAAAGCATGAGCCTGTAGACTTTAGGATCTACTCCATTAGTCTTAACAGTCTCACAGATCTGCAAGAACTCAGTTAAAAACTGGTAGGGATCTTCTGATGGAAGTTCATGAAACTTGTAGTTCTGTTGCATTAGAGCAACTAGTTGAGGTTTCAGCTCAAAATTGTTTGCTCCAATGGCAGGAATTGAGATGCTTCTTCCATCAAACTTGGAAGTAGGTGTAGTATAATCACCAAGCATCCTTCTTGAATTATTGTTGTTGGGTTTGGCTGCCATCTCCTTTTCTTGTTCGAAAATTTTAGCAAGGTTGTCTCTAGATTGTTGTAATTTAGCTTCTTTTAGTTTCCTCTTCAGTGTCCTTTCAGGTTCTGGATCAGCTTCAACAAGAATACCTTTTTCCTTGTTCCTGCTCATATGAAAGAGAAGAGAATAAGAAAAAAAGAGAAGAGAAATCCTCTATGTCACAGTAAAGAAGTTCCTTATTGTTAGTAGAAGAAGAAAAGAAATAAAGAAAGGAGAATCCAAACACAAAGGTGAGGATAGGGGCAGTGATTTCAGATGAAGAGAAGCGTCAGTGAATAAATAAATAAATAGAGGAAGATGAGAGAGAGAGAATTCGAAAATTAATTTTGAAAAGCAGTTAATGATTTTCGAAAATTAAAGTTGAGAAATAAAATTAAAATTAAAATTTAAAACAATTAATTAATTAAAGAAAGAATTTTTGAAAAAGAGGGAGATATTTTCAAAAATTAAACAGAGAGAAAAGTTGTTAGGTGGTTTTGAAAAAGATAAGAAACACACAAAAAGTCAAATAGTTAGTTGAAAAAGATTTGAAAATAAAATTTGAAAATATAAGAAGATAAGAAGTTAGAAAAGATATTTTAAAATCAAATTTTTGAAAAAGATATGATATAAAATATAAGATAAAAAGATATGATTAAAAAGATATGGTTAGAGAAGATTTAATTTTTAAAATTAAAATTAATTACTTAACAAACAAGAAACTAAAAGATAAGATTCTAGAATTTAAAGATTGAACTTTTCTTAACAAGAAAGTAATAAACTTCAAATTTTTGAATCAATCATATTAATTGTTAGTGTAATTTTCGAAAATCATGAAATACTAAAAAAAAATTTTGAGAAATAATTTTTTAAAATTTTTGAAAATAGAAAAAAAATGAAAAAGATTTGATTTTTGAAAGAGATTTTGAAAAGATAAAATTTTTAAATTTGAAAATTGGACTTGACTTGTAAGAAACAACTAATTTTAAAATTTTTTTACTAAGTCAACCCAAATTTTCGAAATTTTTTAGAGGAATAAGGAAAAGATATTTTTTATTTTTTTTTTGAATTTTTAATGATGAGAGAGAAAAACATAAAAATGACCCAAAACATAAAAATTTTGGATCAAAACACAAGATGCATGCAAGAACACTATGAATGTCAAGATGAACACCAAGAACACTTTGAAGATCATGATGAACATCAAGAACATATTTTTGAAAAATTTTTGATGCAAATAAAACAAGCAAGACACCAAACTTAGAAATCTTTAATGCATGGACACTATGAATGCAAAAATGCATATGAAAAACAATAAAAGACACAAAACAAGAAAACATCAAGATCAAACAAGAAGACTTACCAAGAATAACTTGAAGATCATGAAGAATACCATGAATGCATGAATTTTTCGAAAAAAAAATGCAAGAACAATATGAATATGCAATTGACACTAAACTTAAAAATTGACTCAAGACTCAAACAAGAAACACAATATATTTTTGGATTTTATGATTTTATTAATCTTTTTTGGATTTTCTTTTAATTTTTTTCGAAAAACATATAGGAAAAATAAAATAAGAAATTCAAAATTTTTAATAAGAATTCCAGGAATCTCTCAATATTAGCCTAAAGCTCCAATCCAAGGGTTGGGCATGGCTTAATAGCCAGCCAGCTTTAGCAGATATAAATCAGGCATGCAACAGCTGATATTTCATCTAACTCTATATACATACCCTTTTATGTTAACAAGTGGAAGCCTCAATCCAATTGAGTTAGACATGGCTTTACAGCCAGCCAAGCTTCAACATGCTTCATGAAACACTAGAATTCATTCTTAAAAAATTTGAATAATTTTTCGAAAATAAAGAAAAAATTTTGAAAAATATTTTTGAAATCTTTTTGAAAAGAAAAAATAAAAAGAAAATTACCTAATCTGAGCAACAAGACGAACCGTCAGTTGTCCACACTCGAACAATCCCTGGCAACAGCGCCAAAAACTTGGTGCACGAAATTGTGATCATCAACAATGGCGCCAAAAACTTGGTAGCGCTCTCAACGTGAATCACACTTAGTCACAACTCCGCACAACTAACCAGCAAGTGCA
>NC_029777.3:50018348-50018664 GCF_000817695.3 Arachis duranensis | reverse complement strand
CAGAAAATAAAGATAGAGTTACTCATGTAATTCAATGGTGGGAATTTTAGATAAGTTTGTGGAGGTGCTTGTCCCTGTTGGATCTCTGCTTTCTTATTGTCTTCCTTCTTATTCCTTTCCATGGCAAGCTGTATGTAGGGCATCACCATTGTTAATGGCTACATCCCATCCTCTCAGTGAAAATGGTCCAAATGCTCTGTCACAGCACGGCTAATCATCTGTGCTTCTCGATCATGTTGGAATAGAATCCCTTGATTCTTTTACGTTTGTCATCACGCCCAACAATCGCGAGTTTGAAGCTCGTCACAGTCATTCA
>NC_029777.3:50014565-50018246 GCF_000817695.3 Arachis duranensis | reverse complement strand
GAAGATTCTGATTAAGGAATCCAAGAGATATGCGCCCGATCTAAGGTAGAACGGAATTGGTTTTCAGTCACGCGTTCATAGGTGAGAATGATAATGAGTGTCACGAATCATCACATTCATCATGTTGAAGTGCAACGAATATCTTAGAATAAGAACAAGCGGAATTGAATAGAAAATAGTAATAATTGCGTTGAAACTTGAGGTACAGCAGAGCTCCACACCCTTAATCTATGGTGTGTAGAAACTCCATCGTTGAAAATACATAAGTGATGAAGGTTCAGACATGGCCGAATGGCCAGCCCCCAAACATGATCACAGGATCAAAAATACAATCCAGGATGAAAATACAATAGTAAAAGGTCCTATTTATACCAGACTAGCTACTAGGGTTTACAAAAATAAGTAATTGATGCAGAAATCCACTTCCGGGGCCCACCTGGTGTCTACTTGGGCTGAGCTTGAGCTTTACACGAGCTGAGGCTTCTATTGGAGTTGAATGCCAAGTTGTAACATGTTTTTGTCGTTCAACTCTGGTTCGTGACGTGTTTCTGGCGTTTGACTCCAGAATGCAGCATGAAACTGGCGTTGAGCGCCAGTTTACGTCGTCTAATCACGAATAAAGTATGGACTATTATATATTGCTGGAAAGCTCTGGATATCTACTTTCCAACGCCGTTAAGAGCACGCCCTTTGGAGTTCTGGAGCTCTAGAAAATCCATTTTGAGTGCAGGGAGGTCAGAATCCAACAGCATCAGCAGTCCTTTGTCAGCCCTTTATCAAAGTTTTGCTTAGGTCCCTCAATTTCAGCCATAAATTACCTGAAATCATAGAAAAACACACAAACTCATAGTAAAGTCCAGAAATGTGAATTTAGCATAAAAACCAATGAAAACATCCCTAAAAGTAACTATATCCTATTAAAAACTACTTAAAAACAATGCCAAAAAGCGTATAAATTATCCGCTCATCACTACCCATTCTGGCGTTTAACACCCAGAATGCTGCCTGCATGGGCGTTAAATGCCCATTCTGCTATCCTTACTGGCATTTAAACACTAGTAAGCCTGTCTTCTAGGTTGTGCTATTTTTAATGCTATATTTTATTCCGCTTTAATTCTGCAGCTATTTTTGTGACTCCACATGATCATCAACCTAAAGAAAACATAAACTAACAATGGAAAATGAAAAGAAAAAGTAATTAACATAGATAAATAAGATTGGGTTGCCTCCCAATAAGCGCTTCTTTAATGTCAATAGCTTGACAGTAAGCTCTTATAGAGCTTCACAGATACTCAGAGCTTGATTTTGGCCTCCCAACACCAAACTTAGAGTTTGAATGTGGGGGCTCTGCTTGACTCTGTATGGAGAGAATTGGATGAAGCTTTTCATGATTCTTCTCCATATTTACAGAAGAAGATCCTTGAGCCTTAAATAGAAGGTAGTCCTCATTCAATTGAAGGACTAACTCTCCTCTATCCACATCAATCACAGCCCTTGCTGTGGCTAGGAAGGGTCTTTCGAGGATGATGGATTCATCCTTATCCTTCCTAGTGTCTAGGATTATGAAGTCAGTAGGGATGTAAAGGCATTCAACCTTCACTAAGACATCCTCTACAAGTCCATAAGCATGTTTCATTGATTTGTCTGTCATCTCTAGTGAGATTCTTGCAGCTTGTTGATGAGCGGATAATTTATACGCTTTTTGGCATTGTTTTTAGGTAGTTTTTAGTAAGTTCAAGCTACTTTTAGAGATGTTTTCATTAGTTTTTATGTTAAATTCACATTTATGGACTTTACTATGAGTTTGTGTGTTTTTCTGTGATTTCAGGTAATTTCTGGCTGAAATTGAGGGACTTGAGCAAAACTCTGAAAAAGGCTGACAAAAGGACTGCTGATGCCGTTGGAATCTGACCTCCCTGCACTCGAAATGGATTTTCTGGAGCTACAGAATTCCAAATGACGCGCTCTGAATGGCGTTGGAAAGTAGACATTCAGAGCTTTCCAGCAATACATAATAGTCCATACTTTATTCGGGAATTGACGATGTAACTTGGCGTTGAACGCCAAGTACATGCTGCTATCTAGAGTTAAACGCCTGAAAAACATCATGATCCGGAGTTGAACGCCCAAAACACGTTATAACTTGGAGTTCAACTCCAAGAAAAGCCTCAGCTCGTGGATAGATCAAGCTCGGCCCAAGCATACACCAAGTGGGCCCCGGAAGTGGATTTATGCATCAAATACTTACTCATGTAAACCCTAGTAGCTAGTCTAGTATAAATAGGATAAGTTATTATTGTATTAGACATCTTTTGACAGTTTAATCTTTTGACTATTCGGTCACTTGATCATGGAGAGGGCTGGCCATTCGGCCATGCCTGAACCTTTTACTTATGTATTTTCAACAGTGGAGTTTCTGCACACCATAGATTAAGGGTGTGGAGCTCTGCTGTACCTCAAGTTTCAATACAATTATTATTACTTTCTATTCAGTTCTCCTCTATCCTTATTCCAAGATATACGTTGCATTTCAACTTGATGAATGTGATGATCCGTGACACTCATCATCATTCTCACCTATGAACGCGCATGATTGACAACCACTTCCGTTCTACTTTAGGCCGGGCGCATATCTCTTAGATTCTCCAACAGAATCTTCGTGGTATAAGCTAGATAGATGGCGGCATTCATGAGGATCCAGAAAGTCTAAACCTTGTCTATAGTATTCTGAGTAGGATTCTGGGATTGAATGACTGTGTCGAGCTTCAAACTCCTGAAGGCTGGGCGTGATGACAAGCGCAAAAGAATCAAGGGATTCTATTCCAACCTGATTGAGAACCGACAGATGATTAGCCGTGCTGTGACAGAGCATAGGAACGTTTTCACTGAGAGGATGGGATGTAGCCATTGACAACGGTGATGCCCTATATACAGCTTGCCCTGGAAAGGAGTAGGAAGGATTGGATGAATATAATAAGAAAATAGAGATACGAGAGGAGCACAACATCTTCACATACTTATTTGAAATTCCCACTATTGCTTTACATAAGTATTTCTATCCCTTTTATTTTCTATTTATTTATTAATTTTCGAACTCACCATAAACCAATTTAATCTGCCTAACTGAGATTTACAAGATGACCATAGCTTGCTTCATACCAACAATCTCTGTGGGATCGGCCCTTACTCACGTAAGGTATTACTTGGATGACCCAGTACACTTGCTGGTTAAGTTGAACGGAGTTGTGAAAAGAAAGTGCTGAGTTAGTCTTTTTGGCACATGCCAAAGAGCCAATATTGTTGATCACAATTTCGTCCACCAAGTTTTTGGTGCCGTTGCCGGGGATTGTTCGAGTATGGACAACTGACGGTTCATCTTGTTGCTCAGATTAGGTAATTTTCTTTTCAAAAATCTTTTTCAAAATTTTTCTTTTCTTTTTCGTTTTTCTAAACTTTATTTTCGAAAAAAATTAATAAAAATACAAAAAAAATCATAAAATCATAAAAATCAAAAATATTTTGTATTTCTTATTTGAGTCTTGAGTCAATTTTTAAGTTTGGTTTCAATTGCATGCTTTAAAAATTTTTCTTGCATTTTTCAAAAATCTCATGCATTCATAGTGTTCTTCATGATCTTCAAGTTGTTCTTGACAAGTCTTCTTGTTTGATCTTGATGATTTC
>NC_029777.3:50012941-50014538 GCF_000817695.3 Arachis duranensis | reverse complement strand
AAAAATTCAAAAATAAAAAAAATATCTTTTCCTTATTTCTCTCTAAATTTTCGAAAATTTGAGTTGACTTAGTTAAAAATTTTTAAAATTAGTTATTTCTTACAAGTCAAGTCAAAATTTCAATTTTAAAAATCTTATCTTTTCAAAATCTTTTTCAAAAATTATATCTTTTTCATTTTTTCTATTTTTCGAAAATTTCAAAAATCTTTTTCAAAATATTTTCAAAACCTTTTTTCTTATCTTTACATCTAATTTTCAAAAATTAGCTAACAATTAATGTGATTGGTTAAAAAATTTGAAGTTTGTTACTTTCTTGTTAAGAAAGGTTCAATCTTTAAGTTCTAGAATCTTATCTTGTAGTTTCTTGTTAGTTAAGTCATTTTAAAAAAATTAGATCTTTTTATCTTTTATCTTATCATTTTCAAAAATTTTATCTTTTTCAAATTTTGATTTCAAAATATCTTATCTAACTTCTTATCTTCTTATCTTTTCAAAATTTGATTTTAATATTTTTTTTAACTAACTCTTTGACTTTTTGTTTGTCTCTTATCTTTTTCAAAACCACCTAACTATTTTTCCCTCTCTAATTTTCGAAAATATCTCATCTCTTTTTTAAAAATTCTTTTAAATTTTAATCTTATCTTATCTCTAATTTTCGAAAATTACTAACCCTTTTTCAAAAATTGTTTTCGAAATTCTCCCTCTCTTTTCTTATTCTATTTATTTATTTAATTACTAACACTCCTCTTCATCCCTCTTCCACCTAATATCCGAATCCCCTCTTCTACATTCTTCTCCCCTTTCTTTTTCTACTAACATAAAAGAATCTCTATACTGTGACATAGAGGATTCCTCTTTCTTTTCTTGTTTTCTTCTCTTTCGTATGAGCAGGAACAAGGATAAAGGCACTCTTGTTGAAATTGATCCAGAACCTGAAAGGACTCTGAAGAGAAAATTAAGAGAATTAAATTACAACAATCTAAAGGTAACCTTTCAGAAATATTAGAACAAGAGAAGGAGATGGCAGCCGAAAATAATAATAATGCAAGGAGAATGCTTGGTGACTTCACAAAGCCAACGTCCAAGTTTGATGGAAGAAGCATCTCCATTCCTGCCATTGGAGCCAATAATTTTGAGCTGAAACCTCAGCTAGTTGCCTTGATGCAACAAAACTGCAAGTTTTATGGACTTCCATCTAAAGATCCTTATCAGTTTTTAACTGAGTTCTTGCAGATCTGTGAGACTGTAAAGACGAATGGAATTGATCCTGAAGTCTACAGACTCATGCTTTTCCCTTTAGCTGTAAGAGATGGAGCTAGAATATGGTTGGATTCACAACCTAAGGATAGCCTGGACTCCTGGGATAAGCTGGTCACTGCCTTCTTGGATAAATTCTTTCCTTCTCAAAAGCTGAGCAAGCTAAGAGTGGATGTTCAAACCTTCAAACAAAAAGATGGTGAATCCCTCTATGAAGCTTGTGAAAGATACAAGCAGCTGACCAAAAGATGTCCATCTGACATGTTTTCAGAATGGACCATATTAGATATATTCTATTATGGTCTATCTGAATTTTCAAAAATGTCATTGGACCATTCTG